>NW_017275390.1:1020345-1112702 GCF_001594065.2 Cyphomyrmex costatus
GAGAGAGAGAGAGAGAGAGAGAGAGAGAGAAACATATAACAATGATAATCATTAATAATAAGCATTATAAACATATAGTTATATAATATTAACATTAATTATAATTAATGTTTATTATCAAGTGACGCGGTAGCGTCACGACGCGAAGTGCATAAAATAAAAATATAACCGCTTGACTGCTTGACTTGACATGATCGCTTGATTGATGCGTGAACGTCATCGTGTATATGTTCATGTCGCTATCAAATTCACGACGCTACCACTAGCTGTATCTCGAGTTTTCACATCTTAGATTAAAATTACTCGGAATTTAAAAGCCCAATCACAAATCTAAAAACACATTTATTACATAATGTCATGCGGTACCCTTCGATTGCGACCAGTCCGAATAAAATTGGTGCAGCCGATACCGAGATCTAGAGACCGAGTCCCGATAACTATTTTAGAAATAGAATCTGCATTTATTTTTAGAGGATTTAAATTTCCTACATTATTATAGCACATTTTCAAAATTTACAAAAAGCGGTGAAATCTCTTAAAAAACCTTTTTTTGAAAAAAGAAAAAAACATACGCCAAGTGCATAAAAAAGATATTGAACTTCTTGATCAAAAACAGATATGAGATAAATATAATTGACCAAGTGTATTCTTCATTACGCCAGTCATATAAGACAGACCGGAAGAGACTGTAATTGTCAACTGGATTATAGTGAAGAAAAAACTTGGCGTGCCCGGGTCGCATTAAAACGCAATATTCTAGAATCTTGATTCTATCGCAATATTCTGCATGTATACACTATATATGCGAAAACAATAATTCAACAAAGAAAAGATGTGAATAATTGCTTACTGAACATAAAAAGTTGTTATTCATAATAATGTTTCTAAAATATATATCTAAATATTATATTTGTCCATCCATAATTTACATCACATCTATTATTTGTGAATATATTTTCATGTCTCACAAAAATTATATCACTATGTTATACGTATATATATATTATATCTGTATACATATGTCTGTTATTTTAATTTATATTGCAAATACTATGTTGAAATAATAATGTTTTCACTGCATACTGTTTACAATTAATGCGACCCGGGCACGCCAAGTTTTTTCTTCACTATAATCCAGTTGACAATTATAGTCACTTCCGGTCTGTCTTATGTGACTGGCGTAATGAAGAATACACGGTCAATTGGTCAATTATATTTATCTCTTTTTTTGTATATTTATATTTATATGTTTTTTCTTTTTTTAAAAAAAGGTTTTTTAAGAGATAAACGAATGCCTTAGTCAAAATATTTTCATCACTTGAATAACTCTCAAAAGCAAAATAACTAAAGCACACTCCTAATAATTCAGGTAGCGAGTTTTAAAAATAACTAAGCATTTTTCCGCTCCCCTATTAAAATTTATGAAGAAATATTCTTGCTTAATAATAAGTAGCATAATTTTTCAAATTTTTTTTATATATAATCTAATCGAAATTACCGATTCGAAGTTAATTAATAAATTTGGACGTCGATAAAAGAGTTGCGTGACAATATCGATGCCCGGTAAATACGTTTTCTTCTATACCGATTTAGAGTATCGAGTTACAAAAGATATCGCTAATAAAGCAAAAATTAACAACATATATATGTGTTCGTCCGAAATCTCATGTCAAAATAATTTTCCGTTCGAAGTATCCATTTCGGACGTTTCGAGCAAATGGGCGCAGATGAAACGGAAGGAGCGGATGCAGCGAGCGCGGTGTATTTTAAGTATATACATTTGTATGCATTTATACATTTATTGACATTCGTCGCAGCCGGATTGGTCACATCACGCATCGTACGATTCGCAGATGATCTGAAGGTGATCGCTGGGAGCGCATCAGCGCGACAAAGACGAACGGATATTTGCAGGTACTGGCATTACGCATAACGCACTTGAAGCACGTACGCATAATATACGCGAAGTTACAGGGACGGATATGTGAGTTACCGCGAGACACGCGCGGAATTGACGCGAATGCGAGATACGCCTCGTCATGCACTGACGTTGGAAATAAGTAGTGGCGTGATGCGAAGACATTCCGATCGATCGCGGTCGCACTTGGCAAAAGCAGTCAAGTCAGTCATACGCGGCGATCAGCGGCAATACACAGCCTGGACTGTACGTCCGAGCGGGTGACGGCGACGTCAAAGTACGGATATATTTTTCGATAACGTGACACATACCGCCTGGGCCTATTAAGCTTCAAGCGCCGCGCGAGTGCATGAGTCCCGTCAATCAGTGGACCCTCCTCTCTCTCTCCTTCGACGACTAATCGTTTGACGTACTTTGACCACCGTGAGACAATCCTTTCTCTTTGTCGGCTCTCGTTGCTCACATATTCGGACATTCGGACCATTTCTGTTTGACGTGTGTTTCGGAGCGAAAGCGACGCTGAGACGTGGGAATCAACGGCGCTCCACGGACGCCCGTAAAGGTAGATATATACCCTCCCAAGTTTTTTTCGACATTTTTTTTACCTCCTCTTCATTATTCTTGCCTCGTAATCTGCATACAGACTTGTTTTATATCAATCGCGAAGAATGTGGGAAGAAATTGCAAAATGAAGATTACTGTATAATATCTGAGGTTTGCTTTCCTTCGGAAATACTTTTGTTTTTTTCAAAATGTATTCGATCAACAATTGAATGTATTGTTGATTGAGCGATTGATGTACATGCGTAGCTGTTCTAAATTTCTATATTTACATTTCGTTGCCAATTAATTATTTTGTCATCCTTCCAGATAACTATAATCTCTATTGTGCATGTTTACACTTTACGGCGCTTTATTTCCGTCAACTAATTCTCGAAAAGTATGTATTTACGAAATATTATATTTCAAAGACACGCACTGAAAATAATTTTGATCTAACGAATGATTGTCAATCAATATTCAATTTAATGTTCAATTAATTTAATTAATATAATAATTGGATTTATTAATATAATTACATATTTATTCTTGCAATGAATTGTAGTAATAGTTTTTTGTGATCTAAGTTATTGTGAGAATTTATTGATCAATTTTTATTACCTAATTCAATAAATATTTTATATTGTAAGTAACTGAAGTGGATAGGCGATTTTTTGCTTTAATGAGTGCCATGACTTAAAATAAAGTCGAAACGTACGAAGTTTGAATTTACAAGATGCATAATTATTTCGCAACCTAACAACCAGCGGGGGACTCCTATGGCCTGTAGGATATGTTTTGATATTTTATATTGTATTTACGTACAGTATTTGGTTCAGTGCGATAATTGATTCATCATAATGATAATGAGGGCTACGTATTAAATATGAAATTATTTTTGTATGTAGTTAAATAACTCACGTTATGTATAAATGGAAATTTACTCGGAAACTTGCAACAGAAAAAAACAGAAAAAACGTTCATTAAATCGGTCATTAAAAACGTGTAAAAAATAAAATATGAATATATCAAAATCGCTTTAATTATTCATTTATGTAATATATACATAAAGTTTACATAATAATTATATAATATACTTTTTTTAGATATAATAAATATAAAGAGACAAAAATTTAAACAAAGAGTAAGTTTTTTTAGGCTTTTGAATTATTCAAGAAAATGATTCCTGCTAAAAGGTCACTCTAAACATTTTTTTAGAAAAGACATAACACTATGAGATGCCAGGAAGCATTAAAAGTTGGACGCGCAAAAACTGTTTTCTTTTCGTTCTCTTTAATTTCGTTCATGATTGATTCATTCAGAAAAGGTAACTCTTGAATCGCGTCGTGTTACCCTCGTAAAAGAGCGTAACTCTTTGCGAGGGTAACGAGATAAAAATATACCTCACAATCAGTAATACGACGATCCAAGCATGCGCGTGGTATACGATAAATTTCATTCTCTCCTCTCCCTCCTTTCTCTCTATTTATCTATCTCTATCTATCTATCTATTTATCTTTTAAACCACATTCAGGAATTTGGCTTGATTACAATTTTCTGCGCTAAGTACATTTGTAAATAACTTCAAACTAGAGACAGACTTAACGAAGAGTCGTATCTGAACTCGCCTATGTTTCTCCACATATATATTCTATTATTTCTGTCAGCTTTCAAAATATTTACAAGTTTATTTGCATGCTTGCGTTTCTTACGCACATACATTACCTTGTACATTACTAAACTGGAATGTTATTTTAAAGTTTCAAAATTAATGATCAATTTCTTCATTAATTTTTCCCAATATATTTTTTGCAGTAAATTATTAAATTATTACGTCTACATATATGTATTGCAAACTTGTTAAAAATCAACATTCATTCCAGTTGACCATAATTTGTTGTATTACGAAATAACTTATTACATCTCTATTAGCTGTAGTACGCTTAAACAACTCGTTGTCATATAATAATTCTAAATAAGTATAAATATAAAGAGGGCAAAAAGCCAATTAATTTAACAACTTTAATTCAAATAATCATGATATGAATATTACAAAAACAAACGTTTCGATTCCGATCGAGTCATTTTCAATATTACATAAAATATAAAGTACATAATTATTATAAGTTAAATTTACTGCATATACAATCTTGATTAAATTAAGCCGTCTTCTTAATTCTATGTAAGTTTCTAGTAAAAAATATCGGTAACGTAAGCATAATTAATCTAACAGAAAAAAATAAAAAAAAAGAAAATTAACTATCTTTAATCTAAAATATGAACTGTTAATATAAAAGTTATTTACCTTGTCAGAGTTATATAAGAAAAATATGTAAACTGTAAAGTGTCCAATAATAAAAAATTCCAAGTAATAATGTTGTAATACACATTATTAAAAATTAGTTAAGCTAATTTGCAACGACAAAAAGAAGAAGTGAAAAGGGAATGTGTCATCGTGATCAATAGCAACACAAATGACTAACTCACTTGCCGAGTAATATTTCACCAAGACACTAGCGTGTCTCCAGAAATAATATTACGACACACCCTTAGATATACCCTGCGCCATATACAATAAATGCTTACTTATACATTTCTTTCGAAATTATGAATGCATTATTTGATCTCTATGAACACTAATAGTTCTTAGGAAAGGGTAAAGAGTAAATTAAACCGACATAAAGTTAATCTATGTTGCTAAAAACGTTGCATAAATAGATAATAGAATCTCTAGAAATTAACTTTCTTGATAAATAAAGACGCGCAATTTTAACATATATATGCGATTTATTATGCCCAATATTCTTTGAACCGCAATGCAGATTTTTATACCCTTCTAGACTATATAAAAATAAAAAAAAATTTTTATGTACGTGTGAAAGCTTTAACAACAAGTTGTTACTATCATAGAAAAATTGGATTGCATTTTACTTAGTTTTTTTTACTTATTTTTAGATTTATACTCGTATTTATCAAAATTCTTGATTAAAACATTGACTATGCCTTTAAAGTTCAATATTGCTGGTAAAAAGTTAAATTTTTGATCAACAAGTCGATAATACATTCCTATACTACATGTGCCTGCTACAATTTCCATTGTACTAATTTCGAATGTCAAATAAAAACACAAACATTTTATTTGCAGACTAAAGAGATGTTATCGAAATGGAGTTGGATTGTTTTTAATCTTATTGTCTATGTAACCACTGCCCCACACAAAGAAATTTTCTTGGAGGATGAAGCTAAAGCTTTTTTCGAACTAATCGAATTAGATTATGAAGATGTATGTTACAACATTGCCGATGTTCAGTGGTCATTTATCTTGTCACCTTCCAATAAAACACTGTCAATGTGGGTAAGTATATTGTTATTTAAGTTATTGCTTAATGCATGATAATGATTTGTTTTTATATAAATAATAAATTAAACAATATATCTGTCTTGTTATATTTTATAGGAGATACAGCAAAATAATTATACAGAATTTACGAAAACGCGAAAAAATGAAATAATCGATAAAATAAAAGATACAAAAGAACAGCTGAAGTCATCTCTTCAATACAAATATGACATGATTGAGAAACCTGGTGACACGTTACTAAAAAACGAAGATTGGAAGAAGGTAAGAGACTATTTTTATTTTTACAATTAATAGTTTAATACTTCATATCATTTTATAACTTACAGTTTATACATTTTGCTGGCATCGTGGAATTGCAGCGATCAATTATTAATTATATTAATAAATCGCAAAACTATTCACGGGAAGGTATAGTTTTATTGTTTTAATCACACATAAAACATATCACGTATTAAAAATAAGAATAATTTTTTCATTAATATATGACCCATATTATGATAGAGATTCACATAGTAGTTGTAAACAAACTGTATAATACAACTATTATAATTATGTAACTTTAGGTATGGAATACTTACTCTCTCATAGTAGAAAACTAGAAGATAAACAAACAGCTTGGAATTCTTGGTATCGCCAATTTATACCATTAATAACAAATTATTCAAACAATTTGCTACTCGTTGCCGAAGCCGCAAAACAAAACGGTCAGCGTAAATACAGATATATTACGTAGATAATTTGTATGTAAAATACAAATTATCAGTGTGTGTGTTAAATGTTTTGAATAATAATAATAATCAAATATATTTAACTGTAGGTGTCGAAAGTGTTGAGGAATATTGGGAAATGTTGTCAGGATATTCTGGCGGATACGACAAAATAATTAGTGAGTGGAGTCGGATTAATAATCTTCACAAGAAGATTGTAAAATTTATCGGTACAAACTTGGCTCGAAAGTACAATGTTACTATAAATGATACACTTCCGGCTTATTTACTTGGTAAGATAACAATAGTATACGTAAAAATAGCATACAATTATTAATTTTTGTAACTTTTATTTTTTATTCTACTGTGTAACTGAATTTATATGGTTTCATTCGAAAGATAGCTTACAAGGATACAATTGGGCAGATATATCATCAGATGCGTTACCCTACTCAGAGTTAGTCTATGATCTCAAGAAAAATCTCTGGAGGAAGGTAGAGATTACTGTTTCATGTTTATGTATATAAATTTATAGATTATAATCAGATTCTTATAGAAACACTTGAATTTGTTTGTTAAATTATATAGAAATATGTAGGAAAATCTCTATACAAGATTGCGTCTAGTTTGGGATCATTACTATTGAAACAAGTCCCGCAAGCAGAATTCTGGGATAAGAGTGAATTTAATCAACAGTGTCCATCTAGATTGTTAAACTTTTGTCGAGATGGTACAATGAGGTATGTATATCGAAATCTATAATCTCATATATTTTCCAGACAATATTCATATCTAAGAAATATCTTTATAATATCTAATCGCCTTATGAGGCCACCATGTAATGCATGCAAGAATTGTCGAAGACAATGTTATTTTGCAATGCAATATCTCTTGTTGCGTTAATTGGATTAAATTGTATTGCTGAAAATGATTGGAATTACAGTTGAAACGTTCAAGGTTTATATATATTAGATATTACATCTAACCATTACTTAAATTATATTAAATATCGCTAATATACAACCAACGGTGACTCCTATAGTCTTTATATTGTATACATTATTTTTATTTATTATTTTTTATCAATTAAAAGGAGACTATAACTATATATTAGTTTTAAATTTATTATCATTGTTAATTTATAATATCTTTTAGACATGTATATTGTCTCGGTTAAAGTTTACTTACATTAGTGTTATTTATATTTATAACATCACACAATTTAATAGTATATTGCTAAATTGAAGCATTATTTTAGAGTTTCTACTTGTTCCAAAGCCACAATAAGCAATTTCTTGATAGCACATGAAGATGTTGGTAAAGTACTATTTAATCAAATGACCATAGAAAACACTCCAGTTCTTGATACAGTAAACAGATATTCAGGTAAGAAAATATTAATTAATTAATTTATTTATTGTATTAAACACAAATATTAATTTATTAAACATATGTGTCAATTGAATGTTAAAATAGTTCAACATTAAAGATATCTATCTGATCTTATAGGATTAGAAGAAGGTATATCGACACTATTTGGAATACTATCGACAAGTCCTGCATGGCTCAATCATACTCATTTAATGAATAGTAAAGATAATGAGGAACGAATGATTGTATCTTTAATGATAACTGCTTTAAATATACTCCCACGATTAACATATTATTACTCCGCTGATTTATGGAGATTAAATGCAATTCGAGAAAATATTACAGAGCCTACAGACTTGATAACATCTTGGTGGAATTATAGGTAGGTATAAACACTTATTAGAAATTGATATATTATTTACCGAACTATAATATCTGAAGTTTTCATTTTCTATGTTAGGCAAGAATATGAAGGTATTTCTTCTACTGATACTGATTACCCTACCTTCATAGACGATAGTCACATTGTTAGAAATAAACCATATCTTTCGTAAGTATATCTACTAATCAGTTTATAGATATATATAATTATATTATCTATCACAGCAAAATAATGAAAAATATTTTCTATCAATATAGCAAAATTCTTGGAATAATGCTATCTTTTCAATTATATGAATATAACATGGATTCAACAGAAATTAGATATAATTTGGATGGGAAATTAATAAATAACAATATAATGTAAGTTGATATAAAAAATATACGTATATACATGTTCTTAATGCATTTCTGTGAATAAATTTGTTTGATAAATTTTTAATTTTAATTTTTATTAACTTTGCTATGTTTATATATAGAAAAATGATTCAACATAGTGGAGCTTGCGAGTGGCAGGATACTCTAAATAAATTCGTTGACATAGACGATATATCTGCGGATGCGCTTATTCAGTATTTTACACCACTAGAAGAATTTATTGAAGAAAACGAAGAAAATTTCGAATACAAATCTGGAGCGACAGCAGAGAAAGAACTTGAAGAATTGGAGAAACGTATCTTGCGAGAGATCAACACTCCTACAACGCCTCCGACTACCACACACAGAATAACAACACAAGCAACATCATACAAGATAACAAGTAACTCGAAAAATATGCAATCAAAAGTAGAAAAATCTTTGGAATCTAAATCGTCTATATACGTGGAAGATAAGTCGAAAAATTCTGGGTCCGACTTCACAACTCAAATCTCTTTTAATGAAGCATCGTTGGTGCCCGATATTTCGAACGGCACAGAAAATAGCACGCCAAAGATTAGTACTAGTAAAGCGGTATGGGCCATAAGCGCAGTTCTCGTTGCGATAATAGTCATCTGTATCATTGCGATTTTTGGAAGACGAAGATGTCGTAAAACGCCAAAAAATAGACGATACGTTTAGTGGTATACATTTTTGTTAAACATATTTATTTTTCGCATTTAGGTAATAAGAGAATTTGATCATGTAACTTATTATCGCAACAATTTCTCTGATTAGGGAATTATTTTCTAATTGTTTTTTGGAGTATTCGACATCATGCATTCCTTAATAATGTTCCTTATATGTATATTTTTTTCGACATATTACTAACTGATCAATCAACTCAATCACATTTGCCTTGTATCTCTACCTCCAAATCTCATCCAGGAATGAGCTATTCCTTTAATATTAGAAAAGTTTTTGACATTAGATATATTTCTCGATCGATTTACCAATTATCCTATTCTAGAGTAATTATAACAATTTGTATGAATAGTATTGGGCACAAAGAATCCTAAAAAATGCGATTGCAAGTTTTGCATACCTATATCATATAATAATTTAACACACACACACACACGCACACGCACAAAATGTGATTATTGTGTACATGTGTGTGTGTGTGTGTGTGTGTGTATGCGTTCACTGATTTGTAATGCCAAATGACCTCAATGACTGGTTTATTATTCCCGTCATATAGCACGGTTAAGAGAATGATATATGTTGTACATATAATCGATACAAAGAGACATTTTAAAAAAGAGTAGATAATTAAGGTTATAAAGCTTATACATAATGATAATCATTATGTGAAGTTTAATATTTCAGCGTACTTAGCACATAAGTAGACTATTTTTCTATAAATATATATTTAGTATTGTCTTCAAGTATTGTGCTTGTGCGTCGTTACATATCGTGAGAAATTTCTATTTTTTTATAAAGATATCTTGTACATCCGTCTTGTACACATTTGTTCAGTAGAATAATAATAAGATATTCCATAATTAAAAAATGATTTGATAATGTGAAATCACATGATTTTGCTTAGAATTTCTTAAAACTATATTGTATATAATATCGTAACTGTAAATTTAATACGAGTACAGTATGAACCACTGTATCTGTTAATTAAATAAACATTTTATTTAACAAATCAAAATAATAATTGTATCTTTCTTCACAATCATCAATTAAATGAATCTTTAATCTCGTTTTCTCTCTCTCTCTCTCTCTCTCAACATGCAATTATACATTTATCAAGAATCAATAACAGTTTTAACGCAAACATGATTTATCTAATTCCGCTCAATTAAAAATGAAAAAACTATTCAGTTAAGTTGATCGTCAGTATCTTAATGTTGTCGCAAATATTTCACAGCTACGAGAGATAAGAGAGGGTCTATTTATCTGAATGAAATTGCTTTTCCGTGTATTTAATATATGTAACTTAATCGAAGCAAATAATCTATAAATAATGATGTGCGGATCAAGAAGGAAAGATTTCGATAAACAAATAACTATTTTACGCTCAATTTGAATCTCTTTTGTCGCGTGAAACGTTTCTTTCTCTTTATTCAACTTTAGTTTATTTCATTAATTTCTTTCGACGATGATGCGAGAGAGAAATAATAAAACACATTCGCAGACATCAGTATATTATTATGCCGAATACAAGCGCCAAGAAAATCGGGCTTATTAATTCTGGATGGACAATCGTCCTCACGTCTTCGTAGGACGTACGAAGGAAAAGAATCTTGGAGTGGAAAGGGGGATCATCCCCTTTTCGCAGAGACATGCGCGTTCGCAATCGCACGAGGGTTGTCGCGGCGGCCAGGGAGGGGTTTTCTGCCTTCGATTCCAGTGACTCAGAATATACATTTTGCGAAAGTGTGTCCCGCGCCCGAAGATTCGACAATCGGCCAATAACGTGCAACGTGTTGTCGTTCGAATTAACATCGAATTTTAACGAAAGAGCCAGAGAGCGAGCCGTCGCCGCGATGTCTTAATGTACGCGTCGGTTGTGCGAGAGTGGCACGGCCACCAGCTGCTCCTCTCCGTCATGAACGTGAGTATGTATAGTCGCTTCTAATATCGACTGGTTTCGCTCGCGAGGAGAGGCAACGCGAGCGTATACGTGGGCGTTTCTGCGTTCCTCTCTCGCATACTTTCTTTTCGCGCGGGTGAGGATTTTTCAGGTTTTCGCACGTGTGGAATTGTCTCTCTGCCCATCGAGAGGGTGTCATCGAGACGTACGAGCGTAATACGTCATTGACCTCGAAAGTCCTCTGTGAAATCGATGCGGTGATACCCTTTAAACCGGTGGTGCGGTGGTGGACGGATCTTTCATGTGGTCCCCTCTCTCGTTTACCTCTGAAAAACTGCGACGCATCCGGCGAACGCATCGCGAACACTTTTTGCGATACATTATTCATACATATATAATAATTCGGTTATACTACTAGTAATCCTGCTTCGTTCCGTTAAAATAATGTATCGATTTCTTTGTAGACGGTTCTAAAACATTCACTCGCACGGATTTAAACTTAGTTATGGGCGCGTAAATTATTATTTTATCGCTTCTGTTTATTTTCAAGCGCTCTCTTCTCTTTTGAACGTTTCTATAATGATTACAAAATTGTGTTTTCATCGGACATATTTCCGCATCATATCTCGTAGAAAGATGCTTTTTCCCCTAAAATTTCGCTTCCTCTGGAAAATAAATCCATCTGATAGAAACTTCTTGATCAAACGTAATTTCTGCCTCCAAAGATCAATCTGCTTTCCAATCTCAATCGATTCGAATTTGTCAGATTTTTTTATATATAATATATTACGATCAGGAAACAGATGATGATATGTCCATTGTATTCAATTGGTCCATCGGAGCATTGCAAAACCGGAGTCCAATATTTAAGCTGGTCGCAATGTCTAAAAATACGTCCCGCGGAGGGTTTCAATTAATAAGCGCAACGGAGATACAATCGCGTTTCATCGTCATTTCCAAACAGCGGTCAGCTATATCGATCATCTGCGGCAAACGCTCCGACGTGATGGAAGCAACACTTTTAACAACCGAATTATTTTACATCTTAGAAAACATTCACATCGATTTCTCCAGATTCCGTGTGAAGAGTCATAGGCCTTCTACAGTAAAGCCATTATCTAAGTTATTTAAGTATTAAGTCATAAGAAATTGACCACTCTGCAGTCGATTATTCTTCTCACATTCGATTGCGATTGGTAAATTTCTTATGATTTAACACTTAAAACTTAAGTAATGGCTTATATGGGCCTTCTACAATAATCCATAAGTCATAAATCGGAAGTAAGAAACTAAAAATTGACGACTGTGATTGGTCCATTTCTAGCTTATGACTTATGATTTGTGAGTTACGGCTTATTGTAGAAGGCCCATCAGATTAAATTTTATCAGCGCTGTTGGCCGAGATTTGTCGATTGTAAACACATAATGGTGCGCTTCGAATCTTTCAAATTTCTTTAAGGTAAAAGCGTAATTTATCGCATTGATAACCGCAAAATGTTACAGGTAGGAGTAGTTTGTAATGTTGCGTGTAACGTCGCAATTTTATTGAAAACGTTTGCGGGCCGCATTCAAGTAAGGCGAACGAGAGACGCGCACGCGTCCTTATTTTTATTGTTAGCACCTTCAATCACTTATACGTTCCATTGTCTTTACTTGCAGCGTCATCATTAACGTCATTCACGCGGCTAACATACCGGATGGAATTATGGCAGCCTGTGACGTAAATACTTCGTACGGCGATTACCGTTGAACTAAGTCATCTAAACACGATCATCGTTCCAAGAATCTACAATTTGAATTCCCTCAATCAGGCTCTTCGCAAACAGGTTTGCGCTTCTTATTTTCACAATATTATCATATATTATTATCATTACTTTTGAGATTTCATTGTTTATCTGATTTCATCGAATGATTGAAGTATGGATAAAATTACCTTAATTAATCTAAAATTCAAATAACTGTATAATGTATTTAAATTGAAGTCTACTTTTGTGTGAACGTGAGATAAATATAAATGACATTTTCAGGTGTTATTATCGTCTCAGCTGTGTGACGGAAATCGGATTGGTAAGTCAGGCACTCTTATTTATCAGCAAATGTCAATAGATTTCTTGCGTGACGATAAAAAAGGAAGCCGCTGATGCGTAAAATTTAATTAAATTGAAAATTATCGGCAATATATCATATATACTGCACATACATATATTATATCTAATGATTTAATTATTACCGTTTATGGTGATTTTTTTGGACCGGATTTGAACGAAGCGCGTATTTTTACTAAAACAAGAGGTTTTTAATTTGCTAAGGTTGGTAAATGTTGTAACGTAAATCTATATAATTTATATAATCTGTAAAAAGATACAGATTTCTCTATATATGTGTCGCGTTTATTTAACGTCGTTAATGCTGTACAGATTGGAGGAGAAGTTCTAGTTTTTGATAGCTCAAAACTATATTACAATATCTTCGTCAAAAACGAACAAAATTTAAATTTGAAAAAAGATTTTAACGCTTTTAAAATTTCTACTTTCAAAAGGCTCTTTTATAATTTTTTAGTTCATGTGAATTTGATAATTTTTACATATAGAAAATTGCTGAAAGGAAGGGTAATTTTCCATCTCACTTTGTGGGTCTGCCATGTATTAGGAAAAAATTTGCGAAAATTTTCGACTATACCTAACGTAAAAGTTTAAATTTTTGGCTAAAAATTTGTTTTTAAAAGATATTCCTACGATTTTTTGTTCCTGAGTTATTCGCGAGTTAAATAAGGGAACATTTTAATTTTAGTTACTTATAACTCCGTTAAAAATCGGCGTAATTAAGAAATCAGATTCTTAAAGCTGAAACTTTGCTCTATCGAATCGAATGGCGTTAAATTTTTTAATGTACGGTATACAATTTTGTATACTGCTAAAATAAAATACCGCAGAACTTTTCCTCCTTTGTTATAAAACACGGATCGAGTAGAACCAAAATTTTAATCGCTTCCTCGATACCGAGGACGAATGAGCCGCTTTGGAATCGCGTGGAATTATATGCTTTTCCTTCCCGTAAAATGATCGTTGAACGCGATGTCGCGTGCAGCAGTCGTTCAATATATATATACATATAAGATGGAGAACGCGATACATTGGAGATTAAAAGTCGCGTAGTTTCGCTAAAAAGATCGCAGGAGTACCGATAATTTTTTACGACGATTTTTGACGAAATGCATAAAAGCCTAAGCCTCCTTTTTTTCTCTTCAGCCGTCTTTTTCGCATTACAAATTTAAGCTACGACGATTTTGAGTCTCGTGATGGGTGCATATAAGTCTGTTAAAGCCTTCGCTCCAGTTTCTGATTTTACATTTACGTGCTTGGCGCATCGATCGGAATTTTTCGAGCAGATGTTAATTGTCGTCTCTCATACCGCAAGTCATGACGTACGCCACAAAGTCGCAAGTGATTGACTATACGTTCAGAGAAAGCCTATAGCTTTGCAACTGTTGTAAAATTCTCGAATACGATATTGGTTTGCATCCAATGAGAAAACAACAACAGTTGCTTGCAAAGCTGCTTTTTTTTTTTTTTTATGCTGAGCGCAGCCATTGCGATTCGCGCCGCGATCATCGTCGCGCTTGCATGAGGCCTAGCCCTCGCCCGTGTCCGCCGGAGAGCAGGGGGTCGATTTACAATAATATATATATATCTTGAAACAAGACGAAAGTTATTACGAAAGTGAGTAAATTAAGTATATAGATATTGGCCAATGAAATTCTATAAAATTATACTCTTGTAAATTCGCTCACTTTTGTAATCTTCACCTTATGTTCCAAGACACAGAGAGCGAATCGATCCCCAGGACCGTGTGTCAGCTCTCTGCATCTCGACTCTCTCTCCTCTTTTTCTCTCTCTCTCTCCGCTTCTCGTTCTCTCTTTTGCTTATTCCGCCCCGTAGGAACGATATACGAGAGGCGGTGCGAGCATTTATTAATAGAGATTAGAGTCCGCGGCGTCGTGTGGTGCCGTGTGCAAACGCCCTCCCGCAAGACGCGCGAGCCGCGAGAGAGAGAACAGTCTGACTGAGGAGACACCCATCGCGGGGAAAAATAATCCCGACCGATCGCGCGGGATTCCTCCATTCTCGGTGGAAAAAAGTGCGGTTCCGATCGCGCGGCGAGAAAGATCGACACGAGAGGAGAGATCGTGCAGTCAGCTCGATTTCTGACCGGCGCGCGAAAAGGATCCGAGAGTGTGTGCGGTCGTGTTTGGATCGCGTCATTCATTGATATAGAGATCGTTTGAGACTTTTCCGAATTGCGCGCAATTATATCCGTCGATCGGCCGATCGACTGCAGGATATGAGGAAGTAGAACTCTTTGTGCGCGCGTGGATGACGTTTCACGTATCGGCGATATATCGGGCGTGTGCGTTTTATTCGTCTCGTTTCTTATTCCGGGGTACGACGACTACTTGACTCTTGACAGAGAAAAAAGCTTACCAAGCAAGCTCTCGCTTGCGATCACGAAATGCCCAAAGCGGTTAAGACTTTAAAGCAGTTAGAGAACGTTTCCGAATTAAAAGTAGTTTAGATAAAATCAATTGGGCGCAGTTTCCTTTGGAGGATCGTGTATTATTTAAATAAATTAAAATTAAATTAAATTTTAAATTATTATATATTTAATCGGGTCTTTGTAGTATTTATATCAGAAATTCCTAATTGCTGAAACGAATGTACGATATTGAACGTATCAAAACTCATCGCTAGGTCGTTTGCCACTGCTGTGATCGATTAGTATAACTGGAACTTCCCGTTCGAGTCTGCAAGTTCTCCGTGTGTATGTGTGATCTCGCAGATCTCGTTCAATCTTGATAACGCGTTAGATTTGAAATTGCCAATCTGCGAAACGGAACTTTGCGTAACAATGTTCCAGACCTGACGTGTGCTTCATATACCTTTCAAGCGGTTTTTACGTTACGTCGAAATTTCCAAAAATTCGTTTTATAATCATCATAATGAATTTTCGACTCTGACAGCAAATAAATCTTTGACATCGTTTAGAATGGGGCCTAAGGTGATCGACGAGTATTCGTGTTATATTGAAAATTATATGCAATACAAAAATATCGTCTAAACGTTCAACTTTCAACGGTTTAACATTATCGGTTTCATAAAATTTACGATTTGTACAATATATAGAGAATAACTATATTAACGTCTGAAATATCTTTGAATCTATAAGATCTAGAGAAAAATTTGTATATACTATATATATTCATAGATATTTTATAACGGACGGATTGCAACGTGGATATTAGCGTTCCAGATGATCGAATCATTTCAATGTGCGTCTCTTCTCGCGTCCAACGTCATCGTCGATGTCGATCGTGTCTATCTCGGGGTCGATGTGACTGTTGGCTCGGATCAGATTTGACGAAGGATCAAGAGTAGCATAAAAGGCTCAACATAAAAACGACAGAGAATCTAGAATAAAAAAATAAGAAGAAAGACACTTTGCGTGCTCATCGCTGTATAGAGTGTATCATTGCGCAACGACCGTCTCGCGTTATCGCGATATCATATCATATACAGATTTGGACGGTTCAACGATTAGTGAGTCATTAATTGTCAGTTGCGCGCACGGACGGAAACGCTATTATGATATAGCGGGACGGCCGGGAGCGCCGAATCCGACGTCGTCCTCGTCCGTCGTCGACGAATGATGTTAGTGTTGCTGCTGTGTATCGTCATGAAGATAGCAGAGATCTCCGTGGGCCGGACGAGTCCCATGGCGCGGCCACCGCCGCCGCCGCCACCCACTTGTGACAGTAATTGCGACCGTTGCGACAGACGATGTAGGCGATGCAGGCGATGCAGGCGATCGTCGCCCAAGCGTAGGCACCGCCGGCAATCCTACGGCGATTACAGATGCATCTCGCGGAAATGTAAGGACGGATTTTATCGCCGCGTCAAGCTCGACGATCGAATCCTGCACTTGTCAAGCTCGCCCGTGTCAATTTTAATTAAAGGACTTTGCGTTTATTGATATATACGAGAGCATGAGTGAGGAAATGTTATTTACTTCTGCCAACTTTAGACTAACTTTTAATCTCAGTTTTTCATCTTTATCTTTATCTTTTTTCAATTTGTTGTTAGAACTAGAAAGAGATGAAAAGTAAATTAAACTGAGATTAAAAAGTGAATTTTACATTGATGGAAACCCAGACAGCACAGTAATGTTGAAAAAAATGTATTTAAAACGAACACGTTGGACGTTTGAACATATTAAAAACATCCAGATTAGATTCATGGATGTTTTAAAAACGTTTTAAAAACGTCCAGTGTTACCATTTTGGACTTCTTAAAAACATCTATTTTTAGAATGCAATAGACTAAAGCTGGACTAAATTTATTAATTTAGTTCAGTTAATTTAGTCCAAATTTGTTTAATCTATTTATTAAACAAATTTTAGATCACAATCTAGACAAATCTTGCCCGCTGGAAGCTAACAAAAGTAAAACTTTTTATGCGATCTTAAAAAAATTTTTACTTGGAAAATCAGCGAAAGCAACACGTTGCAAACAGACTTAGAAAATTTTTTAAATATTCAAATGTAAATATACTTCGTACATTGAGTAACGTACGTTTTTAAAACATTCGTACTAAGTCCATGGACGTTTAAACCAGATTGAAACCAAAAGTCTGAATGTCTAATCGACGTTCTGTGCTGTTAGGGAATAAGTATAATAATAAGTTGAAAAAATTGTATTGGGTTCGGGAAAAAGTCCTTTCATATACAAAAGAACCCAACTCATTATTTGTTACGAAATTTTCGTTGCAATTACATCATTCGATAGAGCAAATTTTCAGCTTTAAGAATCAGTTTTTTAAATTGCGGTATGATGATTTTTAACGGAGTTATGCAATCAAAATCAGAATGCTCCTTCACTTGGGAACAAAAAATCGTAGGAACATTTAAAGAAAAACGATTTTGTAGGAAAAGCTTCAAACTTTCACGTTATAGGTAGTCAAAATTTTCGCAAATTTTTTTTGTACATGGCAGATCCCACAAAGTGAGAAGGATTTCTCTTTTTTTCAGCAATTTTTTCTATATGTAAAAATTGCTAAATTCACGTGAACTGAAAAATTATAACTTTTTAAAGTATATAGAGATTTCAAGCTTTTTTTTAAATTTAAATTTCGTTCATTTTTAACAGAATATATTGTTAAATAAATCTTTTTTTTTACATATATGTAAAAGATTTTTTTGCAACAATATTATGTTTTATACACATTTTCCCAATAATTATGATAAATATTTATGGAGGAAGCATGCAAATTTAAATAAACTTACATAAATGCTGCAGATATATGATAAACAAGTTAAAAAATTTGCTGATAAAAAAATGAAATGCGGAGAAGATGCGATTAAATCAAATATAGATATATAAAATATTTTTTCGTTGAAGGAGGAAGTTGGAAAGAAAACGTGATTTTGTAGCAAGTATGGAATTGAGAAGAACATATACATCGAACTCCATTCGATCATATATATGTATATATATTGTCACCTTTTTTATTGCTTCTTGCTAAAGTTGGGATAGAGGGATCAAGTTTAAACGATAGCTATATTATGTAAACCTATTCTCGTTACTTTCTCGTATAAATTTAGAATTTCTATTCACATGTGCTGGAATATCGAATGTTGGGGGGAATCAATATTCGGATAATTAAAACATTCTATTATCAAGTGCAGAGAACGCGGGAAAGTGCAACCAATACGGTCCAGTACAGAGTACAAGAGTACAGTACAGATAGAGATAGTCACGTCGCAGGACTCGCAGGTAGTATGGGATTTGTACAACGTGCGACCGACCGTAACATAACCGCGACGACCGTAATCGTAAATGATCACTAAAGTACGACGAGCTGTTTCGAGAGATCCGGCGATTGCTCGCGATTACGGGCGCCGCTGTGTATGCGCGGGATCGTTCGTTCCAAGTAATCCAAGTTGTCAGAGAGAGAAGGAGGGAGAAAGAGACTGGGACTGTAGGGTTACGAAACTGCGATGCACGAGCTGTATTTTTCCGCGACTTTTATGACGCGAGTCGCTGAATCGTTCAAGTCCTACTACGGACGTGAATCGCGGACGCCTCGGCGAGTCTGTGTCATATTGTCACTGCTGTCAATATTAATGCCAATGCCACTGAAAGCTGCGACATAAGCTCTACCTTCGTAAGTCGTCTCGTAAACGCTTCTCTCCCTCGAATTTCTCTACGATGCTAATAAGAATTTCGTCGCTTCACAGTTAATTCGATTACTTCACGTAGGAAGCGAAATTTATTATGCGCATACTTGGCATACCTCTCGTTATGACACTCGTTTATGTAAATACATATTTTTCTTGCTATACAATGACCTAGTTTCCCCTTCAGTCGCAGGAGAAGGCATAGCAGTGATGGAAGAGCCACAAACTCCAGGTTCAGATTGCAATTCTAACCCAGCGACAGATTCCATTCAGCAGGATCTGGTTGGGTCCGAGTTTGTCCAAGACAATGTCGAATATCAATGGTTTATCGATTATGGGTAAGCGACTTGACACTTGTGTCTATTTTGTTACTTAATATTGTTTTCCGATATTAAAATCTGAAAAAAACATCCCAAACTTGTAGATACAGAGATGGAGGACTACATATCCATCCCAGTGTTCTTTCATCTCTTTCTGCATCCTACACTCCCAAGGATCTGGGTTATTATGACGACCTTGCTCGGAATTTGGATGCTAATCTGGCGGAAATTGACATGGAAAGCTTTCGTACGGCGGACATTCATACCCTCCTTACAGCTCTACCTGTCATGTGTACGGAACCAGTTCAACATTCCGAAGTAAATACATAAATTAAATTAACCTCTATCATTGCAAATTCATTATCTGAGCCGAACTGTAAACTGACAGATGCTAAATGTGAGAATACATATCATGGAAATTGTAAAATATGATCAGTTTCATGACAAATCTTTTGTGAATTTGTGGCAGTTTACATGAAGCTTTATATCAAGATAGGATTCCGGTTTTGCCCACTTTTGCGTTGTTTTATTTTAAAATTTTTTATATAACATTCTAAGTCTGGTATATGTTCCATTACCATCACAGTTTAACTATCAAAGGGAACAGTATGCCAGTATATCTGGATCTGTCATGGAAAAGCTTGACATCGGTTCCTCCATCAGCCCTCATACCAGTAGCCAGGTATGACAACGGCTGACGAAAGCACAAACCCAATTGCTATAAACATTGTTACCCATACATTTGACAGTCAACC
The DNA here is from genome assembly GCF_001594065.2 of Cyphomyrmex costatus. NCBI lineage: Eukaryota > Metazoa > Arthropoda > Insecta > Hymenoptera > Formicidae > Cyphomyrmex > Cyphomyrmex costatus. Next base: position 1,040,892 of record NW_017275390.1, read on the forward strand.
AGTCTCACTAACAATTTTACAGTTCAGTTTGCATTTTTTGCATGTGTACAAATGTAATGTTATAATATTAAATTTAATTAATATTAATGAAATGAAATCCTAATAATCTCCCTAATAGTAACAAAACTTTAGTTAATACTTCAAAATATATAATCCCAGATTTAATATTAATTAAAATCTTGACTAGTACTGTATATAAGTGTATATTTTATACAAAAAAAAGTTTTAATTTTCTAATTACGATTTTTTTTATTTTATAATCCTACAATTTATGAATTAATAATATATTACTATTTAAAGGGAGAAGATTCCGCATGTTCCACCGCTGATACAATATCTATATGCAAGTCGTCGTTGCTATTTTCTCCAGTAAAAGAAACCCCAATGCTACCACCAGGTGGTAGTTACAGCGTAGATTCTCTGGACTGCGAAGATATGTTACTCACCTGTCAAACGAATAATAAAAACAATTATACTATTGCTTTTGAGGGCAGCATGACTATGTATTCGGATGGCTCTCAAGATTTTGAAAACCATGGTAATGTATATGCTGTGTAATGACAGTTTAATACAAATTATTTTTAAATATTTATTAATTGAAAGTAATTTTCCTTTTAAAATTTTTCTACTGTATTCTTTTCGTTTCTTTTTTTAAATTATTCAACTCATTATTATTTTCTCAGATAAACACAAAACATATGAATCACCAGACGTATTTTATGATAAACCAAAAGATATAAAAACTATGCTGGATTTATCAATGGCATGTTCAGATTCAAAGATATATACGACATGGAGTAATTTGAAACATTCCTCTATGAATAAAGTAATAACTCGTCATCCTTCCGGTAACAATAACACAATACCAGATATCTCTCAAAGTGCTGCTAATCTGACGCTCGGCGGGGTGAATAAACGGAGTCAAAGCTTACCGGATTTGTCTCGCGTTCATGAATTCCAGCATACCAATATACCTCTTAATTTTAGTGTAAGCATCCAGATGAATTTACTTATATGACTTGTAATAATCGTATTTAGTGATGTTATAATGTAAATTTTATTCTTACAGGTTGATTCCGCTGAATCAAGTAATCATATGCAGCGATTGCATAGTTCTGGATCGGCAATGAGTCGTTCGACAAATGCGGAAAGTTTGGACAATGGAGAAAATGTTGGTACAAAAAAGTTGCAAAATTTGAGTCTCGTCAGACTGTTTATGAAGCAAAAGAGCATGAGTGTGGAAGGAATGAGTCTTACTTTGGATCAATCGGATTCCGTTAGTGATAACAGTGGCTGGCCTACTAGCAATAGTGGCAGCGATAGCGCGACCAATACGAACACTCAGATTCAACGGCAAAATGGTCAAGATAATATCTGTGACCGTCGTGTGCCCGAAAACGATTTCTCGATAAATTGGATTAGGCGCGATGTGACTACTAATCGTGACGTGGAAAATCAGAGGGATAGCTTGAACGTTTTAAAGTGTGCGATACGAAACAAAGACAATAAAGTCGAAATGGCATCATCTGCATCGGTGGAAGAACTCTCGGAGAGCACATCTAAGTCTGGCTGTACGAACGATCAACGAAGCTTCGATATCAACAATCCCTATGAACAGAAAAACGGTTGGGCTGGCTTAATGGAAAAGAAACATCCGATATGTCGAACAACAGGTATTCAAGCCAACGCGGAAATGGAGGACAACGCAGTTCAAACTTCCTTAATTTTTGCCGCGCTGAGGGAGAAACATGGTTTCCCTCTCTTACAAGAAACAACAGTTAACAAAAAGCCTGTATATGTCGTATATCCAAATTATACATTGCCCGATCTGTCGTTTCTCAAGATTAAAGATACTAAAATTGATAACATCGCGTTGAAACCACATACATTTGATAGAAGCAAGATGGAATGGAAACGTGCCGTTCGTTCAAGTAGACCATTTTCATGTAACGATATCGATGCTCTACGACAACGTGGATTCGCGCATATAAAGGATTGGGAGTCGCTTACGTTCCTTTTACCATATGAATACAAAAAGATTTTACATGATGTACCAGAAGTATCGAGATACATTAATATCAATGAGGAGGTTAAACGACCCTTATTCTGTTTGTCTCCACCAATGCGTCATAAAACACGACCAATCAGCGAAATTATACCAAATACTACTTCATCAACGAGCAGTACCGCGACGCAACCATCATCCGGGTATAGAGGCTCGTCGACGATTTTAACCGATTCTTCGACAAATCAGCAGCCATTGTCGAACAATGCGATCAATCCGTTGTATTTATATCGATATGACAGTATGAGTTCGGAGGCCAGTTTGAATAACGACAAGAAGATGCATAGGTTCAATCAAACGAGGCAGGCTTGTCCGTCTCTTCCAAAGCGATCCGTATCCTTACCGCAAGGCGAGGGTGAATCTGATAATGGCAGAGTACCGCCGCGACCTCCATTGCCGAGAAGTATTTTACGAAAGAATAAGGTACTTGCGAGTAAACGATACAGCATGTTCGAGATGGGAGATGTTGGCGAGCAATCGGAAGAATCTGTGGAAATAAACAAGAGAATGTCTTTGCAAGAGCCATATTACATGAATAATGACTTGCAGTTATTATGTCGCGAAAGAACGATCGATTCAGAAAAGGATGTCGATGAAACGGAAGCGGAGAGATATCTTAAAGGTAAGGATGAGTCATTTGGCATTTGTTTTCTGATTGTTTTTAACTGTCGACCTATATTTATTCTCAACACCCTTTACAATATAATTATTGCAGAGAAATTAAACGACATTACAAATAATGCGAACATGGAGTCGGAGACTTCTCAGAATAGCGACGATGATATCAAACAATTAGAAGAATATTTGAAACGTAGCGCAATCTCGTCGCAAAGCAGCGACGGAGATATTGACAATGCTGAAGTAAAAGTTAGATCGTACGTAAGAAAGTTTTTAGCTTTGAGAATGAACAAGGATCCGCTTGTTAGAAATATTGATGTAGGAGAATCACAAAGAAAAACCGTCAGTTTTGCCACGCACCAAAGAAAAAAACATCTGGACGCAAAGGTAAATCACTAATACTAATTTTAGCATTAGCAAATTTTTGTGTGTGTATGTACTTGTTTTAATATATATATATATATTTACATATAAGGGTATTTATTCATTTCAGCTAAATAATCTGAATATCGTCGTAAATGAACAAAGTCACGATCAGGCAACTGAAGATAAATTAATAGAATTAGAAGAAAAGAAAAGTATGCGCGTTTTATTTATTATTTAATCTAATTTTATTGAAGCTCTCAAAATCTTTAATATGGTACTCTTTTTCAGAAATGGTATTGTCTGTAAATAGAGCGGTTGATCTTTTATTGAAGTATTGGAATGCTGACTCCAATCATAGTCGTCCTAATTATAACGAAAGGAACGAGTGCGCTCAAATTTGTCTAAGCAATCTGTGCCCAGCTTTATATGCTATTATGTCGGATGGCTTGAAACCCCATTTGAATTCCACCTTTGGACCAATTACTAATAGCGTTTGGCAGGTTGTCGAAGCTAGTTCTCAACAAGGACCCCTCACAAAGACGTTGAATGAATTAGTGCAGAGAATTAATGGCGAAGATGTTATTACAGAAGGAATGTTAAAGTTCCATGCATTTGTATTTGGCTTGTTGAAGTAAGTTAGAATCGCTAGTCTTTCTCTCATTCTGTACATACATCGTTACATTACGTTACATTATTTCATATATATAGTTTTTATCCGTTTAACATATTGATTGTATAATTAATCTATTTCATTCTCTTTTCTAGTCTAAGAGCTTTGGATGCATGGTTTGCATATTTATGTACACGTGAATCAATCTTACGGAAACATTACAGTAACAATAGCTTATTCGTCGCGGCTTTGGCCAATGCGAATGTCCGAGAAATCGTTGATTCGTTGTTGTACATCTTGAATCCACTTGCATTTTGTCCATTTCACTTGGATCTTCTCTATCAGTATCGCCAATTGCAAAATAGTTTTGGGAATGTGAATAATCATACTGTGAATGTAAGTAAACCTATCATTCTCGATTTCTTTTGTACGATACATGCTATTGCGCGCGTTCATTTCATGCGATTTTCTAGGTCTTGAGCTTTAGAAATGCCGATCTGACTATGAAAGATCTTGAGGCTGACGAAACGGAATCCTGCAGAATGGTTTCTAGTCCGAAAAAGATACGACCAAGATCTTGCATTGCTTATAACATGGATGATAAATGCAACATTCTGCATAAAGGCGATCTTCAAAATGCAAAAAAACGTTTCAGTGCCATAAATCCGAAGGCGTTTTACGCATTGGACAAATTGACTTCTGAGGATTCTGAAGATTACACAGATAGTTTGGAACATTCTCCTTTAAATAAAAAAGCAAGCAAGCAGTCGCAATCTAAACTTCTTAATCCGGATAAATCGAGTGACGACAATGGTCTCTCTGTTGAAACAAAATTCAAAAAATTGCAGGAAAAATGGGAGTTAATGGGTAAGGAAGGTAATAATAAGGGTCAACCTGTTGCAATGACTCCCTCGTCGCCTGTCCGGACATTTGGAGTATTAGGGAAATCAAAGATACCTAGATTGCTCACGTCACCAGTGAAGCAGTCTAATGTTGCGACGAATATCGTTGGAAAATCGTCAAAATCACCCATGTCGGGAGTCTCTTCATTGAAGAAGCCCGCTAATCTTCCTACGACAAAGACAACCCTAAAGAAACCTATAGATACGAAAGTGAGAGACGTGACGCGTCGTACGAGTCGCGTTGATCAGGATACTCTAGGCGTGACACGAATTCATACTGCACGCCCGAGTTCCTTACCATATAAATCTCATGGAGTAACGTCGAATGACAAGAATCTAATATCGCCTCACAGACGAGCCGTTTCGACCTCTCTACCACGACCAACTGTTACTACAGTTTCGAGAACACCGGTTTCAAAACATCCACACAAGTAAATATAAATGATTTCATATGAGCGTACTATTTTTTTTTTTTAATCTATTATCTTTTCTCTCTAGTTTTATATATTGGTTGCAAATATTATTCATTTATACAAGCTATCTATTTCATATCTATATTACAAATGAAATAATGTAACTCTTTTGTTTATACATTTATTTACATCACGCTTTTCTACTTTTTGTTCTGCTTTGTATTTTAGCCCTTTTCTTTGTTCTCTCTTTCTTTAGATATGTACGATAACGGTTCGCGCATCTCGATTGCAGAGAGGTCCGTACTCTCACTCATAGGATACCGTCGGACACTGGTCATCTTTCATTCGCAGAGGGGGAGAAACTGAAAGTAATATTAGAGGTGGATAATAAGTGGTTATTGTGCGCGAAAGGTGATCGAAGAGGTTTGGTACCACGAGCATGTGTACGCACCGTTCAAACTTAGCCCCTCTTCTCGACAACCCTTCACGATCGCAATTGTAACCATAATCCTACTCAACGGTCATATCTGTAATTTCATCTTCAAAAATGGGACGAAGATGAGCGAATTGCGAGGACGAGCTGAAAAGTTCAAATTACCTAAATATCTCGAGGCGATATATAAGTGATGTACAGTGTATTAAAATTGTTTTTAAGCCATATGATATAATACGCATTATCACGCGCTTGTAAAGTTACTTTTAACAGAAGTTTAATCGAAAACATTTCGTTTCTATGGAAATGCGACAGTAGTATTATCGCTAGCGGCGCCATCGAAGATAGAGATATCACCTAGTCATAGGCTTTTTTTAGACGACATATTTATTTTATTTAGATTGATTTATTTTAGAACGATGTACAAATGCGTGGATAACGATTCGATATATCCTCGACGAATAAAAAGCCGAAAACAGTGTGTACTAATCTACACATATTATGAATGTGTGTGTGTAACTGTGATCCTAGTAAATAGGCGATTTAGTTTATTAGTACGAACGCGCGGTGTACATATTGTTTTGATGTTTAGATACTGTGACTTGATAATTTATTTATATCTCTATACTTTTTACATCGCGCAACAACGATTCTTTATTCTGATTTTATTTAAGTCGATATGCACTTTCGCGATGGCGGCGATTACATTTTTTACATGCTTCATGGTATTTCCTGATCATATATACATATATGTATACGTATATACATATATGTATGTGTTACGATATATAATATAATCAAATAAAGTCTGTTGTGAATTATATTTAGAAATGTATGTAGTCTATCAATTACATCAAATGCAACTCAATGCAACATGGAATGTCTTTTTAATACCATTTTGGTTTATGATCTAACGAAGTAATCTACTTTTATATGATCTTATATCACAAAAGTAACTGCATTAAGGCTTATATTTTTTTAATTCACTTCTATCTAAAAGAATTTTTATCCGAAGTTGCAGGTTCGTCAAAATTATTTCAATTCTAATAATTTTTAATAATTATCAATTATTTGCAAATCCTATACGATATGACGATTATATATAATATTAATAACTTTCATTAATGAAAGCATCTTCTTTTATTTAACAAAGAAAATTTCTTGTTGCAAGTGGATTATATATAGAATATTACATAATAAATTTTCTGCGAAAAAGATAATTTGAAGTTTGAACATTTACAGAGAACAGTCACAGAAACACTTGTTCACACTTTTTATGACATCTGTCTGGAGTTTCAAGCCGTTATAATAGCAAAAATAACTGTTTAATGTAAAAGTAATGAGTTATCGTTACTTTGCGGAATTTTTACAGCTTGCTTAGAATAAATATAAGTTAGAGAAAATAGAGTGGCTTTGTTCGATATAAAATCACAGCGAAGGATAAGGGCCGATAAGAGGGGGAATACTGTTGTTACGTAAATATTTAGACAGATTTTATTATCGCGTTATCTCTACAATCGTTATCGAAATAATCATTTATATTCCAAGACGTGCATATATAAAAAGGCGCAATTAATATCACTTGTCAGTCAGCCGATTTTTGCTGTGAATGATATCTTGGTGATATCGATAACTACAATCATGAGGATCACCATCGCATTGTCCTTTTTGGCTGTGCTTTATACCGTAAGTTTCTTGTTGAGAAATGATTTATAATAAAAAAAAGAGAAATGCTTGACAGATGCATTACAGTTTTGAATTTTATTTGTGCAGAGTTTTTATTCGAAACATAATAAGATTTAGTAATAAAATTGATCATTGTTAAACAAGAAAAATGTTTGTGCTCTCCTCATTGATTATAAAAATTCTAGTTTTATTTTTTCGTACAATATTTTTATCGATTAAAACTGAAATATTGATCATATATTAATTGAAATGGACAAAAGTGTAGTTGCAATCGATCAAACGCGATGCACTCATTATTTTTTACCCCTTATCCTATCAACTTTAGGTCGAGGCTATTCCAACAGATTCGAATGATTTGGAAATTTTGAGACTTCGAGTGAGGGAACTGAAATGGAATGTAGAGACTGTTATACGTCAACTTGAGTTACTTCGTACTCGGACAGAAGAAGATACCCTTCAAAAAGTTTCCTTAAAGTGGAGTGAAGAACAAGACAGTCACAGAGAATATAAAACTTTATTAATTTCTGGGATACGTGTAAGTAATAATTAAAAATGATCCGTGACTATATACAAGACGCTGTATAATTTTCTCTATTTATTTTATAATTATTCGCAAATCTGTACAAATTGTCATTAAATCTTCAAAATGTAACTCGTACATTATGATCTGAACATTTAATCTTAACTTATATTTTTTAATTTAGATTACAAAATTATTTAATTATAGTTCATCAATTTGTGTGAATCTTAAACTGATTGTATAACAGATTAAAGATATACATAAAATTCCGTGCATAATAATCATTCGACGACTTTGATATTTGATGAAACCCCTATTATAAGACCCTAACGTATATTGTAATTCATTTGTGTATTATACCAATAATTTATTTATTCTTAGACTGAAATAAACATCGCTAAGACGGCAGGTAAAGACGTGACCTCATGCTACGACGAAGCCATCGAAGGTATCAAAAAGAATGAGCAACTAGCATATAAGGAAGGTTCAAAATGCGAAGACTTCGCTGGAAATTCCATCCATAACAACCTTGGCTTTATCGATAATCTCATTTCAGTAAGCTTTTTCACGACAATTACATATAGATTGCGCGATCAATTTTTTCATCCTAATTAGAATTAATGAAGTTCCAATAAAATTTCAATCTTTAATCTTTTTCCAGACCGGAGACGCGTTGTCGTTGCAGTCGGATAGTATCTTCTTGAATTGTCACGATAGCGACATTTACAGGATGCGGAGTTGCATCCTCAATGAACTGACGAATGCAGAAAGCTCTCTGAAGACCTTGGAGAACGACAGTGTTACTGCAGAGTTGACCATTGCACCCGTGTCCAAGAATGTTGTTACGCAGGCCACCAACTGTATCAAACAGGCTTACTCCCTTACGTATACGGAGGGGTCGGCGATCAGAATGAGAGTTACTCAATGTATTGAAACACTGAGCGTGCCAACTACGACGGCACCTGCGACAACTACGACGATAGAGCCTCCGCAAGAAGAATAATTTCATTTTAAATCTACCGGGTTTACTATTTATTTTTCTTTTTGTTGAAGGTGATTCTAAAAGAGAACAAATCAAGATTACCATTAAAAAAAAAGAACGTCATAATTCGTACTGAATAATACTAGCATAATTCGTATAGAATGTTCCTCGAATTCGTGGTGCTAGAATATTTTTCGAAAGAGTGTAATCTGTTATGTAATATGAGAGAAATAAAAAATATCTTTACAAAACAAGAATTACTTATTCACGCAATTCCTTATGTATACAATATAATATATTTGCTTGTAGTTGACCTTCAGCGGGCGTACATTTCGCGTAAGATCGCAAAAGATTCAATGCGATAAGCCGTGTCTTATCTTTATACAAATGAATCCTAACACGCGATATCAGCTTTACGAAATCTGATCATTGAATCTATTATTCGATTTATGTAGTGATAATAAGTAGCATCCACGGTCACGTGTTAACTCGGCAATCCTTTTATTATTAAAATGTTACCTACAAGATTAAAGAAGGAACATTGTGTGATCATATAATATTCAAGTAAACTCTATAATTAGATTTAAAAAAATTCAAATAAGACAAAAGTAGATACTAGTCAGTGACAAAAATGTGAATAACAAGGATATTTACATATTTTTGACTCGATATCTTTGAGATCAGACATTCTTCGACATTGATATAATTAAGCAGGAATATGGCTTATCTCGTTAATTCTCCCCTCTTATCCATCTTTCAAAGCTTCCGAATGCTTTTTTTTATCATACCTATTATATATAAAAAGGCGCGCAATTAATGTAGTACTTATCAGTTACTCGAATTCGCGTATCAACACAGGCACTCCCAAGTGATACCGCAACAAGCAAGCATGAAATTCGCTATAGCATTGTGCTTTTCGGCTATATTTTGTACCGTAAGTTCTTATCTTTTCTTTCTGAGAAAAGATCGTGAAAAAGATGTCCAAAATAGATATAAACGTTTAATTAACATATAATACCATTTTTAATGGAACGAATGTTTGATAAAATGCTTTGAATTGTTTAATTTGCTTTTTTAATCGCTTAAAGTTACATTTTTATTGTCTTGTAGTCTCGTTGACTAAACTGAAATTAGTCTAAATCAGCGAGATGTATAAAAAATGCATGATTGCTCGAAATAACACTTTCTTTAAATATCATTAATATATCATATGGCATTCGTTTTTCGTAGGTTTATGCTTCCATAATTCCAATAGACTTTGCCTATTTAGAAGATGAGCAGTTTATAAAAATAAAAAATGCGATATTGAATGTGGAACGTATCGTACAACGAATTGAACGTGTCCAGGCTGATACTAAAGAGGATGCTCTATTGACAGTTACAAAAAGATGGAATCAACAAATAAATAATTACAGAGATTACGTTAATCTATTGGTCGACTCGATGCGCGTGAGTAATAATTAGAATCGTTTTGCAATCGAGATACTCACACCTTTATTTTGTTCACTTATTGTTCGTAATTAATTACGTACGCGGTTGTTATTAAATAATATTTTATAATATATCATATTACACCGAATAAATATTTTTAGGTTTAATATTATGAAAAAATGTATATATATGTATATTATATTATAAAATTTTGTGTTGTACTAAAAACGATCCATCAGTAAGTAATAAACACATCACACAATAAAATATATATAATATTAATATCTTAATTTTACACTCAACAATATACGTATAAATATAATAGAAGATGTATATACACTGTAACAATAATTGTTGAATATAAAATTATTATTACACATTTATGATGTTATATATGTTACTGTTGGTAGTGCTTACTTGAGATGTAGTGTTTTAGAGCCAATCGTTTTTTAAAAACAGATATCAGGCGATAACTTCGTTTTCATAATTCATATAAAATTGAGCCAAATTTGTCACAAATTAAATTTGCAAACATATCAAATGAGTATTACTAGTCATTTATACCTTTGCATTTTAGAGGGAAATAAATAACGCTAAATTTAAAGGGGTAGATGCACAATACTGTTACGATACTAATTTCTGGGCTATAAACGAGCATGGCGACACAGCGTATCAATCTGCTACAAAATGTCAAGAATCTGCTGAGAAGAACATTGGGAGTAGCATTGGGTTTCTCGATAGCCTCAAGTCGGTAGGTTCTCATTGTGTTATTATTTGATCATATCAAATCTCTTTGCGACCTGAATGTAATTACCATGAATTTAATTATAATAATCGTGTCAATTTTCCTCGACAGCTTGGATACGAGTTGATAAAAGAATTAAATGATGTTGTCCTCAACTGCTATGACGACGATACTACTAAAATGCAGAGCTGCTTCCTTAATGAGTTCGGGAAAATCAATAACGCCGTAAAGGAGTTTGAGCAGGACGCCAAATATATCGAGTACAACGCATTGCCAGCGTCCAACTATGTCATTCTGCAGGCTACCCAATGTCTGAGCAACGCTTACTTGTTGGCGCGCTTCGAAAGCCAAGGCGCAATGATGTCAAACTCTAGATGCATTCGAAACGTCATAAATAAAAAAAACTGAACAGAGTTCAATCTTAAGCTTAAAAGAGTCTAAGCATTTGTCGATTACGGTTTACACTCAAAATGATATTCCGAGAGAAAACAATGCATCTCGAGAAATCAATGCAATTAATTTGACAAAGATATATGCTCTATGTATAATATCATGCATTTATATCGAAGCAAAGTTTCGATTGTCAATAGTGTGCTTTATACAATATATTTTTAAAGGTATTTGTTATGTATGATATACTTGCGAAAAATAAAAATTATTAAAAAATTATTAACAAATGTTATTTATCGATATACATTTCCTTATTCGCTTACAACTGTCATTCATCGTATTTTGAGGAAATTTTCGAAATTGATTGTAATAAGTCGTGCCTTATCGTGGATTATACTCCGTGTTATCTCTCGGATAAAATCTATTAACTTGTCAAAGTAAAAGTATTATAATATTCCATTAAGATATATGATATTTTATTAAGATCTCATGTTTTATATTAAGACGTTAAATATATAAAAGAGTGCAACTATCGATTGTGTCAGTTAGTTTCTGGCAACAATTGAATGATTCTCGAGTGAAATTAACAAGCAAACATGAGAAGTGCCATAGCATTATGCTTTTTAGCTGTACTTTGCATCGTGAGCTTTTCTTCTTTTTTAAAAAATTATTAATAGACGATAATTTTTAGTAGATTTTGTCTTCGTAGAATATTAATTTAAAGTTTAAGATTATTACATTAACATTAAAATTGTATTGTAAAAAGAAAATTATTAAAAGCATTGTCATAAAAAAAAAGAATCAATTTTAAATGAGTGAATCTAAATATTTTTTCTTAAATGAATAAAATTTCCTTTATATCATCTTTCATCGATAATCATAAATCTAATTAAAATTATATATGCATATTAATTGAATGGTACGAAGAATGTTTGTTCAAAGAATTTATTAATATTATTTTTATTTTTGATCTTAGACTGATGCAACTCTTTTGGATATTGTAATACGTCGAGTGTGGAAAACGAAAATGGATGTGGAAAGTATCATACAACAACTCAAACGTATCCACGAAAACGTTCAGGAAGACGTAGAACTGACAGTCAAGAAAAATTTATTGCAATCAATGGAAGAGTACAATAACTACGCCAATTCGGTACTCAATACGATACATGTAAGTACGTATAGTATTGATCGCATTGGTTTATGATCAAGCTATATGAATTTGACAGATTTTCAAAAATATATACGTATGTATTGTATTCAATATATGTATATCAAATAAATTTGATATATATATTGTACAACATACATAATAATTGAATACAATATATATATCAAATTTATTTGATATATATTGTATTCAATTATTATGTATGTTGTGGTTGTACTGAAAATATTAGTAACCATTAATTTTAAATGTTTTTCATAAGATAAGTATAAATATCTCGAATCTACATCCATCACAGTATTCATCAGTATATACATTTCCGATACTCTCAATAATTATATAAAACACAACATTTGATAAAGCAATATAAATAAAAACATAATACATTTTAGCTTAATTATTGTTGCTATGTTTATCTTTAGAAAGAGGTAGAAAATGCCAAGGCGAGAGGTAAGCATGCTGAACCATGCTATGATATCGCTCTTCGTCTTATCAGCGATAGCTATCGCACAGCCTATACTAAAACTCAACAATGCCAAGATGACGCTAAAAGATCTATTAACGATAAACTTTGTTACAACGATCAGCTTATCACAGTAGGTTTCTGCAATCGCACATATCACACCTACTTTCCATTGAGTGATTAATCATTAAATTCATGTTAATTTTCTTTATAGATCGGACACGAGCTGATAAAGGAATTGGACAACATCGTTTTGGATTGCTACAAACAAAATTCGCGACTTATCGACACAATAAAATTATACAATTGTATTAAAACACAGCATGGGATAAGCAAAATTAACGTAAAAAATTTAAAGAAAAATGCCAATTCCTCTGAATCTACCGCTAAAAACGCATCTAGAACTGTCATTCAACAGAATAGTGATTGTCTGAATAAAGTTTATTCGACCGCGCGCTTGGAAGTCGCGAAGGCCAGGTCAACTGCTACTGCATGTCTCAATAAAGTTTAGAAGGAACATTTATTTTTAATTGTATCGCATCGGTACAATTTATTGCCATTTGAAATTATTCACTTATTTTATCAAATCAATAATCCTTTGATAATTTATCTTGATATAGTTTCGTAGTTATAATATGCTTCGATAACCGAATTAGTTCAGTAGATTTAGAAATTTAGATAAAGTTAATATAAGTATTAGAATTTACAATATCAATATATCATACATGTTTCGAGATTTTGTTATCTGCTTTGAAGGACTCTTTTTTTTGTATAGAATATGAAATGAATAAAAATTATATCAAAACAGAAATTACTTGTTGATGTATTATACAATCATGCGTTTGCGAATAGCGTTTATAATATCTAAATACATTTCGCAAAACAGATTTTATGGAATTTGTGATATACAATTCACTTTCATTTCATTACTTATACTTGCTACAACTCTAAAAAGAAAAATTTTCAGAAAATGAGTTAAACAATTTGAATTATTAAAATTTTATTAAAATGCAATTATTTTAATGCAATATAATTGATTATACAAGAATAAGGTATGTATATTATACTTCTAAAAAGGTTTATTCCTCATTTTTTTCTTAATATTTTTGAGTTAGTTCATAAAATATAACATAGTATATGTTTGTTATTGAAATATAATATATAATTATGTTTAAAATATATCGATAAATATCTATATATGTATGTCTTTACACAATAAAGTAGTAGTCTATTAAACAAAACACAAGCAACAAAGTACTTATAGTCCAATATGTGTACATATCTTGAAGAATATTTCATTATTTGGTTTCTTGGCCCCTTGTGGACCTATATGTGACATATTGTCATTTACCGCGGTGTTTCGTCCCGGCTCCTACCTACTGAAATCGTCAGTAAGGCATTGGTAGTGGGAGCCTGCCTTAGACGCCTGGGGGTCTTATTGACCCTGGGGGGTCAATTTAAGACTCAAAGATAAATATACAGTTTATATTATTAGAATTAAATAAAAAATTCCATCAATCTGAGTCTGATGACACATGATATTTTATTGATTTAGTGTTCCTTAATAGACCAGATCTGCAGGTCGGTCGATCACCTTGTATTAAAAGCAGGTTGTGGCGAACCTTCTTTCTTCGATGAATTAGCTGGCTTACTCGTCTTTTTAGTGTTTTCGTATAGGTCCGATTTGGACACGGGTTCTTTCGAACGATTGGAATAAATTTTAAAATAAACCGCAAAAATATAATCACAAAACTTTTGATATTTGTTGAATTCTACATTCTTTAATTATCTTAAATCGATTACCAAACAAATTTTTAACATCTTTTAAATAATGATTTACAAGGATTATCTATTTAAAAAAAATATTAGCATGATAGCCGAAAATACATATTTGCTACTCTATGAACGTTATAATATAGAGTACTGTCAAATTGCTGTCACATGTTCGGTGTCTTATGAGGACTCTCATACATTATAAATAGCTCGCAAATCTGCTTAACCGTATTTATTTAAATTAAAAAAGTCCGATTTGAATCACGGTCCGATTTAGAACGTTCTCTCCTATTATACAGTATATGACATGGTAAACACATATATAAAATATTAAATATGTCAAAATAATAAACGATTAGGGAAATTATTAATTGGACATTCTATATAGATTTATGAATTTTTATATTATATAGATACTGTACTTTCTTACTTCTATATAATTTTCGTCGTCACGATCAAGCGGCGCGGTAGCGTCGCGACGCCGTATGTGCATAAAATAAAAATATAACCTTGTGTGTGTGTGTGTGTGACATGATCGCGTGACGCGTGAATGTCACTGCAGTACTATCACGAATTAAACAGATTAACATTTTAATAATTAATTGATGCATCTTATATCAATGTTAAACTATATATTAAAATCTGAAAATAATAATTTTTTGTTCTGAGAAAGATATTACCACGGCCAGGAGTCGAACCCGGATCTCTTGCATTTCGTGAAAGTGTCCTATAGCTAATTAAACTATAATCGGTATACCGAAACCTTAGTAATAATAATTAATATTCATCGCAATAACTGGTATAAGTGAAGTGACAAATTTTTTAGCAAAATTTTTTAGGGTTTGAGTTTTTTTTTTAATAACTTTTTTGCTAGAAATGTGCAAACAAAAATTCAAAACGTGCATATATGTGTAAACGATGAGCAATCAAATTAGCTATAGAAAGTTAATTTTTTCAAGAGTTGAATAGCCAACTTCGCATGGGTTATATTATCAAGGATATAAAGGTGTAGACTTTAGTAAGTCAGGCATAAAATTAAATTACGTTATAATTTTTTTAAAAAGAGATATGTAAGTTATATAATCTGAAACATCTGTCTGACATATGTCTTGAAGTTCACATCTGTAGTATGTCATAATGATAAAATATAACTGTATCTGTTTAATCTAGAAATCATAAATCACACACATTTTGATATTTCGTAAATGATATATGTCTCATAAACCTCATTTAGAATAAAAATAAATGAGATAAAATTAAAAAGATCTTTGAGATAAAATTTCGGATGGAATAGATAAGGATCGAATTAGACGTACTCGTAATTATTGTTGTAAGTTCTTATATTATAGCACTGATATCGATTATTTTAACATCATATAAAATAAGAGAGCGAAAATGACAAAGCAGACATCGCACTGGTCTACTAGGCGAGTTTCTTAATTCATCGATTGATCAATCGCATGATGCGTAGATGCAACACATGTTGCACTTGCGTATCATGCAATTGATTATAATCGATGAATTAAGAAACTCGCCTTATGTTGTATAGAGAACCGGTAGATCCAAAATTTTCATCTTATCTTATTGTTAGAAAGAATGGTAAACCACCGAGAGTATTTTTTTGTCCTATAAGAAAACTTATTCCCTCGCTTATTCCCTAACAAAATTTCATCATTCAAAATCGATATTAAACATTTATATAGGTCCCATGCGAGATATTTTTCGCAATAAATAAATTTATCTACAGATTTCTATAATATTATATTAAAGTTTCTCTAATAGACGCCTATTGATCATCAAAATTTAATTAACATTATTTCATGTAATTTAGCTGCGTTTGTAAATCCGGGAAAAATTTCGATGCGCAGTTCAATAAAGCTATTAAAATTTTATATATATATATATGGTATATGGAGCATTCCATTCCAAGTGTTGCCACTCGAAAACTTTTGGATTTTTGATTTGGCTGAAATTTTGATATATTATAGTACCCAAGAAGCTACCATAATTTTTTTCGAATTTCTTTATCAACATAGTTATGAGATATGCATTTTTTTTTCAAAATTCGCATTTTTCGAAATTAGCAATTTTTAAATGCTTATAACTTTGCGAAAAATAATCCAAATAAAACATTCTTTTTTTTAATTGTGTTTTGTTCTCTAGATTAAAAAAAAGTATCAAGAAATGTTTCGAAAGTGTTTTTTAATTTTGTTTTAATTTAATGTAAAAAATTATTAATTTTTTAAAGTATGACACGTTTAATTTAAAAAAGAAATTCTCATAAAAACTTAGATTTATTTGATGATTCTTAAGACTAATTTGATCGTGGGCAAATTTTTCCTTCTATTTTTTTTCGAATTAATTGTTTTTTAAATTTGCATTTTTTTCACAGAGCTACTCTGAGAAGTCGGCACCCCTAAATGCAAATTTTGATAAAATTATTATTGCATTCGTTTGTCCACTGTTTGTCCACCCTCCAAAAAAAAGTTATACACAAAAAAAGATTGTAGTACCACCGAGTGATTATTTTTCATTATGCCTCATATAGATACTATATACAATATATACACATTTAATATATTGTATATATATGTATTATATGTGTATCTGTATTAGATATTTGTATACACATATGTATTTTATATATATATATATATATGTATATACATACAAATTTACATTAAATTATTTAAGCAAAACAAAGATCAAGTTTCAATCGTTATATATTTTAACGTTAACAGTACACACAATACAGTTATTATTATTATTATTATTATTATTATATAGCCTTTTATTTATATTTTTTATTAGTTGTGTTCTCACGGTTCACACATATACGATCCTTAGATTTAATATTTAAGGGATGCTGGAGTATTTACATATATGTAAATACTCCAGCATCCCTTAAATATTAAATCTAAGGATCGTATATGTGTGAACCGTGAGAACACAACTAATAAAAAATATAAATAAAAGGCTATATAATAATAATAATAATAATAATAATAACTGTATGTAAACGAATGCAAGCATATATGCAAACAAAAAAAATTACTTTTCCGTATTTGGCTAATTTATAAGAGTATCATGAGACCTTCTAATTATGATTTTTAATTTTACAGAGAAATAGCATGAGAAATACGATTTAATTGTACATAATCTCACATTCAAGCGATTATAAGATATAGCAGAACAAGAAATGTACGTAACGTTTTACTTAATGGCTTATTTAATATGTATGTAAATGTTTTCTTGATGTATGTAATAATTTAATTGTAATTAGAAATCTATTCTATCTATAATACAAGCGGGTCCAGCATCACCTTATATTGAATTATACTTATTACAATTGTATATATTTTTCATCAAACCACTTCAATTACCTACGGATGAAAATGTATTTCTGTGCACGTGTAGCATTGAGTTTAGCAACATCACATCCGTGGCGCAATTGAGTTTGTAATCAGCTTTACCGACCAATCGGGCCATGTCCCCGTCAAGTAGCGTGCTCTGTATTGGCAATACGATAATGACCGAATTTTAGCGGATTCAACCGAAGCGAGCGAGTCTTCGATCTTGACTCGTCGCGAGTATGCATCGCAAATTCACATGTTTAAATTCACAAGCAACGAAGCTACGAGCGGCTGTCGAGACGAGGCTATACGCACGTTATACTACATGGGCTGAAAAGTCCCGGGATTTTTAATGAAAACAAGCGTTTTTTGGCCACTGTTATATTTATTCCTCAACATAGCCGCCTTCGAGGGCGAGACATTTGGTAAAGCGATTTTCCAACATTTCGATTCCCTTTCTGTAGTACGAAACGTCCAAGCCTTCGAAATACGCCTCAATTTCCGCGATGACTTCCTCATCCGATCTGAATCTCTTTCCCTGGAGCCACCGATAGAGGTTTGGGAACAGATAATAGTCGCTGGGGTTCAAGTCTGGACAATCCGATGGGTAAGTAATCATTTCGAATCGTAATTGATCCAATTTGATCCTCGCTTTCAAGGACATGTGTGGTGATGACGCTTCGAGAAGTAACAGAACGTTTTTCTTCGCCATATGGGGCCGTTTTTTCTTTATTTCGTCGTTCAGTTTGTCCAATAACGCTGCATAATACTCTTCCGTAACTATTTTTCCCTTCTGCAGGTAATCGATGAAGATTATGCCATGCGTATCCCAAAAAACGGAGGCCATAACCTTCTCGGTCGAGCATTGGTCTTCTGGCCGCTTTGGTCGGCTTTCGTGGCTTTCCAGCCACTCTGCAGACTGCCTATTGGACTCAGGTGTATGGTAATGGACCCACGTTTCATCCAACGTCACCAAACGTTGATAAACGTCCGCTCGATGACGCTGAAACAACGCCAAACCGGCCTTTGCATAATAAACACGTATCTCTTTTTGGCCGAGGTTCAGAAAACGCGACACCCATCGCGTCGATAGCTTTTTCATCCCCAAAATATCGTGCAAAATGTATCCCGCCTGTTCTTTTGAGATGCTTACGGCCTCAGCTAACTCGCGCAACTTTATTTTACGATCCCTCAAAACGATTAGATGCATTTGCTTTACGATTTCCAAATTCGTAGCCTCTTTTGGCCTTTCCATTTCAAATTCACTAAACCACCGATAAACTGTTGTTCTCGAAGGAGCAGATGCTGAGGGATAACATAAATCCAACAATTGCAATGATTGTTCAGAAGTTTTTCCCATCAAAAAAAAACCTTTGATCAAGATGCGATATTCCTGTTCTTCCATTTTTTTTTTTTACGAAGGCGAGAGTAGCTCATTCAACAACTGTAGCTTGTAAACGAATGGATGAACCTGAGAGCGGCCATGTCCGCGATTTAGATGCAACTCCAACTTTATTTTGAAGCGCCTCTATATCCACAAAACGTGGACATTGAACTATGTAGCCAATGTCCACGATCGTGTCGGTAATGTCCACGACTTTTTGGTTCGAATCTTCCCTATGTCTATGTTTATCGATCCGTTAGACAGATAAAGACAGACTATCAATCCGTCGGTGCTTGTTCTACTACTAAAAAGAAAGACTCGCGGCGGGCCGGCGACGATAGACACGCGCCGAGCCAGCAGAGACCTTATTCCGTGATTCTCCTCTCTCTCTCTCTCTTTCTCTCTCTCGCCCGCTTTTTCACATATTGCATTATTCGTAAATAATTCGGGAAGAGAAAGATTGACGACTCAAGCACAGAATTTGTTGCTCGATGAATTTGTAGCCAAATTCTTCTACACATCATTTACTATCGATATTCGAATATTTGTTGCTAACTATAACATAAAAAACAATTATAGTTTATCCCAGTCGTTCCCGCACCGTGCATTTAAGATCTTAAATCTTGATAAAAGGTTGATGATGGTTGCATGTTTTTGATATGAAAATATTCCTCGTAATATACACCATCGAAACATGACAACATCTGAATTTGTTGCTCACTCTGAAGCGTGAAAAATGATTTGTTTATACGGATCGGCGCCCGTGCCGAGAACTTTATTCTCTTAAACATTGCTCAGAGAAATTGTCGTTCGTATGTATTTGCTATGAAAATATTCCTCGTAACATGCACTATCGAAATATGGTAATATCTGAATTTGTTGCTCATATGAGCAAAGTTTAAGAGAATAAAGTAGCGGCCGTCGCTTACGTCTCAACTGTGATTGGTCAATTCGCTTACTGATTACGTTTACGGTCTTACGTTTTTTCTATGTGCCATGGGCTTTAGGCTGGAGTCACATTGAGCGGAAATTACAGCGGAACGGGACAGTGAAACCAATCAGAACTCTACAATCACTCCGCTACTTTACTTTCTGCGATTGTGATTGGTCTCGCTGTTCCGTTCCGCTGTAGATTTCCGCTCAATGTGACTTCCAGCCTTAAGCCGTAATCACACTAGCGATTGCGCGATTGTGATCGACGATTGAGGATTATTTCTCAACCAATCAGAGCAAAGCAGTCACCGATTGCTTTGTTCCGATTGGTTGAGAAATAATCCTCAATGTGATTACGGCTTTAGGGCTTCTTTCACCAACGCCGATTGACTTAATCGACGATTAGTCCATTGGAATTGACCAATCGCGTCTGTCGTCGAAACTAAATGATAAATGCGATTGGTCAATTCCAATGGACTAATCGTCGATTAAGTTAATCGGCATTGGTGAAAGAGGCCTGCACTATACGACCTTGTGCCTGCGATCGATAAACCGGATAAACAAGCCGATCGATAAGTGCAGTGCGGCTCGGTCGCGCCACGCCGTACCGGTGAGAGCCGGCGGCGGCTCGCGGAGTCGTCGCAACCACATCGCCAAAACATTGTAATACATAAATGCACACTCGTGCGTCCAGTGCGTCTGTGCGCGCGACGTGCCGCTGACGTTGACAGCTCCGTTGCTGCTGCTGCTGGTTGCTGCTTTCACACGTGCCGTACACACCCGCGCGCGCTCGCGCGCGCGCGCGCGCGCGTACCCGACGGCCGTTCGTACGTCATAAGAACCGAGAGCACGCTGTCGAACGGCTCAGATCGTGTTCCGGAGCAGTGCGTGTCGCACGTATCGCGAATACATCCCGGCGAGAGTGACAGTCTGCCCCAACTTCTCCGGCAATTATTTACCGTCCTTCTCTCCCGTTTCTTTCCGTTCGTCTTCTGCTCGTGTCTCTACACACGTCGCCGACGGGCAACCTTGATAACATGTGCGGTAAGTACATACATACGTATAGCGAATTTTTAAGCATCGTCGTCGTCGTCATCGTCGTCGTCGCCGTCGCCGTCGCTTTCTCCTCGCCGCGCCGGCTTGACGCGGTCGATGTGCATGGCAATTCGATTTGTATTTATTTATGCGCTTGACGTTACGCACTCGTGGATCTCTCGTTAGGTCACGGCGCAAGTGCCGTTTATCGCGACAATTCGATCATCTATTCGGCAAACGACCATGTGAAATTGAGCGGCGGGATTACGCCCAGCTGCTGCGCGGAAAACTGTATCGGGACGTTGCGGCTCTTTACTTACGGCGCCGGTATGCAATTATCGAATTGTTCACAACGAGATGCTAAACAAACGGTGCTGTATGGAAGGAAAGATATTTATCTCCCCATGAAGTATTTGCGATACAGATATACAATCGCTAGTCAGTCAATTATCGTGCGATTCTATTGTTCATTTTTCATTCGCTAATTTGACAAACTTTATTACCTGCTGCGCAAAACGATAAAAGAACGTGCTGCAATAATAATAAAATTCGTCACCGTATAAATACGAGATCGAGCAAACACGTACACGTGCTGCTATAACAGAGAGAAAGCTTGTCATTGAGCTTCTAAACATCGAGCGACGTATATGTGTTCTAATTTTAGACAAAATGTCAGTTGATTATTAATGGGAGTAGTGCAAGTTGAATACGTAGTATGTATGCTACTTTAGCATAATAGAGCCATCACCTTCAATACAAACATTTTGTTATAATTCTTACGTTGAATGTGACAGCTTTTTGCGCATCCGTGTACAAAAAATGTTTAATATAATTCATTATTTTTGTAGTCGACGATACACCAGAATGTGACATCGTTAACTTTAAAGCGAACCGCTCATATAACAATTTCGATAACGTCGCCCATAAAATTAGACAATTAGACGATAACGTGATGTAATGAACGTAAATTGTTTCCTGATTGTTGCGACAGTTTCAGGCTTTGGAATAATTATACGAATCTTTACGACGCGCGGTTTATGTGATTTTTATTCGAGATTTCGGTACGGTCATTTTAGATGGTGTAACATCTTTGGATGAAGCCACGCCGCATGGTGGCGGCTCGAAAAAAATTCATTGCGGGATTATGAAAGGGTTTTGCGCAAGTCTCGCTGCGGAGAGTCATGTTTTCGATTATATTACTGATGTAATCGACGAAATTCTGTTTTTAAATTAAACTTCTTGACAAGATGAATTGCTTAACGTTTGTTGATCTTACCAGTATGATAGTAAGTATTTACTTATCAAGACGCAATTTCGATTTCTAAAATTGAATTGAAAAATCGAGTAGGTGACTTAATTAAAAAAATCTTCGAGTAACAATTAATTCCAAAAACGAATAGATAATCGAAGGCCTGAGGAACATCGGGAATGTCACGTCGGTGATGCGTTGATGTGCGTTCTCGCAGGAATGTTACGGTATGCCATACGTTTTTCCTGCGGAATGTACGAGACACTGCTTCTTCGAGCGTTGACCTATACATAGATTGCGTTTTTGGTATTTACCAGACAGCTCGACAGAGCTAAATCTCCATTCGTACGCGTACACAGTCACGATGGATTGCATGCATCCTGTTCCACTGAGATGAAGTTCTAATGAAAACGTCTGTAATAATTACGGTGCTCATTAAATCTGTTGTTATCAGTTTTCGCGAATTAAAAAGATTTCATTTTTTTTTTTAAAGAATTACTGAAGATCATTCGAATTAATGCCTATTCGGGCGATTGATTTAAAGCTTAAATTCCGAATTCAAAACGCTTGCATGATCTAAGCAGAAAATCTGCCCATTATTTTACTGTCACTGTACAAATTTACAGACGAAAAGTCGACTTTGATGAAAGAGTGATTTATGTTCCCGCATATACAACTGTATTCGTGTATGGCTTTTTGGTGATATGTAATTTTTGATCTGATACGAAGCGATATCGACGACGCTCGATTCAATCGAGTGAAAGTCTCTTTTTCGAGGTGTATGCGAACCTGAGCGAACCTGAGGCGAGAGGGTGCAGCAGCATAGCACAGGACAGTTATATATGACATTTAGACGCGACAGAGATATCCACCTTCGGCTCCTTTCTCCCCGATCGTCCCCGCCACTTCGTATTGCTTCTCGAGATTCGATTGCTATGAATAAATTCATTTACGAAATATTCGAGCGGAAATTATCTGAAGTATTAGAACGTGTAGATTATTATTAGACGACGTTTAAATTATTATTACAACGCATGCCGTAAATACTCGATTTTTCATCGTTTCAGTGTCATATTCTATATACTTTATTCTAATTATGTATATAGAATGAGATATCCTTTACTATAAATATACAATCTTATATAAATGTATCTTTATATAATAATTATGTAATTTGTATATATATAAGTATATTTATTATATTTAATATTATATAAACGTGCAAACTTTAAATTGCTCGTCAGTATCAAAAGATAATTAAATAAGTAAAAGAAGTGAACTGTGCTTCAATAGGGGTATCCGTATATGAAGAAAAAAAAAAAGTAAAGGAGCAGCGTGCGTGTTAGCTGCTCGTTAATTAACTTCGCTATGATTGCCGTGAGGCATTCATACGAATATCGTGGTCAGTAGGTCGGAAGGCCAAGTTCTTCGTCTAGATAATACTATCGCGATTATCCATCAACTGTCTGGTCGTTTAACTGCAGTCTCGTTCATGCATGTCGGTTGCATCTCAATTGCCTTTGCGTCACAATAAAGTTTTAACATTTTTCACGTTAGACAAAAGCGGTCTCACTGTCGGCGAGTGTCCTCGAAGAATAGTTGAACATTTTTTTATGTCATGTCCATTTTTCGTCATGCCATCCAAAATAAGACCGAATTTATGCCTTCGAATTTTTTGCTTGAGTTATATCTCGATTATTTGTTTAAAATAAAACAGGACAACATAATAGTTTTTATTGCGCTTAAAAAGTATTGCGATGACACAGTTTTGAAAATGCACTTTTACTGTTTTTCTAACCACGATGCGATATAGCGAATTGTAATTATATATGACCATGATCGCGTAAAAAAAATGCAAGTTGTTAACAATATGATATAGAAGGGATATACCAACAAGGGAATTACTCAAAAGGAATACTGTCCAAAGGGGAGGAGGCTACATTCTTTCTCATAAAATTATCTCGATGTGGTTAATCTTGTAGCATGACAATGATATATGATGTTACTTCGATAAAACACAATGATAAAAATTTTCAAATATCGCCCCTTTGACTTTCAGATACCTACATCCGGTAATTCTGATTTATTGCCGCGTTGCTTGATAAGAGCTTTTTTATCGCTAGATTGTTTATCATTCGATAATCCGATCGCTCTTATAGTTGATTTCCGTGAATTTATATAAAAGGAAGAGAAATTGTTATAATAAACGCACACTCTTGCGATTCTTTCTATCGCTCCGGATATTCATATCAATCACCGTTGAAAAACTCTCTTATCGTTCAGTACGATTAAAGTACCTCTTCAAGTCTTACTAAAGTTGATCTTATAGTATTTTTTAGAAATTTAAAATGAGTTGCATGATTAATCGATACAGAATTTCTCCTCTATTTCATAATGACATAAAGTTTGGCAGCAGGATGTGAGTAATAAATATTTTTCAGGGAATAATATGTAGATATTTAACGTAGATATTTTGCTTTTGTTACTTAGTTTTGCGAGACAAAAAATGTTTTAATTTTTATCACTAAGATAATAGAATTGTAAAAGAATAATACTCGATAAGCTCTAAATATAGATGTTACTACTTTTATTGTTATCTTACTCTTTTACGATTATTATACACGATTATAATACATATCGATGTTTATTCGCGCACTTATAGTATAGTGACGTATTTTTAGTATTGATGACGCTAATGTTATACCTTCTTGAATTGATAGTTCTGTTTCCGAATCAATTACCTTCTTAAAAGATTACGATTCTTTAATGACTAAACGGATGTAATTATAAATATTTGATTATTAATCAAATATTTATAATTGCATCCTGCTGTCAATATCACATTCAGATAAATCGTGCTTATATCTATGGGGAAAGAGAGTAACAAAAATAGTCAGAAAACTTGCGGAGTGAAATCAATTGAAATAAAAGTAGGATCATTAGGTAGGCATCTAAAATGAATATTAATTCATTCTCATGTAAAAATCCATGTTCAAATATTGCATTTCGTTTGCAGTCATTCTCAGTCGTGAATCAATAATCTTACTTAGGAATGGAGGAAGTTTTACGTTCTTTATATATGAAATTATTAATTTTTGAAAATATGCAAATATAAAATTTATTGCGCGCGAGAGAAGTTTAAATTAATTAAAAATTATTTAATTAAAAAGTTTAAATTATTCAAATTTTTTAAAAATTTAATATATTATATTATAAATGATGTATTTTACGATAAATATTGTATGTTTAATTGGAATAACATAAATGAATCAAAATATGTTTTTTTTTTATTTGTACTTTATTGTGTCCGATTGCATTCGAAATGTATGTAATTTCATCTGCTTTGCATTGAAAAGTTATGCATTGTTATAGATAGTACATTGACGATGCTATCGGATATCTATCTGTGTATATTGAAACGATAGCAAAGTAGTTTCTTATGTTAGAAAGAATAACCCAAATCAATTGTTCTGGTCATATTGCACACCACTAGTGTTCGATCTATACATATAATAAACGCTAAATTATTGATTAATAAGGTTTGTGAGAAACTTCAACTTTCCGACTAGTTTTGCTAAATATTGTATTGTTATTATTATTTAATTAAGATTGATTAGAATGGCAATTTACTTTAAGTTTTAATTTCTAATTCGTACACGAAAACCTCTGGTTTAACGTAAACAGAGATTTTATTTAAGACAAGGGTAATATAACTGTCAAGCAATAAGATCACCAAGAAGATGACTATAAAAGAAATCAATGAAATCTCCAGATTAATTATGGGAATCCTATTCGACACAATTTATTAACTATAACTATTGATAATGATCACATTTAAATGATCGAAACGTTCGGTTTGTTAGAATTATTTTCTTAATAAAAATTGCAAGACAGCAATATAGAGCTTGCGCAGCTCTAGTAGCCCTAAATAACTAATTGTAAGTTGAATTTGGTTCATATAGATAGAGCCTGATTGTAAAAATTCAATTTGTCAGATTTCTATTTTTATTCAGAATTCGACCATGTATATATAAAGACACGGTTCGCGATAACGTAACGATAACCGTGATGTGTCTGAATTTCTCGTTTAGCCTCGCGCACATAAACTTTCCCTTTCACCGGCGTGCGTGTGTCTTGAATTACCTGTTCTCTCTCGTCATTAGGCCAAACCAGGATCTCCGGCCTTCCCTCGCAAACGTTCACGGGCGTCAGCTTTTTGCATTTTTATAACGTCCCCATCGTTCGGAGCACCCTTGATGTTTAACGTTTTTTTTTAACATTAAATTTAATTTTTTTTATCTTAATATAAATTGTATATCAATTTCATATTTTAAGAAACAATGTCATACTTGTATGTTATATTTATTTCATTTGCTTACACTAAGAAAATGTTCTGGTACCAATTAGGAGCACAAACAAAAACAAATTCTGATCATATGATTCGTAATTGAATTTTTGATTCTGATTGTCTTGACTAGAATATGTTTGATAGATTTAACTATAAGTTTAACTACAAATCTGATTTGTGTATCTTTCTGATTGAACATTTATCAGAATTCTAATTAACGTAATGAAATTTTTTTTAGTGTGTAATATTAATCTTTTTGAAAAATTTCTTGTTTAATATTATTATTTCGATTGTAATATTAATACATTAATACACCAAGAATGTAATTTAGGAAAATTTTTTTTAATATAAAAAATAAATAAGATTGTCTTTTGAAATTAGAAAAAAAAGGAAACTAGGTAGGTTTAGCACTCCTTAAGTGGGCTATATGGCTTCTGTTTTTGCGTATCCAGTCTCTTTACAAGTCAGCATGTTAATAAAAAAAATAAAATGAAAGGTTTTACCGTGATATTTCTTCATGATCTTTTTGCGTTCTCGGATAAATCCAATTTTTCCGCATTCTCTCGCGAATACGACCTTCGAGATCAAGAGGCGGTGCAGAAGTCAATAAAATTAAAAGATCACCTGTTGTTTGATTTTCTTTCGCCGATCGCGTGTAGTTTAGAGAAAAGCCACATAAACGAATTTATTGTATTTTAAAATAGTTTCTGAAAAAATAAATAAAGAAAGAAATATTAAATCGCAAAGCTATTCATATTAGACGACGGTCTATTTTTTAATTTCACTGATCAGCACTTCTCAATCCCAAGGACGTACGAAAGATTGTGGGAAGAGAAATTCGATTATTTGAAAAAAGAAAAAGCAACAAATATATAGATTAAATAATAAAAAATGTATGTGTGATATATATTAATCAATAGATCAAAGTTAAATGTATCAAGTAGATGCATGTATTTATTTTTTGTCGAAGCTATCGAACCGTGCAAGGAAAAATTACACAATAATACAATATGCTCTGCGCGCGCGCGCGAGAGAGAGAGAGAGATAGCGATAGTTAAACTAAAAAAAAAAAAACAAATTATAGATTTTAAGAAAAATTTTATCACATAAATATTATTAATTATATCCAATTATACTATAACTATGTATAAACGCCCAATTTTATGATCGTCCAGTACGTTAGACAGTAGACACACACGAAAATTATTGATTAATAACGAAGGCTTCACATAGCAATAACGGAAGATGGACTTTAACATTGCTTATTATCAAGGATATCTTCCAATAATAATTTAATATAGTTCTATTTTTCTACCGAGATGATCTCTACCTAAGTAGTAATTATATTTTTAAATTCCCAGGAATCTTTGCTTATCTAAATTACTTGACGCCGAAGAGCAGAAAGGAGATCTTGGAACTGTTGGTTGTTGGCCTAAAGAGATTAGAATATCGCGGATATGATTCTGCAGGTAAGTTAATATATCTAATCTTGAAACCTCTTTCGCAAAGCATATCATCTTTGCATTCTCGAAAGCTTAAGTATTTCACAATCAAAAAACGGAGAGAAAAATAAAGCAGCAATGAAAACTATTCACTGTGATAGACTTATAGAATGTCTGTATCTTATAGAAAAATACAAGATGTTTATGAAAAGTAACAAAATTCATGAAACATTTGTCGTATTTAAAAAATGATTTTATTCACAGTCTTATATATTATACATCATACGGTTTTATATACATATTATGAAAAAAGTGTTCAACCTATGTAATATTCTTGTAGCTTTATCTTTTTTAGAACATATAAGTAAATGATTAAAATTTAAATATTGTGTAAATTCCTTGAATATCATACCGTGGTAAAAGGATAATTCTTTGCAATCTAATTGTAAGTTTGATTTCATCTGCATTTAATTCAGCTACTCTATTTCTTTCCATTCGTTTCTCACTTTGATTCGTGATTCGATGATTCGAAGAAGAAGAGAAAGGAAGAGAGCTTTCCGGCGAATAAATGAAAAGGGCGACACATGTCGTATCGGTTCATCGGAATTCCTTCTTCTGGTGTCCTTTTGCAGGCGTTGCCCTCGACAGTGCGGATGGCAAGGACATCGCGATTATTAAGAAGCAAGGAAAGGTCAAGGCTCTCGAGGAGGAAATATTTTGTCGTGAGTGTCAGCTCAAGTTGTCAGACTTGACCATGGTGGTGCATTTCTTGTGCGTCGCACGATCGCTTTTGTCGTTGTCGCGCGCAAGATGAAATACAGTCTTTCGTCGTAAAATCAATGATGTTATATTCGCATTTCGCAGGTACCAATCTTGACTTTGAATCGGAAACTCAATACCACGTCGGCATTGCTCACACGCGATGGGCAACTCATGGTGTTCCATCGGAAGTAAATGCCCATCCTCAGCGCTCTGACAGCGAGCACGCCTTCGTCGTTGTTCATAATGGTAATACGTCTAATATATACCGTATGCATCTCGTTTCGAAATTTTTCTCTCGCTTCTTCACATACCATCGTCTTGAATACAGGTATTGTTACGAACTACAAGGAAGTCAAAACTTTGCTGCAACAGAGAGGATACGTGTTCGAAAGTGATACCGATACTGAAGTTATTGCCAAATTGATCCACCATCTCTGGGTACAGCATCCTGCGTATTCGTTCCGTGAACTTGTCGAGCAGGTTGTTCAGCAATTGGTAAGAATTATTGATAGCAAGGACGAGATAAGAGTTCCTTTTTTCATAGAAAAATAGAATACATTTCGTTAAATCTAAAAAAAAAGTGTAAACTATTCTATAATTATCATACAATGTTTTATTAAAATATTATAAAATAATAGTTTCAATTTTTAATGTTAGTGTCAAATAATCCGGGGTAAGATAATAATTGAAAATTGTTATTTTAGGAAGGAGCTTTCGCACTATGTTTTAAAAGCAAGTATTTCCCAGGCGAGTGTGTAGCTACGAGGCGAGGATCACCGCTTCTCGTTGGTATCAAAACAAAAACGAGACTGGCTACCGATCATGTGCCTATTCTCTATGGAAAAGGTAAGCTTTTAAATATCGTGAATCGATCCAATTTCAATCTACACCACGAGAAATATGAAGAGAATATTCCTGAACACTATCAAGCGTATCGAAAGCGTAATTATCGATCCAAATATCCTCTGGTGTTTATTAATATAATTGTAACGTCTCGAGAGGCAAAAAAAACAATTAGGTACGTTTGTCCCTGCGTGATAATTAGTCGGCAAAAGAAAACGCATGAAGGCGTTTGCATTT
The DNA here is from genome assembly GCF_001594065.2 of Cyphomyrmex costatus. Lineage (NCBI taxonomy): Eukaryota > Metazoa > Arthropoda > Insecta > Hymenoptera > Formicidae > Cyphomyrmex > Cyphomyrmex costatus. The sequence goes on from NW_017275390.1 coordinate 1,071,043, forward strand.
TATTGCTCTAGGATCTCTCTTATTTAGCCGATCTACTTACAATGTCGATCTAGTGTCGACACAATTTTACATTCGAGAGAAAGGCGACTAATAAATACTTAATAACTGACAACTAACTAAGCATGCGCTTTGTTCATTAATTCAAACTACAAGACATTCAATATGGAAATAAACATGCGATTAAACTATCTGGCTTCATTATTTATGTTATCATATACTCACACATTTACACACACATACATTTTGTACTCTGATATTATATCGCATACTGCAACTGATCGAAAGTATTATTGAATATTATATCAACGATAATTTTTTGCGCGATGTTCATTGATACAACGTTTATCAGAAAGACATCGCTGTTTGCGCTTATATATCATAAAGTTATCACATCTTATTTTTCAATATTCACAAGTTAATCTTTATCTTATTAAATTATTAAATATATAGTAATATAGATGTAATTATAAACAGAAATTATGTAATATTTATTTTTATGCTTGCAGTATCTTTTTTGCGATTTTTTTGTTATTTTGTTCATCGATATCGTAATTGTCCGAGTAGATGCGAGATTGTGTTAATTTAAATATCTCCTTTCTAGACTTCGGCAAGTTGCATTGCACGTAAGCTCTCTTTTCATACAAGTTTAATATGGATTATTATATAAGTGTTTCTTTTGCATGAACATCTTCCGGTTATGTTCTACAACTTTTCACGCCGTCAGACGATCTTCAATGCGCAATAAACAAAGGTATATAATCTATTATACTAAACTTATCTCAATTTCTGTCCTCGGCATTGGATCTCCCATTATAACGAGAGGATAGAAAACGATTGTATATTGCGATATGTAATCGAAATTTTTCTGGTCGATACATTTATATTGATCCATTCGATTATCATTATGATTACTGTTAAACATGTGTTATTTTATCGCTTTAGCAAGATCCAGTGATAGAGGAAATGCCTACATTGATATTTCTTACGGTTCTCATCAAACTGTTTTTCATGAAAATTTATTGCTAACACTTATCGATCTCAATTCGTATTCGAGGTTGCGTCTTTGGTCTTTTATCACAGGCTGTTATCCAACGTTTCGCTTTAACACAGTAACACACGCTCTCATTCACTCGCTAATTGGCATATTTCTATTCTTGTTTCAAATGAATCAATTTTGTAACACACAGATCGACTCGTTTACGAGACAAGACTTTTATAATTTTTTTTTACAAGTCCACGAACATCGTGATAATAGATACTTATTTTTTTCAGACAGCTTTGTAGGAGCGCAAATTTTGATATTAAAAATATGATACGATATACACATCTTTTTAAAATTAGTAGATAGAAATAAATGAATTTCAACAGTTGCGGCGAAATATATACATGGAAGATTACAGCATTATTACTTATCGACCTTATCGTAATAGAATGCGACAAATTCTCACCTAATTGTTAAATATAAAATTCTAAGAGATTAATTATCGGATAATATTCTTTGATAAAAGCATTAGCCTTTAAAATGGTAAATAAAAAATAATTTATATTCACTAGTGGCTTTTAAACGATCCATATGTGTTGTCACGATAACATGCTTTTCGGAGAATTTTGCAAAAAATGTATAATATATGAAGAAAATTAGAAATAAATAATTCAGCTACAAGGACTATTTTTGTCAATAACAATATAATCATTAAAAAGGGGCATGTAAGAGTGAATTCTTTTTAATATAATAAGACGTTATAAAAACGATTCATATTAAAAACTGAAGAAAATATAATTGGATGTATAATTTAAAATTAGATATATTAACTGAAGGAAATATAATTAAGGTATATAATTTGAAGAAAATTAAATGTTATATGTTTCGACTATCAGATTGAGTCTTCTTTGGACAATTCATTGGATTCGCAGTAATGTATCTGAGTTGTTGAAGCGCAGTCTATGGATTACTATTGTGTTGTATGTAATCTGGTGAGTGTCTCTGATGTAGTCTTGTGAAGAACCCGAAACTGTTTGCAAACGATTGGAAGATCGAATGTAGGTAATTTCTCGGTGTTCTAATAAAGAATAATTATCATGTATAGTAAAACAATTATATAAACAAGCAATATCGTCATTCTGATAAAAAAAACTTATCAGTAAATCCATGTTGTGTAACAAAAATGTAAATTGTTCGTCAAAATAGTTTATTTTTACAAATATTTTCTATCTTACGACATCATCTACAAACATTAACAATTTTAGACAAACAACCTTTGTCTATATAACTAATAGAAAACGCTTAATTTCAGAAGTGCTAAACATTAAAAAACAGACAGTATAATTTAGAACAGACAGCTTAATTTACAAACTGACACACAAGGTCTCCACAAAGCTTATATATTGATAATAAACAATTATTTGACTTTGCAGTAGCAAATATAATCTACCATTTTCTTTCAGTCAGTATCGATTCGCCGACAATTACACACATATAATTTACCGTTTGACATAAAATTTAACCAAACAGATTTAATTTATTTACAATTGTATTTTTGAAATATAACTATTTTAACGAACAATTTATATTTTTGTTACACAACATAAACTTGTTGGTGAGTTTTTTTTATCGGAATGACGATTTTGCTTGCTTATATTTTTTTACTATATAATTATTCTTTACTAGAACATCAAGAAATTATCTACATTCAATCTTCCAATCGTTTTGGGTTTTTCATGAGACACTCATCAGACCACATACAACGTAATTTTATATAGACTTTGCGCTTCAACAACTCCAGATTACTGCGAATCCAACGAATTGTTCGAAGAAGGCTCAATCTGATAGCCGAAATATGTAACATTTAATCTTTTTCAAATTATATATCTTAATTATATTTCCTTCAGTTTTTAATATCTAATTTCAAAAATTGTATATTTAATTATATTTTCTTCAGTCTTTAATGTGAATCGTTTTTATAACGCCTTATTATTAACAAGAATTGACTCTTACATTTTCCTTTTTATTGTTTATACATGTTGTATATGAAGAAAATTAAGAATTTTATATATAACAAGATACCATTAACAAACAAGAAATAAATTTTTGTATTTCTAAAATAATTTTTGAGCTATGAAATAGAATAATTAATTTAAAATAATTTTCTTTTTAAAATATAATCTTTAACAATAAATATTAGAAGAAATTAATAAAAAATAATATTTTATCCAAAAAATTAACGTATTATTTTCGAAATTAATGCTCGTCACGTGCTTGATGCTCGCTCTTTGTGCCGCACACAGCGCTCGTTCGTTTCATTGAGTTTATGTTTGCCATTATGTCAATCATTATGCTGTTATGTTGTGCGCTAATCGTTTTTGTTTTCTTTTTCGTTTTCCTCCTTCCCGTGTCCCAATCTGTGCAGAAGGTGAAGCACCGTCTCAAGGTAATACTTTACGTCAAGTTTAAGCTTCTCTCCTCTTGCTATCTATGCTCAATTAACTGTTTCGGTGAATTGATTTACTGATTACGTAAATAAATGTATGTAATTAGTCCTTTTTAACTACAAGCGCTTGGCCATCTTTCCGACTTTTACGGATATAGACGATGGATGGATGGATAATGGACGCGTGATACTGCGCTCGCTTGCCGTACGTATACTATAATTTTCCTATTGTGTATAATTTGCGAATTACTTCCCGCTTTTCATCTGTAACAAGTTCTGCCTATCCGAAGTTTGATGTAGAGGAAGATATATTGTAACATACTTTTAAGATACTATGTATATTTAATTTCTTCTCACTATTATAAATAATTGTCGCTATACTGTGCCTATTTCATAAGTGTTGCTGATTTTATGCCTTGATCATCGTTATCAATCACATCATAGCGTTATATTTCTGTCCAATTTGTTATCACGGTGGTATCATTCTCATTATTTCGCAGCGAGCTATATTGTATTATAACATATATTTGGGTATTGTTAATATTTTAAAATTGTGAAATACGAACATCTAAATTGTACGAATTACTAATTTTGCTGTTTATGTTCATCATGTGTATATATACTCGTTAAATGTATTATATGATATCACATGTTGTACAAATCTGGTGTTGGGCTTGTGGAAGAAAACGAGTACATAATTTGATACTCTTATTTTCTCACATTGTACAATTAGATCGATTTATGATGTATGAAAACGAGAACCAAAATTTTTGCTTGTTTTATATGTTAAAGTAAATTTGATTTTTTTTTATTACCAAAAACTTTTTTGTTATCTCATATTAGTAATTATGTATATAATTAATTTAATGTGTATAGTTACGCATTTTTAGCGAAGTTCTTATAGCAGTTGATCAGATTTAGGGCTAGGAATTCATGAACTCATAACTTATAGCTGTTAATTTATAAATAAAAAAAGAAAGTGACATCTTATTATAAGTTATACTAATGTACGAAAAAACTAATTTATTCTGATAAAATGCAAAAAAAAAGGAGGAAAGTTACATTGTTTCTCGTTTCTGGTATCATAATTCAATGTAAGTGCAATGAGAAGATGGAAGCTGTAACATAAATTTAGCACAACTATAACAGTAATTGAGGAAAATTACTAATTAACTATTTTTAATTATCTCTCTCTTAAATATTTTAGATATCAACTTTGATTTTTTTATCACTAACACTGGTGCAAAATGAACAATTACTACTCTAAATATGATATATTTAATGTTTAAATTTTTATGTATACTGTATAAAAAAACATATCTTGAAAAAATATCTTTAGTTTAATAAAAAAAAAAAGGTTTTTTAAGAGCCAAGCAACTGGATGTTTTTGTGCGATTGTGTAATTACATACTTAGTCATCAAAATTTATTTAAACGTTATACGTTTTGACCCGAATTGAGTTCTTCTCAATAGAATTCTAAAATTACATTCGTAAATTACATCGGATTCAGCGTATCAATATCATACTGATTCTCCGACACACAATTTACGGCAGAAGAACAATATACAATTTATGTAATTTTCGAATGTAATTTTAGAATTTTATTGAGAAGGAGCCCAATTCGAGTCGAAACGTATAGTTAAATTAAATAAATTCTAAAATGATTATGTAATATTTAAAGACATCCAGTTACTTGCCATTTAAAGGCTTTTTTGTTTAATTTAAGATTTATTTCGCGAGAGTCTATTTATTTATTATTAAATATCTTCAGTTTTTTGTATTGCATATACTAATAGTTTTTTATCAAGCTTCATTAGTATATTTTTGTTTTATTCTTATTATTTTGAAAAATAAAATGGAAAGTTCTATGCAGATCTCAGAAATTTCATTCCGTTGTACAATATAATATTCTTTTTAATAGTGCACTGTAAGATCAAGAGAAGTGTTGCAAAAAAGATATTCTTTAAATATCTTCGTAAAATAAAACAAGGACTCAATTTTTGCGCAGATCATCGTCCGCATGGCAGAAATCCAGAACTCCCGGTCATGCCGCGTAGCGAGAGCACGTCCGAGTTTCAACCTCTTGAGGATAAAGAAGTCGAATATTTCTTCGCTTCCGATGCGAGCGCTATAATTGAGCATACGAATCGCGTGATATTCTTAGAGGTGCGATTTGACATGTTACATCGAATTTTAGGCAAGATCGCAAAGTGTTATCTTATGCGTCATGTCGATAGGATGACGATGTGGCGGCCGTTAAAGAAGGCGCGTTGAGTATTCATCGTCTTCGTCGTTGTATGGATGATCCTCATGCTCGTGAGATCACGACACTGAAGATGGAGATTCAGCAAATCATGAAGGGCAATTACGATTACTTCATGCAGAAGGAAATTTTCGAGCAACCTGAGTCGGTGGTGAATACTATGAGAGGACGTTTGAATTTTCAAGACAACTCGGTCACCTTAGGTGGAATTAAAGTATCGTCTTATTAACGATCTTTCACTAGTATTTCGGGGGAAAAAAGTCTGGATTAAAAAGAATACTTTTTTTTTTTTCACACAGGATTACATTCCTGAGATCAAAAGATGCAGACGTCTTATGCTAATTGGTTGCGGTACGAGCTATCACTCTGCCATAGCTACGCGACAGCTTCTTGAGGAACTGACAGAATTGCCAGTGATGGTTGAGCTCGCATCCGATTTTTTGGATCGCAATACTCCAGTCTTTAGAGACGACGTTTGCTTCTTCATTTCTCAATCAGGTAAAACAGAAGTATATAATGCACAAATAACAAGTAAATAAGAAAATTTAAGTTTGACAAATAATATCGTTTTAACGTGAAAAAATTACGCATGAACACAAAATGGAGTTATCTCGTAATTATAGGCGAGACTGCTGACACGTTAATGGCACTACGTTATTGTAAAAGTCGCGGAGCTCTTATCGTGGGTATAACTAATACAGTCGGTAGTAGTATCTGTCGTGAATCTCATTGTGGAGTGCATATCAACGCTGGTCCTGAAATCGGTGTAGCAAGTACTAAAGCTTACACCTCGCAATTTATCTCTCTCGTAATGTTTGCACTGGTAATGAGCGAAGACAGAATCTCTCTTCGTGCAAGACGCTTACAGGTACATTCACATCCGGAGTATTATACTTTTTATTCTTAATAATGTGTGATTAAATCTTACGCATATGTTTGTTGCACAGATTATCGAAGGATTGAAAAATCTCGATAATCTTATTCGCGAAGTACTGAAGCTCGATGATAAAGTTAAGGAGCTAGCGAAATCTTTGTTTCAACACAAGTCTCTATTGATTATGGGTCGCGGATACAATTTCGCTACGTGCATGGAAGGTGCACTCGTAAGTAGACGATAAGAAGCGATAATAAAAATTTCTTTGCCGTTAACGTTATTATGAATAATTCTTACATATTTACAGAAAGTAAAAGAATTGACATACATGCACAGCGAAGGAATTATGGCCGGTGAATTAAAGCACGGCCCGTTAGCTCTCGTTGACGATTCCATGCCGGTAATTATGATTGTAATGAGAGACCCAGTATATGTGGTGAGTTTAATTGAACAAGTTTTTAATATCCAAGCTGCCCTCAAGAATGTTTATGCTTTATTATAGGCGAGGAATTTAAGAGAGATATAGAAACGTGTGGCATATGTGTCTCAATTTGATAATTTATTTTATAGAAATGCATGAATGCACTTCAACAAGTTACTGCGCGGGACGGTAAACCCATTGTTATCTGCGAGGAAGGGGATGAGGAAACAAAGGCTTTTGCCGATAGAGCTCTCGAGATACCTAAAACCGTCGATTGCCTGCAAGGGATTCTCACCGTCATTCCCATGCAGTTATTGTCTTTCCACATAGCGGTTTTGCGTGGCTGTAACGTCGATTGTCCGAGAAACTTGGCAAAATCAGTCACGGTTGAGTAAAAATCGAATAGATTGTTCTATGCAATTTTCTGGGATTATACAAATTCGCCAACGTACGTGGTTGTTACAAAATTTTCGTAAACTATGCGAAAGTCACGGATATATATATTGAAGATAGGTAATTATAAATCGGATAGTTAATAATTGAATAAAACACCCACGCGCGCAATCGACGTCAGAAGAGAGTACGTTACAATCTTTTAAATCTTATTAAATTCGTTTAACTCTCGTGTTGCTTATCCGCGATTCAAATTTATATGATGTCTGATAATTTATTTTATCAAAAAGGAAGATTATATAAAAAAAAAATAATAACTAGATGTATGTCAATTCCTTTTTCAGAGATGTTGAATCGTTTAAAGATTTGCTCATGTCTTTCATGATAAATATTACATAATTATATTGCGTAATATTGATTAATGCAAACATTTCTCTTTTAAAAGAGTGAGAAGAAATCTTAATATATATGATTTCAATGCATTTAATATTCATATTTTAACTTGCGTAATATACAGTTTAGTTTTTAAATATAATTATCGATTAATTAATGCTTTCTATTAGATAGGATATAATGCGATACAGTGTGTAATTTTTTTGTCGATCGAGTTAAATTATGATAGAAATTTAAAATTATGATAGAAATTTTCGAACTCGATAATGATTATAATGAATAATATACGCGACATAAAAATCGTGTGTATAAAGTACTTATTCGTGTACGCGATATAAGTACCACAAGATATATCCAAACGGATTTTTACTACATACAAGACAGATAACTTTTCCGTTTTTACATAAAAATTTACAAATTCGAGACGATATAGGGATTATTATCTCTCGTTTAATCTTTGAACGGCAAATATTGTATTATACACAAATATGCAATAGCAGATTTTTAGAACATGTACCATTTTGATAAATCTCTATGTTATCTTTGTAAACTTATCAAAAAATATATAATTACTACTTGATTTATATACAACAAATTTTTTCTTTTAAACCATGCTTTCATACTCTTCGATCTTATCTTAATTCAAGATATTGTAGGTAAGACACATTGTAAACATATAATAAGTAATTGCTTATTAAAGCGAAATATTGTCGTTATGATCAAAAGTTATATAAGGTATTTTTTTTTTTTTTTTTTTAGAAAAAAGGGGGAGGAGCAGAGAGAGAAAGAATAAAAAAAATTAGCATAGAATTTTTATGAGCAATTATTTCCATTTTAGAGAATACAACATTTTAATTTAAACTTGTTACATTCGGACAAGTATTTAAAATAATTATAAAGCTACGAGATAGAGTACAGTAGAAAATAGACAAAACGTACAGCAAAATTATTATTCTTATAATAAAAATTTAATGTACAATACTATCATCCTTCTATCTTTCTTTTCGAAATTAGGACAAGACTAAATAAAGTAATGCAGAAGGCATCTCAGGGGTACTTAATAAAATTTACATTTGCAACGTAGATTATTAAAACTGAGAAAGAAATGATTTACCTTTCAAAATTATTCGCAAATTTAAGATTCTCATTAACATCTAATCACTAAATATTCCTATGAAAATGTTTATTAGCATCAAAAATTATTAAATTGCTTGTTAATTAAGTAAATAATATTATTACTCTGATTCTTTTCATAATTACGTTTCGAAAAGATCGAAAAAGATTTCGGCGCGCAGTTTACAGAATCAGATACGTATACAAATTTATACAGATTTCGCATACAAATATTTAAGCATTAAATATTTCGCTTTGATCGAATATAGGAATTCACTTATTTAATTAAACTTCTTTTCATATCAGTTTAAACGTGTGCCACGGTGACGAGCGAGGCAGAGCAAAGTAACGCCAAAGAAGTGTTGTGTACATTAATCGAATAAATTCTCATTCGATTACGAATAACAAATAATTTTTATTTGTTGATTGAACGATTTATTATTTGGATAAAACATAATTATTCGTCATTTTTTATTTGAAAATACAATTAAAAGAAATAAATTAAATTTTTGTATAAAGAGATTACTACATATATAGAAGTTCACTACCTTCGTCAATTTATAATTTATCCGTTAGCACAATCCACTTATTCTCATAGGCTTACTAAAAACCGTAAACATGATACATGTATGTATACTTCGTATTTCCTCCTGCAGCCTACATAGTTTATATTATTTGTTAGTATCGAATTCTCACGTTCAGGAGTGCTGAATATTAGAAATACGAAATATAAATCGGCGTAATATGCGTATATTTGTATTAATCGGGTTAAAACAAAGAAGGTTTTTGCTTAGATTTAGAGGTACTAATTCTTATCTATTATTTTATTCATTGGTCATATTTGCTTGTACTCTCATTTTTATCTTTATTTTCGAACTCTTCATTATCTAGAAGATCCAGACTTTGAGCTTTCTTGCTTAGAGAAATATCCACACACAACAATAAAAAAAGTTTTTTTTAAATTCAATACATTAATTCCTTCTTCGGCTCCAGTGGAGAGATTATTTTCTTTTGCTACTATGATAAATACAGCTAAATTCCATCGATTATCTGATAATATGTTTTGAGTATGTTAATTGATTCATATAATGTAAAAGTAATTTACAAACAAAATCGTATTCTTTTTGGAAATTATGTACTTTTTGTTATTTTTTTTTTACTTATTTACACAAATAGAATTAGGAAAAATTTCAAGTTCCAATCGCTGAGAATGATTAATAATTATAACGTGGTCAAACAGGATGCTCTTTAATTCTCGCAATTGATTACTTCTTTCTTTTTTTATTCGTCAGACTTTCGAAAATAAAAAATAACAAATAACGAATCAATTATTCTCCTAATACGAATAACGAATAATTAAATTATTTATGGCTCTTTAATTCTCGCAATTGATTACTTCTTTCTTTTTTTATTCGTCATACTTTCGAATAAAAAATAACAAATAACGAATCAATTATTCTCCTAGTACGAATAACGAATAATCGAATTATTTATTATTCGCAAATATATAATGTGTGAATAAATTAATTTTATTCATTATTTTTATTCTTTATTTAGAATAAATTTTGCCCAACACTGCGCCAAAGTCAGGCACAGTCGCTCAGGCCGAACGCGCCAGTAGTAAATCTCGTGTTTACGCCCGACATGCGGCGCGGCGCGGCGCTGCGCGCGCAGGCACTTTGTATATCGACGAATGACGCCATCATTGTCACGGGTCCCTTGGCGGAAAGCGTTTGAACGAACGACACACGATAATAATAACGCGTGACCTTACGGCACTAGCGCGATGAATTCAGTTAACAATTGATTCGTTGGGAATTCGACTCCGCGGGGAAACCCATTCGTCATCGATTTCGTATCGCAACTGTCGATAAGATCTCGGAGTAAGCTATTCGGCGTTCCCGGCATGATGGCTGTCGTGACATCTCGCGACTCTCGCGTGCGCGCGGAAAGAATCGAAATGGAAAAGAGAGCGAAGCGAGGAAGGCTACTTTGATGGAGAAATTATTGACTTTTGGTTGCGTTGAAAAGTTATCGGCAGAGATTGGCTGGTAGAACTCGCGGGGATTTGCAATTTGAGAGAAAAGATCAGATACTTTCGTTAAAGCAATGTTTGAACGGTACTTGTAATGTAAACGAGAATATTTAAGATTGCGAGTCGAATTTTTGTCTCCCTGTAAGCAACACCGAGCCAAAATTACTTGAAAGTATTATATCAAATTTAAATATGATAATCCTTGGCCTGCGAAGCGAAACAATAAATAAATATAAGTATAGAATGAAAATAACGAATAGAATAATCGTTTCATATAATGAGATTCACACCATATTTACGTTTTATAACTATATACATGTATCTATACATCGAGTATCGAAATAAATGCTTGTAACGAATATAATTATCGAAAGCAAATCTTGTCGTGATATCTTCATTCGGTTCTCTTTACTTTTTCAAATCAAAAAGAGAAGTCGAAAAACTTTCGTCACTTCTAAATTGGCTAAATTATAGTAAAAATATGTTCTCGCTCGTTAAAATCGGTACGTTAAACTTCGAAGATGTAAGTGCCAGCTATACAGATTCGAATACAAGGGAATTAAAAGAAAATGAAGAAGCCAAGATTCGCGATGTCGATTTGAAATTTAGCCTCGGCTTTGAACTATTTCCTACGAAATCGTGTCGTTTCGCGTCGCAAAACGCGGTGAACTGAACCGATCCCTGTCGCGCATCACTCGCATCTACATTCATCCTTGCGAATTAAAGCGAATTAACGAGGAGCGCGAAGGAGCGCGCCCGGCGGCACCCGGCGGCGCCGCAGTCCGCCATTGTCGGTCGCCCACCCCCACCAGCGCGCGCCCGACTACCGCCACTCTACGCCGGACTACGCGAGTCAGTCGACGATCTACCGGCGAGTAGCGCGGACGCGTCGCGGTGGGAATTACTCTCGCAGAGAGCTGAAGCAGAAGAGCGCCGATCGGTTGGCAGCGCGACAATCGAGATTCCTTCCCGGCACGCCGTTGCGTCATCGGTCGCTGTCATTGCTCGTTGCCGGTGCTGTCAGCGCTCCCGTCTTTCAGTTTCCTCGTTTCCATAGAGAGAAAGAGAGAGAGAGAGAGAGAGAGAGTTTCGCTGTATCGTCCCCCCTCCGTCTCGTCTAGTCTAGTGTCGTCGTCGTCGTCGTCGTCGCCGCCGCCGCCGCCGTTTACCGCCGCCGCCGCCGCCGTCGTCGTCCCGGTGTTGGAGCAGCGCCGCGGCGGTTCCCCTCTATTGATCGAATTTGACCTGCGAAGTTTCCCCTAGCGCGTGTGTGCAGTACAGTGGCGGCCGGTAGTGGCTCGCTCTCTCGCCGCTCGTGTCTCGCTCCTCGAGTCTGCGGTTAGTGTGCGGTTGAAAATTTAATCGCGAGCAGCCTCGGTATGTCTGTGCCAACGGCTTGCACGCGATTCAGTGACAACTACGACCTGAAGGAGGAACTCGGCAAGTGAGTAGCGTCATTTTATATATTTTCGATCTCGTTATACGCGCGAGCGCGAAAAATCTCCGCTTACTCCGCGCGCGTGCATATAGTCGCGCCGCGCTCTTTCCTCTCTGCTCTTCTTCCATCGCGCTTTTGCCGTCCGACGAGTTTTTTTTTTTTTTCTCCCCCCGGCCCGTCTTCCCTGATAAATATTCTTTCGCGACGAAAGAACGTAATAGAAAGCGTGCGAGAAAGAGAGGAGGAGAACGCAGGCGAAAGATGCACGCTGGAAGGAGAGGCGGAATCGTCGTTCCTGCCGGCGCGGCGTTTTACGGAGCAGCGGCTCCGCGAGTCTTTCCTCGTCGGATCGTCGCGCGGAATCGCGAATTACGTTCCGGAGCTTAGCAGACGACGCTGCGCGCGGTCGGCCATAATTGTTCCCTGCTGTTCCCTGCGGGGGGGGCCTCTTATCCGCCCTCCCTCTTCCTCCGTATACCTCACTGCCGTTTCTTATCATATATCTCTCTCTCCTCATCCATGTGCGCGGGCTCTCGCCTCGCTCTCTCGCCGTGTGCACGTCACGCCAAAAGTCTCTCGCGGTGTCTTTTTCGCGTGCGCGCGACGGGAGACACCCCGCGTTGCATTTCGTCTATATTTAAGCGCCACGGGCCGTCCGCTCGTGTGTGGCTCAGCCTCTATATATAAACTATCGAAGCGCGTCAGGGCGTCCGTTTCTTCTCCTAATTCTTCTCCGCGGCGAGAACACACAACACACCGCGAGAGGAGAGAACATCGCGCGTGTGCCATGTATACGATTCCGCGGATCAGTTACCGCGAATCGATATCGGCGTCGTCGCGCCGCTTTTTACCTTCGCTGCTTTTACCCCCTCCCCCCCCCATCCTCCTCCTCCCCTGTCCCTCGTATGTATCCTCCGCCCTCCGTTCGCTCGCACGCGCGTCCTCTCTTTCCGCCATATCTCCTTGTCCTCCGTCCGTTTTCCCTCTTTCTCGCGTTCTCTCCGGCCCTCTTCTTCTTCTCCTCCTTCGCTTTGCCGTCTCCCGTTACTTTCCTCCACCCTCGTGGCACGAGCGACGGCAGGTGGTTGCAGTCTTGCATGCTCTTTTATCCCTAAAAGTTACTAGATCCTCCCCTCGGCGCGATCTCGTCGCGTTTAAATCACTCGTGGAAAAATTATGTTCTGTCTTAGTAGCGCGCAAACTGAAATTGTAATTTCTATTAGAAATTAAGGTTTATTCCCGTAATATGTATAGTTTTTTTAATAACTTCTAATTACTAGCTGATATATGTAGCTTTGTTAAAAGATGAAATATGTATATACAGCTGTCAATAATTGTGCGATTATGTGTATCGTGAGATAATGCATTCTCTCTTCTTTTTCTTTCTTAAAAAGATTGTTCACTGATTTCGGCAATAATACTTTTTATGTTGAGCAATAATAAAATGTAGATAGGTCAATTGAATCAGATCGCACAATTTAAAAAACTAGTTTATTAAAAGTTCACAATATTATTACCAGTTTTTTTCCGACGTTCAATTGAGAGAGGAACGTTTTGACTTTTTACTTAGTCATCATCAGTTCCAATAAAGTTAATAATAAAATTAATTGTTAAATTCATATATAAAACGTTTCAACAAATTACTAAACATGAAACCACATGACAAGTTGGACACAAAAATAAATACAAAATAAAATCAAATTAAAAATATATTGTTGGAAAAGTGAACATTTTTCAAGTCGTGTAATTAAAATATGGATTGTTTCTTCGTTTAGAGACGAGAAGAAGAAGTAGAGTTGTTAGATGAACGTCTCTGGATGATGACTAAATAAAGTCGAAATGTTCCTCTCTCAATTGTACATCGAAAGAAAAGACTTAGTAATGATGTTGTAAACTTTTAATAAATTAGTTTTAAATTGTAATCTGATTTTAATTGACTTTCTTCATTTTATTGTAGCTAAGTAAACTAGAGGTAGAAATTTAAAATTTATTTTTATGTTAAATTTAATTTATTCGTGAATTTAATACAGACTAGTATTTTCTAACTTTTTTATCCTTAACTTTTTTTATTGCTGCCGTTATAGCTTTCTTTGCGTACCTCGATATGTAAAATATCATACAGGAACAAGAAAATTCGATAGAATTAATATTCAAATGCATGCCAATGTTGTTTATACTTGATGTGTGCCTTCCGTTAAAGAACCATGAACCAACCCTTCAATGTTTGCTAATTGTAAGTCATTTCGAAGCAGTGTTTGTCGACACTCACGAATATTCTTTTTTTTTTTTATTAATTCTTTTCTTTATCAAAGCACGATACTTAATTTGTATCTGGCTCAAACTTGTTTTGCAAGAGAACGATGAACCAGCTTATTGCCTGACTTTATTACATTAGCTCTATTTTAGGTTCGGTTTTTTATTTTTTAGTTAACTTGTGATTAGGTTTAATCTGATGATAATGTAAATATTGTATTTTTCCAGCTGTCGTTAATCACTACATTGATGATTTTGTAGTGAATAACTTTTGAAGTTATCACGCTATGAAACTAAATTCTAAGCAGAACCGTAAGGCTCATTATTTTCTGTAAGACTTTGTAAGAACTTTTAAGTACTTATACTTTTATACAATATCTTTACAGACACACATTTTTTACTAACCACAAAATTTATAAGAAATCCTAGATATTTATTAACGACCTTACGATACGATATGCATAAAAATTAGAATACCAGTTATAAGTTCTTACAAGTTTTACGAGAATAAGTTACCAGTCTTACAATTTCGTTTAGAATTGACCCATTAATTCGGTGATTAATTTAGAAAAACAGCATTTTTACATTACTATCGAGAGTTAAGTGAAGTCAAGTTTAAACCACAGGTTAACTAAATTATGAAAAGCCGAGCCTTAACTTCAATATCTTTTTCATCGAATAAAAACTATTTTTAGTGCATAATATAGTACTTGTTTTAATGTTACAATACAGCAATTAAAAGAGAGTTGCCTTAAATTAAAGTAATGCAAAAATATTTCATTTTGATAAATACGTAGAACTGGAACATGTTTAAAGCACATACGTTACATCAGGAAATCGATTGTGTAGTTGAAATAAAATGAACATGAAAAAGTGAGCAAATTTAGCAAGTATTGATCAATAATGACAGTAATCAACTGATTACGTGTTTCTTTTTACGTGTAATAATGGCTAAGCGTGTTGTCATGTTAGTTAGCCACGTAAAGTTTGAGCGAATGAGATTGACTTTCGCAGACTTGATGTTCGGAAAGTTTGAAAAAGAGTGCGAGACAAAAAGGTCGACTGAGTTAGCTCTCGTAAATATTATTATATTAGGTATATTATACTTCCATTAATAGGTTTCACTTTAAATTAATAAAAGAAACGAAGAAGTTTTTGAAAACGTTGAGATATATTTATTCTCATCCAAAGTAGGGATTGTGTGATTTATGCCCATTTCCACCAATGCAGATTAATTTTAATCAGTTCAATTTGCTTTTTATCTTTTTCTAATTTTTAGAATTACATTAACAGTAAGTTAAACCGAGATTAAAGTTAATAATCTGCATTGGTGGAAACAGGCATAAACGTGGATATTTCTTAGAGATGGTCTTTTGAGGAAATTTTTCATCACATTTTCGTACAATTGCGGCTCAATTTCGCCAACAGTTCGAATACCGTCTTTGAAGCGCCTGAATCGTTTGCGGAGCATTTGTGTAAATCTTATCTTTCACACTCCAGAGGAAATAAATCCGCAGGGGTGTCAAATCGCACGATCTGAGCGGGCAATTGAAGTCTCCGTTACGCGAAATGACGTCCAGGAAACTTCTCCACGACGAAATTTTCATCGTATTTGTAGTGGGTTTCCACTATTTCTATGCGTTGCTCGATCCATTGTTATTAACCGCATAGTTTTTACTCGAGAACTGTGACAACTCCATCTATAACGGGTACAATCACGCACTTTATCTAGATATTTTGTCACATGGTTGGCAAATCTCTCTCTTTTATAACAAATGCGATGTATTAAATTGGATGCTTAATTTTTTATTTATAAACACGTATTAAACGTAAATTTTTGATAATGTTTTAAGAATTTATGTAATTTTCTCATATAAAACGATTTTCCCATCGCGCTTTTCGATGCCACTACTCGGAACTGTTTCTTCACATTTCCTGCATGGCAATCATCGTGTCACATTTCCACGTGCATTTATCGGTGCATCATTCAATTTCAGTCGAAGCACCATGAATTTGCAATCAGCACCAGTCGTTTTGGAATATTTATCACGATACATGAGAACGTGAGAGACAAAATTTTGATGAATTTGTGCACAGGGTCTTCCATTAAAAGGTTTCGTTTTAAATTTCGCGACATTTTGTAGATGGAGTTGTCACATTTGACAGTTGTCGAGTAAAAACTATGCGGTTAATAACAATGGATCGCTTGAGCAACGCATATAGAAATAGTGAAAACTCACTACACGGTGAAAATTTAACGGAGACTTCAATTGGCCGCTCAGATCGTGCGATTTGATACTCCTGGATTTTTTCGTTAGGGTTATGTGAAGGATAATAAGAGATTTACACAAATGCCCCGCAAACGATTCAAGCGCTCAAAAGATAGTATTCGAACTGTTGCGGCGAAATTGAGCTGCAATTGTGCGAAAATGTGATGAAAAATTTTCTCAAAGAATGACCTTTGTAAGAAAAGTCAATATTTAATCGCCCAATCTGTACTTTGGATTACAATAAATATTAGGTGTAATAAAAAGAAATCCATTATTTTTCCAATAGATTTCATGCAAAAATAATGGATTTCTTTTTACTACACCATCTTATCGCGTTTTCAAAAACTTATTCATTCTTTTATTAGTTTAAAATGAAACCTCTTAATGGAAGATCCTATAGATACACGCTTGTTTATTCATACGTATATAATGTATTCAGGCAATTTTGTAATTTTTCTCAATTACATTAAGATTTTTTTTTTAAAGAAAACTGAAGTCTCTATATGTTTAAAATTTAAATATGAAAAAAATTATTAATTTTACATTTATGTATTTTAATTATATCACTCTAATCAGAATTGTTTTCTGCTTTACAGATGTTTTGCAATATTTCTGAATATTGTAATATTAATTTTTAATTGTACTATTTTCAACGTATATACAGCTGAGTATTAGGTTTCGAGTGATTCTATATAGTATCGCATATACCACACACATATTATAGCGTGTACACGTCATAACGGATAGAAAAGCCTTAATGAACACAGGTCGAAAACTCAAGCATGTTTCTGAGATATAAATAATTGTGCATGTGTATCATAATTAACTTATTTGCTTCTACGTGTGGGTATGCGACATGAAGGTTTACTTCAGTGTTTACTAACCGCGCGTTCTGAATGTTCTCATTCAATTTCCATACACGCTTTATAATGAAACATTTCACCGGGAATCAATAAGTTGACATCAACCAACCGTTATGATTGAATAGGCATTATGAGAGATTACCTTATTGGACCTGTAATTCTCTCAAATAAACTATCACCGTATATGTATATAGTACTTATCTTAATTTCTCTCTTTTCGCATCGTATGCAACACGTAGGAAGAGACAATGAATCAGTTATACAAAATGTATACAATGCTGATATACAAAATTATTTATACCTCAGGAACGGGTGAATTTTTTACCTACATATAAATGAATAGATATGACTTTTTTATACGAACACTTTATATATATATTAATACGCGTCTTAGGTTGGATAATAGGGTCATTTTTATAATACGTCGTACGATTACTGTCAACGACTGGCGCCATTCAATTCCAACATGGATTGCAGAACGGGCCTAAGCAAATAAGCGCGATCAAATACGAATGAATACTTAATTGCTTCAACGAGAGCGCAAATGTTGATACTTGCGACATTTTTTTGCACGCATTGAAGCAGGATCCGCGTTTGCTTGATTCGGATTCGGTTTCACGTAGATGATTACGTAGATGGCATACATTTAATGTGCGACACACGTGCGCCATATAGGAGGTATGTATTCGTGTGTGTGTGTGTGTGTATGTGCATTCGTGGCACGGCATAATCAAAACATTTCTCTCGCCTCCTGCATTCGTTGAATAATTCACGAACGGCGCGCAAAGCAGCGCAAAGTCCTTGATATCTCGTCAGAAGAACGACGCTACGTTGATCCTCAGTATCCTGATTCTGTAACTCTTAACGACAGTATCGGCACTGGTTATGTTATCGCTGTAGACATTATACGCTGGTAAAACAGCGACAACATAACGACACCGAACTGTCGTTGAGAGTCACAGAATTCGGATACAGGGCGATTTTCTCTTTTCCAAGTACCGAAATATCGGTAACAGCTGTGGTGTTTCTTTTCACGTAAATGGTTAGGTTTTTTTCGCAATTATATATTGATATCCAATATATACTTTTTGTATGTTTTGCGTATAAAGTGTGGCTACTTAGTTTGCAAACGTTTCACTTAAAAGCGAACCTGCTGATAATGTAATTGATCAGAAATTTCGCCTTCTTCGTAGAAAAATAACAAAAATGACAAAAATATGCTGAATAGATGTCGATATTCGTTATTCGAGATATCTTCCTCCTAAAATTAATTCGGGAAATACGTGTAGACGTATAATGGGTCAAATACAGGAATCATACAAACTAAATTACTGTGAAATTAGATTGAGCGGGTATGCGTTGCGTGTTTCGTTCGGTTCTAAAAATAATAATGCGTCGAAGTAATTTTTATCCTGAATTCCGTAATAGCGCTGTTGCCTCGAAGTTACGACTATAATCCCGCGAATGGAAGAGGCGCCATATATGATACACACCCATTTGTTTGGAGAAAAGTATACCTTTATATACGCAGTATTTACGGGTATCGCGCTAATTACGAATATGTGTGTAACTTATGTTCTCATTAACCTCAGAGGTGATATAAAGATAAGCGTATCCGTGTCCACGTATTCCATCCGATTTTTTCGAATCCTCGGATCTTCGACGCGGGGCGTGAGAAGCCGCTTACAGTCAAAACCGATCCGAATGTTGATCTTGGCAACGATCGGCGCTGACATTAAGACTGTGGGTAAATATTGGCTCTATCGAAAACTACGGAGGAAAATGCCAATTCCCGTCGCACAAAGTAGCACCATCAACGTTTGCGGCGCCGCCGACGATTTACTTGCTTCCAAGATTCACCGTGTGTATATTGTATAATATTGTATATTTTTTCTCCGTATCGCCAAGATCATACGGGGTGGTCTATTAATTCTTCTTACTCCCCTCTCCCAGCTCTTCTACCTCAGTGAATGTTCTTTTCTTGTTTGGCAAGTGTCATCTTGTTACAGCTGATTGATAAAATTTGGGTAAATACACCGTTAAATCTGTAGTGTCAAACTTTATAATATAACGAGTAAATATATTGAGTAGTGGCGGCTTAAATTGGGTCAAGTTTTGACGCTATAGATTCTAACAGTGTAGTATCTGTAGTTGCGTATACTATCGTATCTATAGTAAAAGTAATGCAATTATACGTAAATTATTAAAATAATAAATGAAGAGCAGACTTCCATGCATTTTGTCCAAAATTTCATTTTTTTTATTACAGTAAAAGATGGCATAGCGAGAGACTCATATTTTAAGCTACTCTACGATGTTCTGAATGCATTTCTACACCATTTATGTACTTAAATTTAAAAAATTGACATTTGAAGTGCGTTATGTTCTTTAACTACAAAGAGAGACAAACAAAATATATTTGTTTATCATTTTTAGCAACAGTTTAGCAATTTTTTTAAACATTTCATATCTTACTGATAGAAATAGTTATTTTTTATAAAGCGCGCAGTTTGCTTGTGGCTTTCTTTCTCGTGTTTTGAAAATTATAAATTTCCGATAAAACGCATTTTGAAAGTCTGCTCCTCAAATAAGGAATATAATTACGATAATAATTTTATTGATAATAAAAAAAAAAGCTAAACTTGTGGGATAAACTTTATTTAATTAAATATTAAAAGTTAACAAGTAAAGTTGAGGATAGCTGGATAAAAAAATACTAACTATTAGCACTGTGTGTGTATATATTAATATATAGGAACGTTTTTATTTTACAATATATATATATATATTTATCTTGCTATATTCATTTTGTTCTTAAAGACCCGCGTGTAATTATATTTGATGTGTACTCTGCGTGCACAGAGGAAGCCTTTTCCCTTTGCAGCTTTCTTCGAGTTTCCTCTTTTTTGTTCTTTTTGTTGAAGTTTCCTAGGAAATATTCGCTTTCGCGTGCACTCAAAATTTTGTCTCGACAAACATTTTCTCGCGTTTGCCGTGCAGCATATTTTCGCTCTTCTTTCTTTCACAAATCGCGAAAATTATGCCGTAAAGCGGAAGAGCTTGAAATCATGCTGAGAATAAAAATGCCTTTAGAAATGGTAAACGTTAAATCGAGTTCGTAGGGAGCCTCGTTATTTTTACGATTTGTCCTCTTGAGAAATCTTTGAGATTGCCGGCAAATATATAAAATGTATAAAACGATCGGATCGATCCGTTGTAAATTTTTGATTGACTTTATGATGAACCGATCACTTGATGAAGGACACTTTCTATATATTAAACTTTGCTTCGAAACAAATTGAATTACTTTGGAACTTTGAATATGTATTAAATTCTGTGTATATATAATTCTATATATGTATCTATATATATCAAATAAAATGTTGAAAAGAGGAGAGAGGAACGCGACGTATTTACCTCTTTTGATTAAAATTGAAAATTCTGAGATTTCTTGTAAGTTCAGAACAGACTCGACCGTTTTAATTCTAAGAAATCTAAAATATATGTTTATTTTCAAGTTTAGGATATAGCTATGTATATATAGGACGCCGGAAGAGAAAGAAACGTAGAAAAATAGAAACTTTTGCATTAAATTAGTTTAGGACACACAGAATGAGCTAATTTAAACTACGATTCATTTTCTCTCACGAGATAAGACGCGGAGGAAGCAAATTGCGTTCGAATGTCTTATCTTCGATGCACGGCGACGGTGGCAACGGTAATAAAGGAGTAATAAACTCGCCTTGGACGGCTTGTCGATATCGATTTATCCGGACGATATTTCGGTCGACCTTGCGCGATTATTACGACTGGGATGGCAACGACGACGACGATGGTGAGAACAAATAAAGGAGCATACGTTAGACAGCGTGATGGAATGAGAATTTATTTGCTTCGGCGTCTTCTCTTTTGCGTGCTTTGCCGTTTATTTATTTATTCTGTCCCAACACGCGGTTTTTACGGCCTGCACGGGAATATTTGCGTTGATACAAGGATTTTTGGACGCTTTTGCAGACTGTCCTCCATACGTGAACGAGGTTTGCGTTAGCAAACTTTGTTGAACAAGCCCAACCGAAACCGCCGTTCATCGCAATCGTCGTTGTTTTGCTCAATGAAAATTAAATAATTTTAGTTTAAGTAAACGATGGGGCTAAACTTGATCGATGTCGATAAAACAGATTTTCAATTCCAAAGAGAATATTACGTATATCAAGAATATATTACATACATTACGTTAAACATTACACATAATTAATTAAGTAAAACGTTACGTATATTTCTTGCTTTGCTATATCTTACGTATATATCCCATGGACTGCGAGGTTATGTACGCTCACAAATCGTACTTTTCTTATCATTTCTCTTGTAAGCTTCAAAATCATAATTTAAAAGTCTCATGATATTCTTATAAATTATTCAAATCTGGAAAAATATTTTTTGTTTGGATATACATTTAAATTTATTTATATACTATATGTGAAGAGTGGTAACTGTAATTTACAATTTATTTTGGAATTTTTATACAGGTTTATACTTGCCCAAAGCTATTTGAGTTTTTTTTCTTTCACTCTGGAAAAGGATTTTTTTTATAAGGAAAACGAAATGGTTGGAGAAATACAAGATGAGCGTTCTATAGGTAACTTCAGCATTAAGAAACGAGGGAAGCATGTGTGAAGCCGATTGAAATTGAGCCTTTGTAATGAATGTGCGTTTTACTACGGACCGGTATAGTGCGGATATGGTTTTATTCCAAGATTAAGTTAGAATTAAATCTCATTGAAGTCGTAGTAACACCTGATACCCTGTAAATCGTATAACACACATTGCATTTCCAGTTATCGTCTAGTAGACTTACCTATAATCCGTTAAACTATAAATATTCTGCCATTGCATAATCTCTTAATCAAATCTTTGCGAAATTCAAGTTCAAAAAGAGCGCAAAATCCGCTCGTAGATTAACCATACAGTTATATGCATGATTCCATTATGTTTCTAGTTTTATATGATCAATCATTATAATGTTTGGAAATAACGATCGACAACTCATTAAGGAACGTGTCTGTACAGATTAGCGGTGGTTCTTCGATTTTTCATTTACTTCGATAATTTTTTTCATTCGATTTTTACGATGGCGCGGCGGGCGGCGCTGACATCACGACGCTGACCAGTCAGTACGGTAACGCCACAGGATCGATCTTGCGGATGAGAGAGTTCACGTAATGCCGGCCGGAAACTCGATTCGGGTGAACTGAGCGTATACATATATCTATACGTCGCAGATACATCGTGCTAAGAGAGGAAATGATCGAGGGTGGAACAGAGAGAACCTGATTCTCGGTCGACTCGAATGACAGCACGATAAGAGGGAGAGAAGGATCGGAGAAAAAGAGGCTGTGCAGGGAGGGAGAGTGCAGGAGACTTTGACATTCGGTGTTCGTATATACCCGTGCATTTAACAAGATTTCGCGGCCGTTGACCGAAACATCGTTAACCGTCGCCGACGATTAATTAATAGTGCCGGTTAATGCCTCGCAATTATTATGCGCCGCCGGAATGCGCACTTACGCGTCATGCACTTTGGTTCGCTATTAAGCAAACGACCAGTTGCGGCGAATTGCATAGTGTGCCCGCAACGGCTCTTTCCGCATCTTCCCTCCCGCGTTGGAAATTAGGCAGTTGGCAAGCCGACCGCACCAACGTGATTTCCCTCTAAAACTGGAACTTGGAGACCGGCATGTTGATCCGTTTTGAACGCACAAATGTCTCGTTGATCACGATTCACTGCTGCAAAATATGCGCCATATATCGAAACTCTCGGAATATTTAAATTTTACAAGGTCTACTCTGTAGGTTATGAATATTACAAGAGACGGCTATTTCGAGCTCGGTGGAGAATCATTTAAACTTTAGCAGCATGGAGTATGTAACTTAATAGTCAAACTTTACGGAAAGTTGTTTAATATAATGATGTGTTACGCGAAAAGTTATCTTTAATGGAATGATTCATTACACGAAGATATCTCTCTGAAATATTGATTTGATTCATTATATTCGAGATAAGTTCTCGTAGTCTTGTAATTAAATTTAATTCATTGGAATACGAAAATACTTGTATTAATGAGACGAACATCGTGTGAAGATATTTAGTTAGTAAAATATCCGACCGCGACTAATGAATTATAAGAATACGGCACATAAAAAACTGAAGCAGTAAAAATTAACATTTTGGATTTTACGTTATCGCTTTACGTTTCTATCGATCGATTTGCTTATTGTTTACGTCTTGTATTTTTCTACACGCCGCAGCCTTTGTGTTTATTGTATATATAACGAGAAAATAGCCTCTTAATCTTACATCAGTCAGAACACTTGAAAATTGCCCATTTCCAGTGTCACTTTTCTTAAAAGGGTGGGGCAGGCGGGGGGGACCTGTACTTGGACCATATTTCCTTATCCTCGCCCGCATCTCCTCAGCCATTAGAACTCGGCCGTATTCGGCTTGGTTCGTATTCAGTTGGGAGGGCAGTCCTCCACGTGTCTGCCGGAGAGGGTCTTCCCTAGAGATATTTCTAACGCAGGTATATACGATCGATAACGACGCTCCGTCGTGTGGTGGGTGTATTTATCGCACACACAGACACGCACGCACACACACGTGTGTGCGCAGCGATACAATGCGTAGAAATGCGCAATGACGATATGTGGAATTGTTGCATGTTTTGCATGGCAGATACTCACAGTATATTATAACCTCGTAAACGCAAGGAAGAAGATATCGATTAATAGGTTAATATATTAGCGCGTGATGACGAAGGAGGTCGATGCAAACGTGCTCTAGTTTGCTTGATATACTTAGGCTAGTTCGCAAGTTAATTCCGTGAATGCTTGATAATTCTCGCCTTTTCGAAATAGAGATCTTTCGTTATCGTCAATTATTTTCTATTTTGGCAAACGATTTGAAATTTATCTGAATTTTGTAATATTAATGTTTCGAGAAAATATTATGTAATCATCTTATGCAATAGGAACGAAGCGATTTTCGATATATGCGTATATCGTTATAATAAAATTTGCAAGTAATTAGTATGAAATAAATAATTCAGGTTCCATTTTAATTTTTTATTATATTCAATGTAATAATGTTTTCTACGTAATTTCAGTTAGAGTGCATTTTTGCGAAAAATGCACGCAGCTATATTTGCGGGCTGCCGCATTCTTTTTCTCTCTTACAATTTGGTTCAGCTATATAAATATAGAGCGCATTAACATGACATTCCAGTCACGCTATTATTATCACTTTAGTATGCAGAGTTCAAGGAATCAGAAGAAGCGCATGTTAATCCTTCGTAGGAATACTGTATCTTTTATGATCCAAGTGTTTCGCAAATTTCTTGATATAAATTTCAATTTTTATTAAATAAAGATTTTAACATTTGAGTTAAATTACTACTTGGTAGTAGAAATGCTTTACTAATTAGCAGATCTTGAATTTTTCTCATTATTTTGAAAGCCTAGAACTTACAGTAAAAAAACTTGGTCTGGAAAAAAGATCTAAAGAGCTCGCGGAAGTAAAAATATATATGGAGAGCTGATTATTATTCCTTATTTTGGTTAACGCGATTGATATGCGTGTATAGAATCTATATGTATGTATACATATAAAATTATTTGCTTCAGAAATATATTTCCATAGCATGTAAGAATTTTGAAATCGTAATTACAATAATAAATTGAAATTATAATAATTATTATAATAATTATAAATTAAATTAATATTAATTAATGAATTAATACGGATAATGTACATACATGAGCGTGGTAATATACTCGTTTAAAGCTTTTTTAATTTAACTTTAAGATTTTATTTTGAGAAATTTTATAGATATAGTAATTTAAGAAGAATGTTACAGATCGATAAATACAACTTGCAGTTAAATATGTTAAAAATTAAACAGTCGACTTTTTGTTGTTACATATTGTGTCGAGTAATCAGAATGTAAATTCTACGTTCGCCCATGCATGCAATTTATGCACAACGTTAAGTTAAGGGATCACGAGAAACTATTTACTGGCATTTCTCTTGCGTTCTTTACCTTTCTACCCCTTTTCCGGATACCCACCTCCTTGCGCGGCAGTGTTACTAATAATAGCAAGCGGCACAGGACGAAAATAGGCCCTGCAGAACTATGCAGCACGCGGCTTGGAATTCCATCGTCTGCTGACCTCACACGGCCGTTTCCCCCTAAGCGTCCTAATGAGACCGTGCCGCTTTGCAAAGACATACGTCAAGTTCCATCGTTTCTCTCTACACGTATCTCTGTTTTATTGAGTTTACCTTATCGACAACCACATATCGTGATGATGATGCGAATGTGAATACGATGATATCGATACCATTTGTATAAGTCAAAATTTACAAATGTTAAAAGATCGCGTGTCTTATCTGTCTCAAATTTTGGATCTTTAAATTTGTTTATTGATATGATTCAATATGTGATAAACCCCTCAAATTTTATCGGTTACTTTTCTATAACTATATATGTAATTCGGGATTTTTTTGAAAATTCTAGTGGATATTGTATAATAGTTTTGAAATTTTTTTTTGATAAATATTGTTTTTATTGTTAGTTTTATTTTTGTAAAATATCACGATTGGTTTCTTATTTGCTTTTTTTTTTTTACTAACGGATTATTGAATCTCCTATGAATATAATGAATAAAAAATTTAAATCGGCGATAGAGAGAATGTTCTGCTGAATAGACATTCATACGACAGAATAATTTATCCTTTGAAAGAATTTTTCATTTATTCAAACGTTTTCGACAAACGGGAATTTTATTTATATATACGAGGGCACGGTATTTTTTCATGGAAATAAACCAACAGGTCCTCCAACAGGTAGGGCTTTGACAACTTCGAAATTTAGATGCGATTTTGAATTCAAGTATAGTGAGTTGTTGTGTAAAAATTAATATCTAGTTGCCAAGTCGCTTAACTCTGATAAGTCTCGAATAGTTCTTAATAGGATAAGTAAGCTGCGGGCATTGATCCACAAGTGGTTGTATCAAGAAAAATTGTCGCAGATTTTGACTTTAAAAGTGTCATCACCACACATATTTTTTCACATGTGTTTTGTCAAATTGTTATAAAAATTTTCTGTATTTATATTTTTTGTCATTTTCTTTAGAAATTTACTTTTTAAAATATATAATAAGAAAATTTTGACTTAAATTTTTCTTGATTTTTTCTTCTTGTCGCATTGATTTATGTATCGATAAACTGTTTACCGTGGGCTCGGATTTTTATATTTAGTCCCGTTCTTTGTATCTTATTTTTATTCTTCATGGTACCTTGGTCCTAAGAGAAAACTAATTGTTTATCTAAGCGCGGCGCTCGCAGCTCAACGAGTTAATCGATATAACGTTGCAATTCTGCGAGGTGACATTTAAAACTGTGTATACGGAAGTTGTGTGAATAATAATCAAACGAGGCGGTACGTAATCGAACGTATCGAGTGCCGATGGACAACGCGTGGGATAATCGCATTGGTTATTGCGTATTCAAAAGATGTATATATGGCTGGCGCGAGAGTACTATCAGTAATAATAATCGGTGCGCGTCTACCGTCTCGTGCGTTTATTTCCACTGCGTTTGAGATGAATTGTTTAGAAACTACGTAGGATACGCGCGCGTGAATTTTGAACGCGCTGGCAATCGTCGATTATGTAGATCGATTTCGGTGAACTAGAAATTGCTCTCTCTCTCTTTCTCTGTCTCTCTCTCTCTCTCTCATGCACAAATGATTAATGATAGCATTTTCATCCGTGGAGCATTGAAACTTTGGAAAACTTGAAAATGGTGCTAACGTAAGTTACGTTTTTGTCGCACCTACATTACAAAAATTAAAATATTTTACAACCCTCTCCTAGGATAGCTAAAGAATTTTTCCACAGTGTTGCTTTTTATCTTTATTTTATTATCTTCTAAAGATTGATGTTAGCGTCTCTTATCTAACATGACGGTTAATTGGAAATTAATTAATTTTAATTGAGCAAGCTTAAAATTTTTCCTATATATTACTCGTGAAATAAAAATTGTAATATCTTTTATTAGACACCTTCGTATTTCTCGCACACAACATATATATATATATATATATGTAGTACATGGTCGATTGTATTTTTTATTAGCATAATTCGTTTGGTAAATCGGTCTGGTACGATCAAAGTCAACCAGTCGATTCTGCACCGAAAAGATCGAGTAATTCCATCGAGTCATTTCGGCGCTCCGACTTTGCCTCCATCTCACGAATATTATTTCTGGGGCCTCGGATCGAAGGCGAACTTATTTTCAGACATGGTGGGCCGCGAACGCGAGCATTTATATCGGAGCCGGTTCTTTTAATCTTTCGATTGCGGAACATCTATTCGCGACTTTAGTGTCGACGCGATATTATACAACAAACCGGGCCACACGCGAATGTGTATTTGTACAATTTCTATTTGTATCTGATATGAAAAGAATCTACTACAGACGTGAACGTATCAACGTATGTAAATGAAATGCGGTAATTTTTTAATGATCGCAAATGAAACATTATTTTAACATACGAATAACAATCGTTTTCTTTAAAAGTGATCGAATCTTCGATATAAAGAATATGAATTAATTTTTTCTATTTGAAGACAATGAACGATTGTTCTTTAACTTGAGAAATTAATAGAACGATATTGAGATGATCAATCGTTATGAGTTATGAAAATTTTTTTAATGTTCTATCTGTTCTTTTGATAAATAATTATACCACACAAAAAGAAAGAAATAAGTTTATTAGATTACACATTTTGAAACTTGGAAAGTTTCGAGAGAGAATTTTTGGGAAATACTACAGATTTAACGAATGGAATGTCATGAAGAAATTGTCGAATTTTCGGGAACAGGTCAGAGCGTCGCGAACTTAACAGTTAGATATCGTCACTGGAGTTTCCGAAAAGTAATCCAGCGTTGCTGAGATTTTAAGAGCGTGTGACAAGCGCGAGCGTGGGATCTAAAAATAATGGCATTCTCGTATACATGTGTGTGTGAGAGATGCCAAGGTCCATTACTTTACCGCTGGGAGAAGAGAAAAGAAGGGGGCATGAAGGACTTGTATACGTCTTTTCTCGTTTCTCTCCTACGAGTTTTCGCCTACTGTCCTCGCTTATCCTCGAGCGACATCCTGCGAGAACGATAAAGCTCTTCGTCGTTTATCCGAAGAGAAAGAGAGAGAGAGGGGGGAGGGAGAATACGATGTTTAAATAATAGATCAAAGACTATTGTCGTGGGTGTAGGAGAAAGCGTGGTCGAAGAGCTCATGTGGTAACATTACAAAGAGAAATGAAACGCTAAATAATTACGGAACATGATCCTCGTGCTTCTCTTTTATCATCAAGAATTTTAAATAAATTATCTCTTATATACGAGAAATGATTTATTAAATGCGAGGTTAATTTCGACTTATGAGAGATTTAAATATGCCATTAGGAATTTTATATATAGATATATAATTATATATGATTTATTTTTTATATCTTTGGATCTCTATGCTTTACGATTGGATAGCTATTTCAGTTCGAAGCACTTGATGGAATATTTATAACGTTACATGAAAAGAGTTCAGTAGTGTTAATATTATAGATTTTTTAATTAATAAAGTCTTATTTATTAATTAAAGATTTTTTTGATTTCATGTTGAAATTTAAAAATCGTGAAAATTATTCTTAATGCTTATTTCTTAATGTTTGCTTGTGTACTCTCAATCGAATCTTCTTTATTTTTTTTTGAAGAAAATATATACGTGTGTTCTCTTATCAAGTAGACAAGTCGCCAACTTTAATGATGTACGTTCATTCTCTGACCTCTTCCTACCGGATTCGAAAGGCATTGTCATAGGAATGCAGCTGATATTCTTGGAAACTGGGGCGTTAAACTTTATTCCTATCCGCGCGAACTGCTCGTACCCGGTTCCACCTGACGTCTAAATTCATGAACGTGATACTATGGAGTATGTTCTCCTATAGATATACACATACAGCCGTGTACCGTTTAAGTAATCGTGATTGGTTGACAAGTCAAGTCAGCCTAGATTCCCCTCATAAAACATGTCTACATTTTCTTAGATAAAGTACACGAAAGAATAATCGTATCAAACATAATCTAACACTTTTATTGTATGACAATTCAGGTTCAACATTTTTATTTGTAGTTTATATGTATTGTATAATAAAAGTTTTTTAAAGTTAAAAAAATTAAATTAAAAAATTTAAATTTTGTATAATTGTTTTAACAACATTTTTAATAAAATTTTTTAATAAACTTTAATATTTCTTATTTTTCGGTGAGATTCTGAGAAATTTTACTTCAACAAAATTTTAATTATATTTTATTTATTTATATTACAACGAATATTTAATAAGAAATATTTAGAGGGTATATAAGAAAAAATGACGCTTCAATAATTTTATAAATAATCTTTATTAATCTATGCAAGTATTAATGTGCACTTTTTTTTAATGTATGCAAGTGGAATTTTTTTTCTCTAGAATTTGAAATATAATTTCTCCCTCTCTGTGTCGAAAATCTAGATTCAAATCCATTTACGTATCAAATAATTCTATTTCATTGTCATCTCTCGAATGGCAAACCATCGAGATCACCTTTTCCATTCACAACCTCTTTTAGTAGGCTTTCGGAACTGGCGTTAAAAACGGTATGTCTTATGTATGTGTATACATACAGAAAAATATGCAAGTAATGTTTACTCTACATAAGTAATAATTACTTATTTCAAGTATTTTAAAAATTTATACCCGCAAATTTATCATAAATTCATTACAAGCATTAAATTTATTCAAAAAATGATTTTTTCTCTTGAGTGCATAATAATGAGTTTTTTAATAATTTTATTATATGATAAGTATATTTTAAGATTATTATCAAGAAAATATTATTTGTTAAAGATAACTATTAGTTAAAGGAACAAAATTAAGTAATCAATTTTCTTGACAATAGATTGATATTTTTCTATGTGCGTGCATATAGTATATGTATGTAAAAGAGGAATTTCATCATGTCTTCGACAAGAAATTATAACAGATTTAGAAAAATTTCTTTAATTGAATCTTTTACGTAGAATATAGGATTTTTACGTAGAATGTTAGGGGGAAGTCGCGTATATCGTATTCCCTAATGTTTAAACAAAATTGTAACAAAAGTACTGAAGAGATCAGAATATTTCTGTACTTACATTGAACTTTGGTTCATTGGCAATAACACAAAACGATACTTTTGCGAAAATAAACATTAAATTATTGTTTATAATACCGAAATTCAATATCTTAATTTTATCGTTATGAAATTATTGTTTAAATTAGATTTAAAAAAAAGTAGCTTTCGGTACGATTTGGAGACCGGGTCGTTTCCAAATTGTACCACCTGATTTCTAATCGTACTTCTAATCTAGCAAACAAACTGATATTGCTTATTGTCATTACTTGGAATTAAGTGTGGAAAATGTTAAGAGATTGTGTATTCTCGTACCTGTAATACTATTGAAAGCCAGTAAAAGTCGGGTATGTTAAGTTAGCATCCCAACTATAGTCCTCAGGAGTTCTGATTAGAGTTCCCACTTCCTTTTGACCAGACGAAGAGTTCTCTATAGTTAATAATAATAGTTCCGTTCAATAAACATTTTTTTTACATTTTTTAAAAATGGGGTGCTAACTTTTTATCGAATTTCGAGGTGGAATAGTTCTGAGCGGCTTAATAGCTTCAATTTGCAATTGCCTAGAGTTCCTGATATGTAAAAAAAATTTTTGAATAATAAAAAAAAAATTAAAAATTTTTGAAAAATTAATTTTTAGATACAATAGTTCTGATGATAATTCCTGCTTCTTTTTGACGATACGAAGAGTTTTCTATGATTTTTAATGAGATATGCGCTTCATAATCATTTTTTAATAATTTTTTAAAAATAGGGTGCTAACTTTTTAACAAAATTCAAGTTCGCATAGTTCTGATCAGCTTAACAGAAGTATTTTGTGATTACCTAGAGTTCTTAATACATAAAAAATATTTTTGAAGAATAATAAAGTTTAAAAAAAATAGTAGAAATCTTTGAAAATTTTTTTGAGAGTACCGAGTAGTTCTGAGTAACGTTTCTTATAGTACTCGACGAGTTCTATCGAAAACTGTAAGGTGAAAAAGCGATTGGACCAACGGTTTGCAAGATACAGCGACATTTGTCAGAAGATCAACAATTTTTAAAGTCTATCTCGGAAACCGTTGGTCCAATCGCTTTGAGCCCTGATACTTTTCGACAGAACTCGCCGAGAACTGTCCAGAACTCCGAACAGAACTACTCGGTACTCCCAAAAAATTTTCCGACGCGGGACTAAAAAAAATTTTTGATCAAAATTTTTTGGGAGTACCGAGTAGTTCTGATCGGAGTTCTGGACAGTTCTCGGCGAGTTCTGTCGAAAAGTATCAGGGCTCAAAGCGATTGGACCAACGGTTTCCGAGATAGACTTTAAAAATTGTTGATCTTCTGACAAATGTCGCTGTATCTTGCAAACCGTTGGTCCAATCGCTTTTCCACCTTACAGTCTTCGATAGAACTCGTCGAGTACTATAAGAAACGCTGTACTCGAAAAGAGTTTAAATATCAATATATAACCCAGATGGACACTATAATTCAATTACCCACCTTGTACTGATAACACCTTAGGTAAATTGTACCAAAACTTAGATCAGAATAAAATCAATTTTGAATGTCACTCGTAAACAGACGATTCGAAGACAAAATAAAAACGATAGTTCTTAACCCATATTACCAGCGTCACATCAATGTCATTATCTTAAAAAAAAATGTTTCGTTTAGAGAATACAATGGAGGTACGATTTAACCGTCGTGTCGATACGACTTCGCCAACTTCACCCTATATAACATACGCGAATCAGAATACAATTTATATTAGTACCAAAGCTACATTTAGCTTTGTCATTTGTAATGCTCTCATATGTTAATAAGTGATGCAAAATATTCTTGTTCCTGTTATAGCAACCTTGTTACTATATGATTTCAAATTAGCAACTTTGCTATCACGCCTGATTGAAACGCGTCGACAGTTGGGGAAGTAGTTTAGTTTCTGTCAAATTGCATTTACGGCATTAAAACCGATTTCAATTTGTAAGCTTGTTCACGAGCTGTAACATGGTTAACAATTTTCCAAGTATACTTTCAACAGCAGAATAAACTACGGAGGGATGGAAGCACCAGCGATGTCTTGCTTCGACTTTGCTTTCGTCTTTGCCGTGACACTAAAAGAGTCCACCGCATGGAAATACTCGATTGCTTTAATCTTTAGCAAAGTCACACGATTGTGTAAAGAAGAGTCTCGGACCTCGATCTTAGATTAAGAGATTAGAGGCAACGTTAATCGCTTTATTTACACGGGTGTGTTTTTTTCTACGCAATGAACCGTGATAACAAGTGTGCAGATCGATTAGGATCCGTATTAATTATGTGCGTTATATGGTTCATTGTTCTCTTGTACGTTGCATCACGTACGATTAATGCAATTCGTATTTATCGTACATAATGGAACGACAAGTGTGTACATCACACAAATGATTATCGTATAGAAATTCCAACGTCATTCTCTTTACTCTGGATATGTATAGCCATGGAAGATTATCGCTTTGAATGTTTGTTCACTGATTTGATTCAAGTATTGACTATTCTCTTTATTATATACAGTATTCACAGTTTTGTAGTGATTATGACATCGAGAATGCAAGTTGATATATGTATGTCTAACTAGTTGTAACTACAATGACAAAGAGAAAGAAAACAAAATTAAGTTACATATTTTTACTAGAATAAATGCATAAATAGGTGTTCTTCAAGCTTAATGATAACCATTGCATTATTTTTATGCTAACATATAATTTTTTCATATACTCTTCTTTAGAAGTTATTTCAAACCTCACGGATTTGTGTAACTTGTGTTCTTGAATTTTGTTCCAAAATATGAGAAAATCATGAAATGTTGAACATGAATGATGAACATATCTACACTTATATGTATTTACAATGTTCCTACACGCAACGATAAAACCGTATAAAGTAATCAATGACTTCTTTGTATAAGTGGAGCAGTCGTTTGTTGAAAAATTATCGCAACAGGTTTCGCGCTTGGCTGTTCTATTTACTCCGTGAGTTGCCATAATATGTCTCGCGACTGTAGTGCGCATTCATTGAAATATGAGACTGCGTGCAGTCGCAATGCGACTGCATTACAAATTCGCCGCGGATGTCACGAAGCACACGGATGGAAATGAATTCCTGTGGAAAATATATAATAGCACTCTCTTCGATCGATGTCAGTATCAATCTACAAAAATACGAGGACCCGTTCCTACTCGATTACATTTTAAACGAGACGTTTCACATTTTTTTTTTTCGACGCTTACGTAAATGTGGAATAATATCCTAATCATGCAATTGTCACGTTTTTATCAAAGAAACACGTTTGCGATTTTAATTTTTCTTTAATGTAAAATGTAAAGCTAAAAGCTGTTATTTTATAACACGCATATGAATTATATTTCTATATATTTTATATTTACTTCACAATCTTTACTTTTTTCTATGAATAATGTATTTTGGCAATGAAAACGTAATGTTATTAAAAAGAAATTATATATTTATTATATATATATATATAAACGGCTTCTGTTGTCTCTCATTAAAATTAAATTTTAATTGATTTTTTTTAAGAGAGTAAGTCAAGATTTACACTATAAATTAATCTATAAAATATTATATAATTATACAATCATAGTTTTCGAACTGTAGTATGTATAGTCTTTCGAGTACAATTGACAACGTATAATCATTCAATTACGAGCGATAAATCTTTTTAAGAAGTCAACCTAGGTCTTGACAACTTTGATTCGTTGTACAACATAATGTGACACTAGATTGTGTGACTGTAACTCGTGTGTCGTTCCGCAAACCGGTTTCGTTTATGCCACAATCATTCGTATTTTTTTTTTTTTTGCATTTGTATGTATAAGGCTTTAATTATCTACATACGATTAGCAACAACTTTTCAATACTAATATAAAGTTTTTTTTTTTTCTAAACTTGTTTTTTACTATGTAATATAATTGTGAGATTAATAATGTAGAGTACAGGTGATACTTAACGTCGCAAAATCGTGTAAACATGCATTTAACATTATGCTTAAATGCACGCGCTAATATAATTTTCCTGTGAAGTACAATTTCAGAGACTCATAATAATTTATTGAAGAACTTATATTTTTTCTGTAATTATAAGAGATAAACAAATTTTAATTTATGCAAATTTAAAGTAGGAAAACCGCAGTCGCAGCTTCGTCGGTAGTCGGTCACGAAATTTTCCTGTATCACAGTGGTACTCAATACAATTTACAATCGAGGCTAACAATACATGTGATTGATTACTGTCCATTATGTTATGTCAGCTGGAGATTGCACGAGGGACCTAAAGAAAAAAAACTCGGAAAAGGTACAAAGAGGAATATAGCGCGAGGAAATAAAAAAGGGATGATGGAACGCTTGTTACACAGCGCGAGATTTTTATTTCTCCGATCGGTATCTTTATTTTATTAACCTCGACCTTTTTGCGCGCTCAACTTCTTTCGAAACAGACCTCCGTCTTTCTTTTTCCTACGTTTCATACGTATTATGCAAAATTGAGCGTCGTGAATTTGCAGAAACTGGTCGACTTATTTTCCCCTCTGAGCTCTGCTTTCTCACATTTTCGCGAAATCACGCATGAAATTTTCACGGGCGTCTGATCATATTCCAGTTTTAAAGAGAATAATCTATTATACGTCGTCTACTTTAGAACGTATACTAGATCGTATTAATCTATTACGCGAACGTTATTTCTGTTGTCCCAGAAATTTTGCCAAATACACGAACTTTTCAAATACCCCGATACATGTATTGCGTCGTGAAATATTAAAGCATCGCGCGCGATACGCGTATTCGGAGCCATTTCGCTAGAAATAGCAAACTTCTCGAGAATGGTAGTATTACCGAAAGAGGAACTTGTTATTGCGTTTTTTTTTTCTCGGGACCTCGCGTTTAATGCTCAATTCTGCGCAGCATGAAAAAGTATAATTGTATGAAATCGTATAACATACATGTAACACATGTAATATAGGTAACGTATTTAAATTGTATTCTATGTCTTTTATATGTATATGATACACTCTTGTTTCATGCTAACACCGAGCGTTGCTCAAACGTATTATTAGGTACATATCAGCTAGAACGATCTTCTTGCTACAAAAATTTCATACAGTTTTATAAGGGAACGCTTTAATGAGTTCATTCTACATCGTGCTGAAGTATATCGTATTTTAAATTGTCACTTTATGTTGAGACAGTTTTGCGTATCGCTTTATGAACGTCGTAACCCTCGATTATTTACTATTATTATAACAGTTGATATACAATTAGGTTATGCATGTTAATCTATTGATGTATTATAATTGATTTGAAAATTTCAGTTTTTAATAATACGAGATTATACTATACGCTTTCATATAATACGATATGCCATAATGAATCTTTTTGCAACATATTAATATAAGATAAGAAAGATTCGGTAATGGA
The DNA here is from genome assembly GCF_001594065.2 of Cyphomyrmex costatus. Lineage (NCBI taxonomy): Eukaryota > Metazoa > Arthropoda > Insecta > Hymenoptera > Formicidae > Cyphomyrmex > Cyphomyrmex costatus. The sequence goes on from NW_017275390.1 coordinate 1,107,500, forward strand.
ACGGCAATAAATTCTTACTAACGCGTAAAACTACAAAACATTAAAAAAAAATATATATTACTTATTTTTTTGCCCCTTAAAAATACACGTAAATCTGTAGATTTGATATGTATTATATAGAAAGAGTACAGTGTAATGTGTCTAAATAAGAATGTCACATCGTTATACAAGAAAATTTATCGGGAGATATTTTTATTTATTTTTTTTTTTTCACAGCATTTTATATGAGCATCTTGATAATTAAGTCTACCGTGAAATTAGTCTTTATAGACTTTCTTGAGAAACTATCGACTTTATCTTTGCCAAGGGCTCGAGGTAAGCGGAACAGAGAGAACGTTGAACTCGAGCACCCTATGTATTCTTCCGCGGAGGGCGTCGGCATCGTCGTTCATGTCAGCTAGAATTGACGCCGGCATTTTCACAGTTATTACTTCGCAAATGTAACGCGAGTAAATTTTGTAAGTGAAAGTATAAATCGAAGAATCTTTAATTCAAATTAATATGTTAAAAATGCAACGAATCTACGTCCGGTCGGCAGCTCGATTATGTATGTGTGTAGGTATGTGTGTGTGTGTGTGTGTGTGTGTGTGTGTGTGTGTGTGTGTGTGTGTGTGTGTGTGTGTGTGTGTGTGTGTGTGTGTGTGTGTGTGTGTGTGTGTGTGTGTGTGTGCGTGTGCGTCTGCTGTGTGTATGTGTAGGTATGTGTGCGTGTGTGTATGTATGTGTGTGCGTGTATGGATCAGGGCTGTGCCGTTGCTATACCGCACTCACTCGCACCCCGCCGTGGAACGCGAAGTATCGACCGGTTAAAGCCATCCCCGCCCGTCACGTCGGCTAAACCGGCGGCCAGCCAACCCCCTCGCCGACACTCAGCTCCCACCAGCAGAGTTTCTACCCAACTTTCTTATATTTTTCATCTTTGTCTCTTCTTTTCTTCAGCTCTTTCTCATCTCGGGATAGAAGGGACGATACTCGGACAGTGTCCAAGTATCGATACTTTGTTCTTGTTGCACGGCATTTCCGGCATGAACATTCTCCCTTCGATGTTACATATCGATAGGTCGAGAATAATGAGCAGGTAGATACGGTTGAGCACGCGATGGCTGTGCGTGTCGATTTTTTTTTTTCTACTAAAACGAAGTAGAAACACCCATGTCAAAAACAACAATGCGTATTTTCGGACACACCTAATGACCTTTCGTTTTGCTCGAATAAAAAATGGACTTAAATTTGAAAAATATGTAGCGTTAACTTTTCGACGTACTGTTATTGTATATTTTGCAACATAATGTAACAAAAAATTAACCTTTAAAAGAGCAATTTAACATATGATTCTTTCTTTTTCTGTCTACAGAAAAATATAGGGATATGAGTTATTTATGTAGTACAACAATCTAAATTATCCATTAACTGTACGTAATGTTTATTATTAAATTTTATTATTATTATTATTTTAAAAATATTAAATCAAAAGAAATTTGGAATTAGAGTTTCGAGTCTTTATCGATTGAATAAAAATGTACTTTTGTTCATCGGCGAACCGGTGTGAGGCTTCTATTGGATTGACTGGATGTCATTCCAACGGCTGCCGGTCATCCCCGGAATTCATCGTGTCGAACGTCAAAGATAGCTCGTGATAGTTTTCGAACGGTCGAGATATCGGATGGATCATTGAGCAGAGACGACTATCGAGGTCTGGGGATGCTTAAATTTAATACATAGGATGTTGGAAGGTACCTCACAGCTTTCAGATTAAATCTCCATACTTTAAGCTTAAAGCAGATGTATTAAAAAGTGACTACTAATCTTTCGTGATTTATTCCCCGAACATTTTTATTACAATTAAATTAATTTTTCTTCACGAAAGATAAATGACAAAGTAAGCGTAAAATTTTGACTAATATTTAATTTGAGTATAAGGGAACATAATAAAAATAAAAACTGATCAAGATTATTTTTATTTCTATAATTCTACAAGTTTCAGTAAAAGTTTAAAATGAGACACGTAGCGAGTTTTCTTGTCGATAAAATGCATACTCGGGTGAGTCTTGTCGAGAATCACACAGAGACCGCGCGAGCTTCATTTTTCGCCGCGGTTTCGCTTTTTCTATCACCGCCACCGCCGTCAACGACGAGGACGAGACACAGCTGAATGCCGCGGGTCTCCACAAAACTATCGCGAGCTGTCGCCATTCTCTATTGTTGCACGCGCTGGCCGGCCGACATGGAACGGTAGAACAACGTGGCCCAATGTGAAAACAGAGTTATGCATTGTTCGTTTGGAGTAAAACTATTTTTGCACAAAAAGCTGGTCCTTAACAAACAATTCCACGCACAATTTTATATATAAGAAGGTAGATAATAACGGAGAGTCAATAAATACGGTAAAATTAATAGTTTTAATAGAAAAAAACATTAATGATACATTTACTTGCTAAACGTATGTATAACTCAAATTTTTAAATAAATATTAAGGAGTACAAATTAGTTCGGTCCGTTTTTCAAAAGATGATCGCCTCCAAAGACGAGTTATTTTTTTGAGATGGGAAAATTGCCTGAGAAATAGGAAAAAGTATAGTAGCCAGCGATGGACAATACTTTAATTAATCTGTTCATTCATTTTGTTTTGAAATAAATGCATTTTTGAACACAAAAAACGGACCGAACTAATTTGTACACCTAATATAATAATCTTGAAGAGTTTAATTAATATCAAATCTGCGTGGAAAATGGAAAATGTGAAAAAAAATTGTATTTACCAGTTATGTTGGGATCTGGCACGACAAAAAAATGGCAGTTCCAGTAGCACTTTTCACAGTTCTATTGTACAATTCTATATCAAAACAAAGATTTTTATATAAAAAAAACCAAATTTGAAGATATGGCGTGCTAACTTCACAAATCCGCTATGTTGTGACGGAAAAGAGAAATTATGCAAACCACGTAAAGTAGATATTAAATTAAAAGATCTTAAGATGATTGTTAGGAAAACTTATTAAAATGAAAATCTTAAAGCACGTCACGTTTTTCTCTTTAGTGTAAATTAAATGTTTACACAATTTTCCCCACTGGGATACTTAAACTAAGAATTAATTTTAGTTGCAATCACGACATTGGTTTTCTTCAAGATGCAATGTAGGTTTTCAAAGTTCTGTCTTTGAATAAGCAATTGCGTTATCTGTACAATAAAATTGCCTCCGCGCATACATTATGTATTTTTGCAACACATCGTTTCGAGGATAGAAAATGTACGCGGCATTTCAACGGCTGTGTGAAATTTTACCGCCGAGGTTTTGTTCGTTTCGCGATTTCCCGGGCGTAAATTACAATTTCCAGCCGACATCGCCATCGTATCCTAAAAGCATACTTTATCGTGTTGCATTCGACGCCCTTTGTATAGCTGCGATTTTTTTTATTACGCGCGTGTCTCCCTTGCGTAATGCATATGTATACGTATAGTTCTCGGCAAGCGAAAAGTTCACGAAATTATTTCTCTGAAAATTGCACAGCACACGTAATACTTTTGATTCTTGCGATGAATAATAAGGGCAATAATTATGACAAATGATTTTTTGGAAAAATGGAAAATATGTTGACTACTTAAATTACGAAATGTTTTTTAACGCGATAGAAATTATCCATGTATTTCCTTCGGATACGAGATATACATTTCAATGAGTTGTGCGACATTTTTCTGAATATATAAATATTCATAGTCACAACATTTTCAATTTTTCATACTGTTGGATTTCATTTTACAGTATAATTGAATTATTAATCGTGCTTTATCATCAAAATATGGATATTTGTTAAGTGTTACAATTAGCTTCTTGAGACAGGCAATACTGAAACACCTTGAAACGCAGTTCATGTGTAATTATTATATTTTTGCGAGTGTTTTAATCTAAATGTGATCTTCAGCCTACTATTCTCTTACTTTTATCAGGAACACTAACGCATGAATCTTTTTTGTGGACTCGGTATAAAAAAAGCTTCTCTTTCCGCGTCCTTATTTATTATCAATCTACTTGAACCGCCTCTTAATCAACAAAATAATGCTTAATAAAAAATATTTACTGTCGGACGGGACATTATTCGTAGAATTTCAGGCTTTTTATCAAAACAGCTGGCCGTAATAAAATAATGACTCGTTGGGAAATGAGTAGAGCGCCGCGAGAGCGACCCCTAGGGAAATTATCTTATCGACTATTACTCGTCGTGCGTCGTTGGCCTGCCACCAGAATCCGGCTTCCAATTCTTATAAGAACGGATAATTATTGACCTCGCAAAGATGGAGGGATGACTGGTCATTATCTTGATGTATTTCATCCACCAATTATCTACATTAGTCTGTTTTATGCGTACTCCTTTTGATTTGAATTTATTCTAGCTCTGTGACAATTGCGTGCACGATTTTAGCGGCGAAGACTAAAGTTTTTATACACTAAAAAAAAGTTTACTAAACCTCGATACATTTTTTTTTTAATATATAGTACCAGGTATATAAATTTCCTTATTAAGTAAATAAATATGTACTTAATACAAAATTCTGTTAAATTAATGATTCAAATAAATATAGTTTTACATTTGGTAAATATTTATTTAAAGTAATTCAAACAAATATATGGGTATGTTAATAATTAGCACCCCAACTATAGTACTCATGAGTTCTGATTAGAGTTCCCACTTCCTTTTGACGAGACGAAGAGTTCCCTATAGTTAATAACAAGAGTTCCGCTCAATAAACATTTTTTTTACATTTTTTTAAAAATGGGGTGCTAACTTTTTATCGAATTTCGAGGTGGAATAGTTCTGAGCGGCTTAATAGCTTCAATTTGCGATTGCCTAGAGTTCCTGATATGTAAAAAAAATTTTCGAATAATAAAAAAAAAATTTAAAATTTTTGAAAAATTAATTTTTAGATACAATAGTTCTGATGATAATTCCTGCTTCTTTTTGACGATACGAAGAGTTCTCTATGATTTTTAATGACATATGCGCTTAATAATCATTTTGTAATAATTTTTTAAAAATGGGGTGCTAACTTTTTAACGAAATTCAAGGTCGCATAGTTCTGATAAGCTTAACAGAAGTATTTTGTGATTACCTAGAGTTCTTGATACATAAAAAACATTTTTGAAGAATAATAAAGTTTAAAAAAAATAGTAGAAATCTTTGAAAATTTTTTTGAGAGTACCGAGTA
>NW_017275390.1:1113036-1208216 GCF_001594065.2 Cyphomyrmex costatus
TGGACCAACGGTTTGTAAGATACAGCGACATTTGCTACATTTGTAAGATCATACAATTTTTTAATGAGTAGGTATATCTCAGAAACCGTTGGTCCAATTGCTTTCAGCCCTGATACTTTTCGACAGAACTCGTCGAGAACTGTCCAGAACTCCGATCAGAACTACTCGGTACTCCGAAAAAAATTTTTGGACAAAAATTGTTTGGGAGTGTCGAATAGTTCTGTTCGGAGTTCTGGACAGTTCTCGATGAGTTCTGTCGAAAAGTATCAGGGCTGAAAGCAATTGGACCAACGGTTTCTGAGATATACCTACTCATTAAAAAATTGTATGATCTTACAAATGTAGCAAATGTCGCTGTATCTTACAAACCGTTGGTCCAATCGCTTTTCCACCTTACAGTTTTCGATAGAACTCATCGAGAACTATAAAAAACGCTACTCAGAACTACTCGGTACTCTCAAAAAATTTTCCGACGTGGGACTTACAAAAAAATTTGAAGTCAAAATTTTTTGGGAGTACCGAGTAGTTCTGATCGGAGTTCTGGACAGTTCTCAGCGAGTTCTGTCAAAAAGTATCAGGGCTCAAAGTGATTGGACCAACGGTTTCCGAGATATACTCACTCTAAAAATTGTTGATCTTCTGACAAATGTCGCTGTATCTTGCAAACCGTTGGTCCAATCGCTTTTTCACCTTACAGTTTTCGATAGAACTCGTCGAGTACTGTAAGAAACGCTACTCAGAACTACTCGGTACTCTCAAAAAAATGTTCAAAGATTTCTACTATTTTTTTTAAACTTTAATATTCTTCAAAGATGTTTTTTATGTATCAAGAACTCTAGGTATTCACAAAATACTTCTGTTAAGCTGATCAGAACTATGCGACCTTGAATTTCGTTAAAAAGTTAGCACCTCATTTTTTAAAAATTATTAAAAAATGATTATTAAGCGCATATGTCATTAAAAATCATAGAGAACTCTTCGTATCGTCAATAAGAAGCAGGAATTATCATCAGAACTATTGTATCTAAAAATTAATTTTTCAAAAATTTTTAATTTTTTTTTTATTGTTCGAAAATTTTTTTTACATATCAGAAACTCTAGGCAATCGCAAATTGAAGCTATTAAGCCGCTCAGAACTATTCCACCTCGAAATTCGATGAAAAGTTAGCACCTCATTTTTAAAAAATGTAAAAAATATGTTTATTGAGCGGAACTGTTGTTATTAACTATAGGGAACTCTTCGTCTCGTCAAAAGGAAGTGGGAACTCTAATCAGAACTCCTGAGTACTATAGTTGGGGTGCTAACCTAACATACTCCAAGTATATTTATTAAGATTTTTTACGTATGGATATACAAGAACGTCAGTTAGAAGAGACGCAGTAATTGTTATGCACTCTAAGAATTGCTCTGTCTTCTTCTTGAAAAAGACTTTACACAATATATAACTGTAAGAAAATGTTGGCACCGTTTAAGAAAACTTTTACGAAATGAGTGGAAAGAGTATTTTTCAATGTTACTTGAGAATACTACTAGTTTTAATTAAGATTTTTTTATTTTGATAATTACGTAGGTTATTTTATAATAATTTTCCATATAAAATAATAGTTCAGGTTTTATTTAACGTTAATATTTTTTTTATCAAAAATTATGATCATCTCTGCCAAGTATACAAATACGGCAAGCAAGATGCTTAACACAATTTTATTATTATGTTAATTGAGTCTGTTCCTGTAGGAGAGAATGTAGAGATAAAAATCCAAGGTACCTGGCATCAATGCTCGTATATTCACATACCACTTTATGCACTAATTAAACGTCAAGTTTTCTAGTTTATACAAATCTAGTTTTACAAATTTTATTGTATTTTGTAATATTTTCTCAATTTTGTATTCTTGAATTATATTATTCTCTTTTTTTTTGTTTACTCTTATGAGAACGCGGAGTGTAATTATTTATTGAAAAAATAATGAATACCATACCACGAGATAACTTTTTTCCATTAATTGTTATTTTAACAATAGCTTGCTTAGATTTTTTATTTAAAATATGTTTCTTTTTTAAATCAAATATTTCATATGATATAAGCTTTATCTTTATGAAATCAATAATATATTGATTTTTGTGAATGTACGCGTCTCCTTGAAGAAAATATATTTTTTCCTAATAATTATTGTACTATCTAAAGTACAGCTAGTAATTGTTTAAAACATTTTGTATTTGTTTTAATTTTTCAAATCTACTATTTTTCCAAACTCTATTATGAATTTAAAAGTTTTCATGTGTTCGCGTGTTTTCGTGTTTCATGGAATAGTTCGCAATGGAGGCTCGACGAAGGCCATATCTTTGCGATAATTTCGACAAGAATAATATAGAAGATGGCTCGGTTTAAGAGTTGGTAATAGCTCTCGGTAATAAGAGTCGTCCCACTCGCAGTAGCACAGTATAGCAGACATTTATGTATATACAAGTTGCTAGGAAAGTACATGTAGATGCATGTATATACATATATACGATGGCTTATACGTTTGCGATCAGTCACGTAGTGACGGTGCAACGACAGAAGTAGGGTAAGGTAGGGTCGCTATGCAAAGTGCGGAAACAATAAGCTTTACGACCTACCATGTGATACACGATGCTGCTACGCCCTAAAGCAACCCGAGGCGCGGCAAGTGTCGTAGGATTCTGCAGGACCTGCACGCGCAAACGCGTATCCATTTTGTAAAATACACAGTCCCAGTTGAAGCTTTCCTCATTCTCTTTTTCATTTTTTGTCTCTCTCTCTCTCTCTCTCTCTCTCTCTCTCTCTCTTTCGATAGTGCTTCCTCGATTAGTTCGCCCACGAGTTTCCTCGAGATCGAAAACTAACTTGGAAATAACAGGAGGCTATTTTCGATGACCTTAGCGTCGCTCAATTGGAGGTTTCGCCGCGAAATCCAATCGGCGAAAGTTCGATAAAGTTAATAATTGCCAGTAGAAGCCGTGGCGGTTACTATAAGGACACAAACTCGAGTAGAAGAAAAAATTTTAATTTTTGTCCCATCTCTCATGAAAGGTTAGTTTGCTTGTCTACGATTTTAGAGTATCTATTATATAATGTAAATGTAGCAAATTATTGTATTATTTTATTATTATTATTCTTTCCATATTATTCTCTCCAGCTAAGTCGAGTTTACATCTCTATTAGGCAGTCTGCAGTCCTGAGATTAAATGTTACGATATGTAATCAACTGAAAGTTACGTTGAAGACGGGGGGATTGGCCGAAATAAAAGAAAAAAAGCTCTTCGTAACTTCTGTCAATAGGTCCAGTAAACTTTTTCGTTAAATCGTTGTGGAATAGTGGAAACTTACAATGGAAAAACGACAAGGGCCAACGTCGTTGAGAAAGGTGATAAATCGAGCGCAGTGGGGTAGTGTCAGGTAAGGAAGAAAAGCGCCCTTAGAGATGCCGCAAGCTCGCGCGGTGAGCAAAGCGAGCCGTGTGTCGGGCAAGAACGAGCGGGGTATTTAAAGCGCATCTCTGTCGCGCCGTCGTCGTTGTTGGCGACAGAATGCTGCTTCTCTTTGAAGATTCATCGTCGATCGCCCTAGTTCCACATCGGCGAGCGAACCGACTCGTTTCAAGGTCGATGTCTTTCGTCCCCTTGCATTATTCTTGCATCCCTCACTTTCCTCACGGCTCTTTTTTCCCCCCCGCAACATCTCCATCTTCTATTCTACTCTCGCGCGACTCCCCTTTTTATCTTGGCTGTTAGTCTCTCACGTGTCCTTCCTCCATTGACATTTTTTCCTGTTTATCTTGCAGTACTCTTTACGGCGCAGTATCATGCGAGCAGGAAAGGTTCGTAACAAAATGCGAGAATGTTACTCTTAATCTTGAAACGCGCGGACAATATGAGAGCTATAGTCAAATGTTTACCTCGTAACAGTTAATATTGATTTCTGTTATACGAAATATTTATTCTTTCGTCAGATTAATGTTATTTTTCAATGTTTTTGATTTACAGATTCTATTATCTAATTTTTGCTTTTTTTTTCTTTTATAAAAAAATGTTAATTTCTTGACAAAGTACTGTGTATACTTAAACGGATGAAGTTCATGAAAAATTCAAATCTTGTCTTTAATAAAGAAAAGGTTAATGGCTTAAAAATAAACGACGCGTATCTTGTATATCGCGTGTGTCTTGCATAGTTTATTTATTTCTTACCTCACGTTCACTCTTCTCTTCGCTACTTTGTATAGAGAGAGCTTTATAATCCACGAAGATGCAAAGACCATCGTAACATGTTCGTCGTGCGATTTTAGAAATTTAAATCTCGGCTCTCTCTTCTGATGGGAGGGGAACTTTCATCGTTATTTTTAGCGTAGAATAATATTCGCACACTTGGTATCGAACAACAGTGTTGTTACAAATTAATTTCGCTTTTACGAAAATTGTTTGCGAAATTATTCGGAACATTTTTTTCACACGAATTTTTTACATTAGCATAATAGTCATGTTCGAAAATAAAGACTACTATTTATAAAAATATATATATATATAGCGTATATGTGATTATTACAAGATATATAGATACTTTCCGAGTTCGTTAAAATTTTAAATTATTCCGCGAATGGAATAAACAGTTTTGGGAAATTATATCGACGGTAATATGAATCGAATGAAGTTAAATAGGTTTTCGATCTGACTGCTGTTACAGAATAATGAATGAATCCATTCTTCGTAGTTTAATTTCCGCTTCCTGATTTTCTCATAGCTAAATGTGAAACGAAAATTGCATTGCGTTGCATCACAGGAGTAAAACTGTTTGACGCAATTTCATATCGCATTGCATTCAATGTTTACATCTTTTTTACGCACTCGTACTACATCCGCGAATTTCTTTATTCAGCTCTTATTACCTTATTGTCATTTTCCCTTTTCTCTCGTAACACGATCAAGGCTGAATGTATTATGATTATTGCTTTGCATCTCCCGACATGATGCGACACTGTGTTGCGTTTCCATCGTGAACTTTTGTCAATTATGTACCATTAATGTCGCGCATTACTGCCAGAGAGAACCGCGTCGCAGTCGCTCATTTTAGTAAACTACAACCACCACGCCCGGACTTCACCGCCAAGACGATCACTAGCCAAGCATGATAAAATACGGTTTGCGCATTGAATATTAACAAGCTGCAACAGATAATGACCTTTCATGAAATTTTCTCCGATGTAAAATTAATTCTAATTTTATTAACGATTCTGTTGTTAACATTCTTGATTAAAATAACGAGGATATGTTTAAATATATTTTTTTAAAAATCATTTGCATGTCGTAATTTACCGTATGCATAATAATGAAAATTTTCTATTACAATTGGATATTGATACTTTTATGGCAGAAAATAAATTTATGTTAATATTAAAATAATAAATAAAGTTAAAGGACTCTCTTATAAATAAATAATATGATCAAAGTAAAGGATAAATAAGAGTCAAATTAAACATTTTTAACATGTGTGATATAAAACGTTTAATATATAGACATATTTAAGATTAAAGAGATATAAATTTAATAATATGACATGTTTCGGCATGTCAATCAAAATTTCTTGTAGTTTTCATTGCGTTTATACCAAATGTTAAACATTCAAGGTTACTGCGATTATTTAAACACATCTGAAGCTAGCACAATCATAATGCCGATACATGTTATATTATTAAATTTATATCTTTGATCCTAAATATGTCTACATATTAAACGTTTTATATCACACATGTTAAAAATTGTAAATATCAAAATATTTATAAAATGTATGATAAAAAGTTGAGTGTTACACCATTTCATTGATGCTTGCAACATTCGACTAATGGGAAGCGATACATCATGTAATATTCAAATGTATCTGTGATCGTGACCGACATAATACAGGTGAAAGGGACGAGCAGCGCAAGAACAAGAGCGTGACGTTAAATAATCGTCGTGCTTCGGCGGTATAATCTCGTAAAGAGCACGTGAGCGGAAAAGCTACCCCGTTCTACGACGAAGGGGGTTGGGGAAAAGCGGCAGGGGGTTAGAGTGGCGGGGATTGGTGCACGCAGTAGCTGGTGGCACAATCTCCGGTAATGATTGGTAGTCATGGAAACGAGCCAAGCACCTACCTCGCCCTTTTTCCTCCGGGCAGACCGAGCGGCGTGATCGTCGCGGCGTGCGTCGCGACGCGAAGCGTCGTGTCGCGTCGCGTCACCTCACCTCGCCTCGCATCGCTGGTCTGCAATACGGCGCCGACGCCGGCAGGATCAGTATCGGCCTCGAGAGTCTCTGTACCCTGCAGCAAGGTTAATACTTTCGCCACGGAAAGAGACTCACGTGAAGTCTTTTATGTAAAATATTATCCTTGGCTGCGACAAATATTTGTGCTCTTCTCGAATTGTATTATTTAAAAAATATATATCTATTTATTAATTTTTTTATACTGAAAGACATTTCGTTATTAATTTACATATTATTTTAAAATGATTTATATTTCTATAATTTTGTTATAAATAGAATATAATTTACGATCTGTCGTAAGTACTTTCTGCCACGCTTTCTTCTGTCGTACTGATTATTTTATAAGAGTTGAATCTCTTAAAACTTTATGTGAAGATTTAGTAAGATAATAGCGTGGTATCAACGATAAGAAGACATAAAAGATTCTTGCAATCTCTTATGACTTGACTTTTATAATTCTTTCCGTATTGAAGCTAACATAATTTAGCGTTCTCGTTTGGATATAGAAAATTGGAGTTCACTTGACCTCAATTTCGAATGTTTAAGAAAGAGGCGATAATAATAATGTAACCGTTAATTATTTCTGACGACATACAGAGTTTCTTAATATTGTCAGCTGCACTGCACTTTTCTTTGGGACGATGGATCGCGATCGTGCTATTCAACGTAGGTTCGGTCTTACCGATTCAATGCAAAACCAATTATAGACGTACCGCTGATAATTTCTTACCGCTTTTATCTATATTAGAGAGAACAAATAACAACTGACAATTGCTTGTTGACGTCACGATGAACTGTAATTGTTTCTTTTTTGTCTTTACTTGTTTTCGTCTTTTGATTTCTTTTCAATTCACTCGTGAAAACGTACTTAATTCTTAATCGATAAGCTCGATTATCGAGGACTTTTTGAAGCAGGTAGACATTTATTTACAATGTTGCTCAATTCAACAATAGAAATGTAATTAAATTGATTTAATTTGAAAAAAAAACACAAGATATTAAAAGTCTCTATGCTAAGATGTAAGTTGCTCTTTAATGTAAAAAAGAAATTAAAGTACTATTTCAAATCGAGTCATCATCAGTGTATACAAATTTCGAACATTAATACAGTTAACGAGTATCATATCTTCCTAAATTATTTAAGTGAAATGGTATCAAATCCAACTTTAAACATGATTTCAAAAATCTAATTCTAATAATAGATGATACTTTTTTTTTATTTAACTTGATTTATATTTTTTTATATTTTCCATTGATTTTTCAAAGCTGAATTCTCTCTTTCCGCTTTAAAACGACAGTTGAAAAACGCCCTTCGAGCAATTTCCATGTCGTTTGAATGAAATCTTTTTTTCGCGGCGGCAACAAAATGCGTCGACGACCGTCGCGACGAGAGACAATAATAGAGTTTTGTATTAATTTCGTATCGATAAACGGAAGTCCCGTCGTTTGCGAAGAAACAACAATTTAGGTCTCTCGGCGAATGTTTGCTCGATGGATAAATCTGTAGTCGCTAATTTGTCACCTTAATTCACGATGTTACAGAACGCTCGGAGAAACTTTAGTAAACCAAAGTTTCCCCAGCGTCGTACACAACACGTTTTTCATGCATAGAAGAAAGAACGGCGCGAAGTGCGGGGGTGTAAGTGTGGGGTAAGATCGAGAAGATTTAGTTCTCGGATAACTAAGGGACGCCACGACTCTATAATGTGACTAAGGATTTCTGAGAATGGACTTTCCTCGCCTACAGGATTGCGAGCAGAATTGTTCCATTACAAACTCTGTTCTTTGTATGTACTTTGAAAATCCTGTTAATGAATACTTTTGACGTCACCGGCATGTAACCGCGATTGTTTTATTTTTAGCAACGCGAAGGTGTAAAGCGAATCATAGAATCTATTGATTTGACTAGGCTGTGACGTCATCATTTGGATCCTTTGAAAATTCAAGGATCGAATTAAATCGAGTAACTCGTACAACTTGAGTTCGAAGAATCTTCAGTGTTTTATCCTTTCGAAAAATTTGTTACCGTTTATCTTTCACTTTTCAATATAAAAATAAAAATATCATTTTTATATCATATTCGTAAGAAAAGTATCGGGCCTAGTATTAAATTTGTAAATATTTTCATCTCACAGTGGAAGTGGTGACAAAAGATATTTAAATAAATGTCTGATATAATAGTGTTGATATAACCGCGTTATATCAACACCGTTATATCAAACGTTGATTAAAAACAGATTTTACGATATTCCCACGCAGTATATATGTGATTTCGATGTGGAGCAATGGTTAATACAGCGTAATCTAATTCTTTATAATAAGAGTTTTACATTAGTTAGATCAGTAATTCAGCGGTTTCATTTATTTTAAAATATTTCACACATTAATGCTATTAAATATCATATAAATATCAATATTTGTCTTGCAAATATATAATTAATATCGATAATAGCGGGTAATAATTAATCAATTCATCCAATTATAAATATAGATTGTTGTTTAATGTATTAAATTTCCATAATGTTAGCATTTTATGAATTCCAAATCAGTTTTATTATAAAAATTAAAAAGAGTTAAGTTCGAAGCATATTTTTAAGAAATTTCGGTTAATATTCTCTCAATAATTATTATTAAATGCGTTTTATCAAAGTAGATATATGTATAGCTTAGATAAACATTTTGCAGTTATATTAACATATTCACGTAAAAACTCATAATTATCTACTTTAAACTTCTAGGCACTCGGATATTCTATTTTTGAATATTTCTACGGTTGGTAGTAGTTTCGATGTATGCAGTAAATTAGCGAGGACTTGTAACTCGTTTGTTATTCATAGTATTACGCTTTAATATTTCTACACTGTGCATCGTTACGGATATTTGTTTATGTTATCATCCTTCCGAATACCATTTACATTGCAACGTAATAATATATTTATTCTCTCGTGATTTCAGAGGTGCCTTCTCCGTGGTTCGACGATGTGTGCAAAAAAGCACCGGTCACGAGTTTGCTGCAAAAATTATAAACACCAAAAAACTCTCAAATAGAGGTAAGTGATCGTCACGTTTCAGACTTGAATCTGAAATACAATAAAATATTTTTCAAAAAAAAGAAAAAAAGAAAAAGTTATGCGCTCGTTTAGAATTACCGTTTCTCTCTCTCTCTCTCTCTCTCTCTCTCTCTCTCTTTACATGGTATAAATACGTACATATATGTAGTACAGATAGGTCGAAGACACAGAAAAGGAAGGTTCTTTTTCTCGAACGTTCTTTCCAACGTTCGAAACGTTTGAAACGTTTCCGAGGCAACAGCGTCCGTATCGTCATCGTAAATTTCCATTGCAAAAGAGCTGCTTTTGTGTCTTTATGCGGTCGTTTCTCTCGCATGGTTGCTCGATTGCAGAAAATATGCAACACACAGCAATATGCATATATATGTACATATAATACTTGGAACTGTTATCTTTTTATTATTTATCATATACCCCTTTGACATACGTCAATATCAAAATGTTGCAATTCTTCGTTACTTTGTTAATCGTTGTTGTTGTTTTTTTTACGCATATTGACAGCATAGAACATTCTAATGTGTTTGTATGTAAAATTTTATTTTAATCTTCTATTACTTTTTAAGTAGTAATGCTCTGTACGCTATAATGAGCTGTATGCTCATTTCTATTTATGTTTTTTTATGTAATTACTACAGTATTTCGAAACAAGAATAAGAACACAAAAATGTTTCTTTTTATTCCATCTTTTTATTTGTAATTTTTTAAATGATCTTTAAATATGCGATTCCGTTAAGATGTATGAACGGGTAAGGTGGTCAAAAACTTGCGTCATCAACTTGATCGAGTATAGCTATTTCCATTTTGTGTTTTTTTTTTGCGATTTCTTGTGATCGAGCATGGATTTATGATAAAAATTCGTACGACATGTCTAAAAGCAATAGTCATGCTACACGTCGCACCGTTGCGTTGTCACCCTGCCAGCGCATTCCTACACGGGACCAACGCAATTGCCAGTTTACCGTATAGCGAGATCGTTGGTCCGGAAAATTATACATATCAGCTCCTTTTGAAATTCAATCGTTTCTTCTACGCTTCTATACGTATCCGTAAGAAAGCAGTGCTTTCGAATGACGCGAGATGGAAAGGACAATTTCATTTCATTTCATTTATTGCAACAGCTGCAGCATAAAGTGAGACCGATTACATGATACGATATATATAATTGAGAGTTAGTCGAATTAAAATTCTTCATTTACAAATTAAATCATACATAAAGATTAGCGAATTAACGATTGAATACGCGAGTATCGACTTCCTTTTGTGTTTTCTTCTATAAGATAATTTTTTAAAAATTGATCTACTATATTGCGCGATATATGATATTCATGTTTCTATAAAAAAAATTATTGTCTTTACTATTCCTTTTTTTTACAAAACCAAACTTAACGTATATATTTACAAACACATGATTCGTAGATTGAGAACATAACCGTTCGAAATAATTACGCATAACAATCCTGTTCGTACGGTTAACATAGCATTGTTTTGATTACTCGATTGAACCATTTGACCCATGCAACGATGCGAACAATATCTAACACACTATTCTAATCCGAGTACAACGCAAATGTGGTCGCTATCGTTTCACATACACGTAAATGCATGCGGTTAACCATCGCGAAAGAAATTTCGTCGGAAGCATAATGTAATATTTATAGGTAGTTAAACAGTTGAATGACAATAACACATTAACTGCATATAATTGTGTTAATAGTATATAATATAGTATAATATATCTATATATATATACAGGGTGGGCCATTTTAATCTCCCCACCTGAATTTCTCGAAAACTAAATCCTGTAGACAAAAATGTTTCAAATAAAAATGGAACGGTATCGAGGGGGACACGTTTTAATCACGTTGTTTTTTTTCTAAGTGGAGGAGCTAAAAAGATATGAAGGTCACCTCCACTTTTTTAAATGGAATTATGTAATTTTTTTTAGATAACGTGATTTCTCTAATTATTTTGCATATAAAAGTATTAAGGTAGACATACCAAAAAACCAATAGTTTTCGACATATTTTACACTTCATTTTGATACATATTGACACAAAATGTTAAATAACTCGTAAACTGTTGACTTTTTGATTATCGTACCTTAATATTTTTGTGAACAGAATAATGAGATAAATCCAGTGGTATAAAAAAAACACATAGTTGCGTATTTAAAAAATTATCCATTTTGTATACATATTTTTTTTAAAGTAACTATGTGTTTTCTTTACACCATTTGATTTATCTCATTATTCTGTTCACAAAAGTATTAAGGTACGATAATCAAAAAGTCAACAGTTTACGAGTTATTTAACATTTTGTGTCAATATGTATCAAAATAAAGTGTAAAATATCTCGAAAACTATTGGTTTTTTGGTATCTCTACCTTAATACTTTTATATGCAAAATAATTAGAGGAATCACGTTATCTAAAAAAAATTACATAATTCCATTTAAAAAAGTGGAGGTGACCTTCATATCTTTTTAGCGCCTCCACTTAGAAAAAAAACAATGTGACTAAAATGTGTCCCCCTCGATACCGTTCCATTTTTATTTGAAACATTTTTGTCTACAGGATTTAGTTTTCGAGAAATTCAGGTGGGGAGATTAAAATAGCCCACCCTGTATATATATTTATTAATATTACCATACTTGTTAATATTACCATAAAATAGATCCGCAATAAAATAGACCATCAAATTTTAGCACAGTTTTTTTAACATCTTTCAGTGATAACAAAGAATCACAGTATTGAAATAAATAATACTTCAAATTAAAGCTTGTATGTCTCTTGACAACCAAGAAAATAAGAATTGAGTCATAAAAAATGTTTTACAATTTGATGGACGTCGTTTAAAGATGAACTTTGAAAAATAAAAAAAAAATGTTTTTTAAAACTATCATTGCACTCACACGGGAAGATCGATTGCCTGACAAAAATTTATGATTTTTTTAAATTCATTTATTTCTTAACGAATCCGTATTTTAAATATTTTTCTATATTTTTTCATAAAGTTACATCGTTTTGAAAATTACAAAACGGAGTTCTTTTTTTAAATCTCAATTCAGAAACGAATTATCGTAAGAAACTTTATTAAAAGGAATATTAATGTGTAAACTTTAAATATTAAATACGAAATATATATTAAATCTTAAATATTCAAACTTTTATATTTCTACGATAAGATAATGCGCAAAGAATATATGCTCTTTTAAAATGGAGAACGTTTACCGATAATAAACATGCATTATAGTTTAGACAAATGCAAAAATTGAACAATTAAGTAATCCTGAAAAAGTAATCTATTATATACAGAACATGCTTTTATCTCCAATTTCTTTTATAAAATATTATGCTATACAATAATTTTTTAAAGAGTTATTCAATTTTTTCTCAAAATTGAATAATTCACATTATCTTATTATTGGAAAAATAAGATTTTTTAAATTTAAAGTTTATTTTAATTTTCATTTCGATAACATTTTTTTACAATAACTTTTTCTGAGTTATAGATTTTATTTAAAAAAAAAAATCGTTTTATAACATTCTTTTATAACATATATACATATGTATGTATATAATTTTTTGGTTTGCATTTGTTTGTAAAATGCTTATATGCGGAAATAGTCCTGATCATATGTCTATTTTTTATTTTGATGATTTCACGATGAAAACGTAACTCTCTCAATACATGTAGCATAGTAACGATATATCGCTCTCACTCAGTGGATTCTTCTGGGCTGCCTCGTTTGATCAAGATTCAATTCCTATGCATTAAGAGAGAGAATATCGTAAAGAAAAGTCGCGTCTCATCTTCGTCGTGCCGAACGACTCGCGAGCACTCGGAATTGCATAATTTCCTCCCGCGATGCTGGCGCACTCGTTTCCGTCCTTCGCTTCCTTTCTCCCCCCCCCCTACGAGATAAATCTATCTTTGGCATCGCCGAGCCGAGCCGAGCCGAGGCGTGGTAAAAAGGTAAAAAGGTGTCAGGGTAAAAGAGTAAATCCTCCCTCTATTCCTTTTGTCCTTCTGCCGCTCTTCTCACCTGCATCTTTCTCTGTTTTATCATCTCTTCCTTTTCCCCCTCCCCGTCTCTCTTTCTATATCTCTCTTCGTCTACCTCCTCACCCTGTCCTTGTTCTTTCCTCTCGGACAAGAATCGTTCGCTCGTGCGAATCAGCTCAGACTACGACCTTGCTCCAGTAACCTCTTGACCTAACGGAGGCCGCCGCGGTCTCCGCAATATGGCGTACACGCTCTGCGCAACGAATAAAGCTCTCGTATCCTGGAAAGGAGAGGGAAGCGAATAGCGAGCTACAGGATCCAATCGTTGCGATGGAGTAGGAGGAATAGGAATTCCTCGATTTCCACGAATCGACTCCCGCTTGACTGTCATTTCCCATCATTTCCGATTCCGAGACACTGCGACCGAGTATGACACGTAACGACACGGTGCATTTTGTATTCTCTGACATGATCTGAGGGATCGAAGTCTTTCCATTTCTTTCGTGACGCATGTTGAAACGCACGTGCGATTGTTCTTTGCACACGCTACGAAATTATTCAGATATAATCCCGCGGAGACGAACAAGATTGATTCATTCGTTCGTTTATTAAGCGCTTTGTCCTCGCAACGAACGAAACCAATCAGTATAACTGAATTAATTGGCATGTATGTGCAGTGGATTCACGCACACGCGATCAAACATAAAGAAATGACGGATGATAAAAAATGCACTGCAATAATGATTTGCAATAAATTGCTCGACTATAGCGAACTGTTTATTTTATGACATTATTTTATAATGTAATTACATACTTATTGTTGTGTTAATTTAGCTTTTCATTTAATTATGGATATGTTTAATTTGTTTTTACTTTTGTTTACGTTAAATATAATAATAATAATAATTTTTTTTTAATAATTTCTCCAAGAATGACAGTCTCAGATTAACCATTTATTTTATAATGTATACATTTAATTGAAATATGTTTTGATAAAAAATAGAAACCGTGTCATAGATCATTTATGTGAAAAATTAATAAAAAGGCATACAGAGAGAATGTAACGTAATATATAATACATATAGTTGAATAGTTCTAAACTATCTAACAATAAGAGTTAGGCTAATATATATATATAATTTGTATTTATATCCGAATTAGATGCATTACGAATTGCTCGAGTATTTTTATTCAGAAGCAGAACAGCTAAATTGAACGAAATTTTTTTTATCGCCTGAAAATTATAATATTATATGGGACATATTTATTTGAGACTCATTTGAGCGGCTGAATTTCCGCCTCTTTTGGCGCGACGAATAATTAATCGAGCGATATGGGGTTGGGATTTCATTGGTGTCGCATCGCGATCATTTGAATTTCTAATTTGCGGTTTTGGTCCACAAAGAGAATCACGAGGAGGACTAAAGTCATGTTTCTTGACGTGCGCGCGCTAATACCCGCGTTTTCTTGTCTTTTCCTAATCTTTATCTTTATTTGTCTTTCACTAGAAATGTTCGACTCCACTTGATTAAGTTTTAATTATTTTTGTAGTTTATATTTACAGAGGAATGTCATATTATTTTGTTTTTAGGTAATATTTCTTAAACAAGAGCTAAAAGTAAATTTTTTTTAGAAATAAATAGTAAATACAAACTAGAAAGTCTTCGAACAGATAATAATAATTTTTATAATACTGCAATTTTGCAATAATTACCTTTTATAAGTAAGATAATTGTTTTACAATACAAGCCCCAAAAACTGACACAGTTACGCAGCAATACCAGATATTTTTGTTCTTTTTCTTTTAGAGAAGTCATCTGTACATAGTTGGAAAAAATGTGTTGAATTTAACATAAACCGCAAACGGTCTACTCAAAATTGTCGGGTTAATTTAATACTAGAATCTAGATGAACATGTTAAAAGGTTACAAAAATATTATGTAAGAGAATAAATACAAAAAAGATAATATCGAAACAGTTAGTAAATAAATCGTGGGAAGGATATTTTTTTTCAGAAAATAAATATTTATAATATGATAATTAACACGTATTTTATTCATTTGTCTTAGAATTTACGTTTTAAAACACATTATTTTTATGTTACTTGTCCATTCACTCATAAATTGTGTCATTTTGACACTAAGAAACGTTGAGTATCAATTTCACACAAAATCTTTAAATAACACGATCACATTTTTTTTACTATGTACAAAATTGTTGACGTATCTTAATATATAAGTAACGAAAATATGAAAAAGCTTCTATTCTTTGTTTGTCAATAGGAAAGCTATTTTTCTTACGGACTTTATAAGGAGGGGATGTTATATTCATTGCTGTCCGGAAAAATCATGAGGAAAAAATGCATCATTATCCCTGCATTACAGCCTTATCACGCACGATAGATCAAGGGTGCCTCGTACTTTCTCTGCACCGACTTGCGTAAGCTAGCGCGACTAATGGTGGTTTTTATAATTGACGCTCTCGTGACATTCGTGCTCTATTGGCTGGGAAGCGTTACATCGGGTGGATGCTTCCTAAGAATCGGCCTTGCGACAGAAACGATCAACCTTTCGTTAGGAGATGCTCTAAGGACGCGTACCGATATTCGTCTTTCCGACAGCACCTTTGTGAAACGTATGATTGCCGGAAAAGCAAAACTGATTGCGTGGAAATGCGATTTTTCTTCACCAGCATTCATGTAATTCACAATCACGAGATATTAATTTTCTTAAGTTCCCTTACAATAAATATCGATTGTGAAAATAATAATCAACAATTATACTTGTATATTAGTAACGATTTTATTTTGTGATTAATCGTTTGTATTCTTCGAACTTCCAATTAATTAGCTTTATTAAAATATATACATAAGAAAAATTCACACATGATAACTTTTTATACGCTGGCTGATTTGCATAGCATATAGATTTTTGCTTGGTCGCTTATTGTCAGTATGCATAATTTCTTATGAAAGATACATACACACTTGAGGATAGACTGCTGTCTATAATGAGATAAAAATAAAAAAATATATATTTTTCTAACGAGCCCGTTTACCATGTAACCTGTTGGAAATGATTCGCTCGAATAGCACGCGTACATGTACACGCGCGTACCTATATGTGTTGTGCGCTATCTTTCTCTCTCTCTTTTCTCTCTCTCTCTCTCTCTCTCTCTCTCTCTCTCTCACTGTTATTTTATCGCTTTTTATAGGTATAATGTTTTTTTTATAGATCATGTTAATTATTGGTTGGAGGTGAAGGTGATCACAAGAGCTGTTATCGATTAGTGGACTACCATCCAACTGATAAATAATCTGTGAAATGAAGATAGACTTATATACTTCTCATTCATTTAATTGGGATGATTCTTTACATTTGATTGCAATTGAAATCAATGCTCTGTCGATATAGTTAATAAGCGTGCTTGCGTAAATATGTTCGTATATGAAATACGAGATAGTTTGCGAGTTATGCAAAAGGTCACGTTATAGTTTACGTAAAGCTTTTTCTTATGCAATTGGATTTTTTTACGTAAGATGCGGTGATTTGGCATGCAGCTGAAAATATTGCGATTTTTGAGGAAGTTAAGAAAGAAAGAAAAGTAGGCGGGAGGAAAGATTATTGTAAAAAGATTGTAAAAAGCATTTCGCGTAGCTCGACTTTATCTATGCTGAATATAATTGAAAATTATACGACACTTATTTAACAAAAAGTCTAAAGAGGACAAAATAAAAATTGAAATTTCAATAGCGATAACGTGCTAGTAAATGAGATAATCCTCGAATATTTCATCGCGCGACTTGCCTATCTGCGTGTAATTGAGTTCCAACTTGTACCTACAACATCGAATGCGACGTTACGTGCATTATTGTACTCAACTGTGAAATGCTACTGAAATTTGTCAATCAATTTACGTATTTTATTATGAATGCAATTTTACTGTGACTTCTATGTTTTCTAAGAACAATTGCCTATAGTTATAATATTTATCATTATCTCGAGCTTGAGATAATATTTATATTTAGGTATTAAATATTTCCTTAGTCGCACATAAACATAGAATTGAATATAAACTTTGCTATTTTCTCTTTCTTCTTTCGGTCTTGTTAGTTTATTGATTTTTTAAATATTTCTAGTGATGTTTACTTATTAATTTATTAAAGTATTGATGATTTGATTATATTCTTATGTAGGAATTATATATCATGCTAAAGTAATATGAAACAAAAATTATTAATTTACTCCAAAACACATTGGATCACATAAAAGGTTTATCGTATATATTATATACTGCCCGACACGCAATGCAATTAATACGTTCACTGCCAGTCACTGAAAAAGCTTATTAGTTGGACAAATCTTATGAAAAAAATTACATATAAAATAGCAACAGAAATGTCCATGCATCGTACTTCTTGCAAATGTACGATCGATTTATTAAAAGCCTAACGTGCGTGTGTGTTGTCGTAGGACCATAAAGTCTCATTGTCAGTAGTGTTGGTGTTAATTTCCGCTTAATATATCAGCAAAAAAGAAAAATTAAACATTTATTCAGACGATATTTTTAAGCGGGTGCGTGCGTTCTCTACAGTTTTTCTTCGTCGATGATTATCTTCCACGTAGCTAGTGAAACTCTTTAGCATATTGCGAGCGGAAAATTTAACTCTGTCAAGTAACCTACTTTCTCATAGGAATGCAAAAAACGAAAAGCTTTCAAGTGTTTGTCTGCTAATTTGCGTGCTGTTGTGTATAATCGTACTACTCGTATGATTTATGCACTTGTTATTTTTGTCACTTCAAATACTCGTCTTTCGATGTTTGTTAAGCCATTAGAGAGCATGAGCTATCACCGAAGAACAGATTAACGATTGTAATTTACGATCAGCATTTATATACATATATTTACTTAGGAAAGTAAATTTAAGGATACTGTTATACACATATATGAATATAAGAAGTAAATTTTTTTTATTGTACGTGAATTTAGGAACGATCTATATTTGACTTTTTAATTATTAATAATCCTATATATGTACAATATTATACTTTTACAAAAGTTATATATAACATAAATTTTTTGAATCAGAAAATATACGAGTTAATCGAGAAATATACTTGATCATCTATCATTATATAATTTTGTTGTTGTTCCGATATTCATTACATCAAGACGTGCCATTTTGAGCTATTTTAATCAAATGACCATCAAATATTACACAGGGAATCGATTTCGCAGTGTACGTAAGAAAGTAACGGGAAATGATCCTCAAAATGAGTCTATCGTCGATAAATGTAATTTTCTTGTGCCTCTTAGTGAATTAGCTCTGGGAGAACTCGTTGAGAAACCTTATTACGAAATTCGATTCCGTCACGATGACCGGCGATCGAACGTTTCAGTCAAATCCGCGCAATTAACATTACGTTGCACGAACTTACATCCGAATATTTTTATAATTTCATACAAAAATGTAATTAATTGCGACAATGAGGGAAAACAGCAATCTAAATTACGGCACTATCTAAATTACGTTATTTAAATTATTTTTATTAATTCTCTTAAATTCATTATGTATACACATTTAAACAAATGTTCTCTTATTACAGATTTCCAAAAACTCGAGCGTGAGGCGCGGATATGTAGAAAACTACAACATCCAAATATTGGTAAGTCAGTTTTATTTTTACACCAATTTTATCACGATATCTATATTAAAGACGACAAAAAGCTATAACTGTTCCATCGCCGCATATTAATTTTACACTATTCTCAAATATAAGTTATTAGAAGATAATTAAATTGAATTACTAATCGATATTGATGGCGAGTCTTGGAACTTAATCTGAGTAGGCGTTCTAAAGTGAAATGATGAATAATCTGCACGTGACACGATCGTGGTATAAGTACGTGGCCGGCATCGCGAGTAGATATCGCCCACTTTAATCAGACGTGCATTCTCTGCATTGCTTATCTCCGATAATAAATTACTATGATCGCGTAAAAATTAAGTATTTTCATCGCGAAAGAGCATTTAATAAAATATTATGAATTGATTGAAACAATCACAATACTAACTTTATTTTAAATTTTATTTAAAAATATATTTAAATTGTATTATTAAAATTTTGTGGCATTTTCTATGAATTGTTTGCCGTGTTTCTCAGGCGAAATATATCATTGAATTTCTGTTGCAATTTTTTAATACAGTTTTTTGTAACAATTATATTGTATCGGTGCCGATAAATATCACGGAAATCGAATATAAGCGACACGCAATATTGGAATTCAATAAAGTAAAAGGGAGAAATGCATAAGCGAAACGACGAATGAAGGATGACTTCGGTTTTTTTTACATTTCAATACCTCTGATGTTCTTCAGTTTTGGTCATCATTACCTATATGTTTCGGTCATCATTTGTATCACTGGGTATTATATGTTTCTTATGATATTGGTAACATTAGGAAAAATCTTCCTTCTGAGAGATTGTAATATTCCATTATGTTTATTTTATTATCTTGAAGAAAAAGAAATATTAAAAAAATGTATACATGTATAAATATTACAAAAAATATTGCAAGTACCATTTTTTAATGAATGTCAATTTTATAATTTAAAGGAGAGAAAAGTATATACATGTATGGTGTGTGTGTGTGTGTACACACACACACACACACACTCACACATATGTATACTTTTCTCTTCTTTATACCATATATTATTTCTCCTTTTTATAAAAGTATTATTTAATAGAATAATAGTTTTAATTAAATATTTATGTGCAATTAAAATTTAAATGAAACTGATTTTTCAGTTGATGATTGATTCTTCATAAAGAACGAAACATGTTGGCGCGTGAAACTATTGTGACAGTTTTCTCAAGCAAATATTTGTTTTATTCTTATTCTAATATGCGAAATTTGCGTGCTGTCTTTTTCCGAGCCTTTGCAGACGTGTGTTATGTACTTGTATATAAATGAATCGTTGATCGATCGATACTTTCCGAGAGAACAGAAAATATTCATGCCGTGGCTGGTGGAATAAATATGGAGAGGGCGGTCAGATTACGTTTGGGATTATGGGATCTGCATGCATACTCTCAGCTGTTAAGACATAGAAGCTTGTTAACCATCTCTTAGTAGACTCTAATTTCCCGACTAACTTGACCGACATTTTTGACAAAAAAGTGCAAGAATTTCTGATAATCTCTTTTTTTACTTTTTTGGACGCGTATGCGATATCTACATTGTTTTCCATTATAAAGGTATGATTAATGTAAAGAAAATTATCAATAATATAATAACGTTTAACTTGTAAATGTCGTATCAGTTTTATAAATATTGTTTTTGCAAATTTTGCACAGAATTTGAACACTTTTTTATATTTAATTTGATAACATAATCTTAATTAAATTATACTTGATACACGCACGCATGCGCGTACACGCATCTATCAAAATGGCATATTGCTAAACATTTGTCAAAAATAATAAATCAATATAAAATAAATTAAGCCTAATTTCAAACCTTAATAAATTAATTGATTAGTGATAATTGAAAAGGCTAAACACATTTAATTTATTTATTATGTAAATGTAAGTCACGATTTTATTTTATTAGACAATTGTCGATTTGGAAAAATATTTAGGTTTTATGTTTTTAATTAGATTTCGCTTGTTTTTTGCAATGCAAAGTATAAAGAAAAAACAGTCTAAATCGAGCGGTAATAAGATTTTTTAATTAATAAATTTACAATATTATTTAAAGTATAAAAATATAATATCGAACGTTTCGGAACTCACAGGTCCTTCTTCAGATTTATAAAGATGTTTCGACGAGATAAACGCATAATTTTACGGTCAAAGCGACATGATGTGGTATTGTGCTGGTATGACAATTTGTTTGAAGAGAAATGATTCTCCTGTTTTTGTGTGAATGAGGAAATTGTGTCTAAATTGAGAAGTTCATTGTCGTCAATATAATATAAAGTAGTCAAAAGATAAGATAAAATGAGTCGTTTAAGTCAATTAATTATATTTATTTGGCAATTGAAATTGAATTTCTTACTTACAAAATGTATGAAAACAGGAGCATCATTACTTGTTCGTTTGATTCTGATCGCAAATGTTACAATGCCACAATGGTGACAGACGAATTCTTAAGGCATCGGAAACTATATTTATTTGTTTGACACTTTTTTAAATAGATAATTGTAAGGGGTATGTTAAGTTAGCACCCCAACTATAGTACTCAGGAGTTCTGATTAGAGTTCCCTATAGTTAATAACAAGAGTTCCGCTCAATAAACATTTTTTTTACATTTTTTAAAAATGGGGTGCTAACTTTTTATCGAATTTCGAGGTGAAATAGTTATGAGTGGCTTAATAGCTTCAATTTGCGATTGCCTAGAGTTCCTGATATGTAAAAAAAATTTTCGAATAAAAAAAAAAAAAATTAAAAATTTTTGAAAAATTAATTTTTAGATACAATAGTTCTGATGATAATTCCTGCTTCTTTTTGACGATACGAAGAGTTCTCTATGATTTTTAATGACATATGCGCTTAATAATCATTTTTTAATAATTTTTTAAAAATGGAGTGCTAACTTTTTAACGAAATTCAAGGTCGCATAGTTATGATCAGCTTAACAGAAGTATTTTGTGAATGCCTAGAGTTCTTGATACATAAAAAACATTTTTGAAGAATAATAAAGTTTAAACAAAATAGTAGAAATCTTTGAAAATTTTTTTGAGAGTACCGAGTAGTTCTGAGTAGCGTTTCTTATAGTTCTCGACGAGTTCTATCGAAAACTGTAAGGTGAAAAAACGATTGGACCAACGGTTTGGAAGATACAGCGACATTTGTCAGAAGATCAACAATTTTTAAGAGTATATCTCGGAAACCGTTGGTCCAATCGCTTTGAGCCCTGATACTTTTCGACAGAACTCGCCGAGAACTGTCCAGAACTCCAATCAGAACTACTCAGTACTCCCAAAAAATTTTCCGACGTGGGACTTGGAAAAAAATTTGAAGTAAAAATTTTTTGGAAGTACCGAGTAGTTCTGATCGGAGTTCTGGACAGTTCTCGGCGAGTTCTGTCGAAAAGTATCAGGGCTCAAAGCGATTGGACCAATGGTTTCCGAGATATACTCTAAAAATTGTTGATCTTCCGACAAATGTCGCTGTATCTTGCAAACCGTTGGTCCAATCGCTTTTTCACCTTACAGTTTTCGATAGAACTCGTCGAGTACTATAAGAAACGCTACTCAGAACTACTCGGTACTCTCAAAAAAATTTTCAAAGATTTCCACTATTTTTTTTAAACTTTATTATATTTCAAAAATGTTTTTTATGTATCAAGAACTCTAGGTATTCACAAAATAGTTCTGTTAAGCTGATCAGAACTATGCGACCTTGAATTTCGTTAAAAAGTTAGCACCCCATTGTTAAAAAATTATTAAAAAATGATTATTAAGCGCATATGTCATTAAAAATCATAGAGAACTCTTCGTATCGTCAAAAAGAAGCAGGAATTATCATCAGAACTATTGTATCTAAAAATTAATTTTTCAAAAATTTTTAATTTTTTTTTTATTCGAAAATTTTTTTTACATATCAGGAACTCTAGGCAATCGCAAATTGAAGCTATTAAGCCGCTCAGAACTTTTCCACCTCGAAATTCGATAAAAAGTTAGCACCCCATTTTTAAAAAATGTAAAAAAAATGTTTATTGAGCGGAACTCTTGTTATTAACTATAGGGAACTCTTCGTCTCGTCAAAAGGAAGTGGGAATTCTAATCAGAACTCCTGAGTACTATAGTTGGGGTGCTAACTTAACATACCCAACTGTAAGAGTCGTATATATAGACTATCCGTGTTTTTTTGAGAGTTAATGCCTTTGTTTTGCTTTTTAATGTGTAACATCTCTAAGAGAATTCTTTTATGATAATTCGTTTCAATATCTAAAATTAAGGCTTCTTCCCAATCAAAATCGTGATTATAATTGAATCTGTGGTCAGAAATGACGGAGAGTCTAGCTAGAAGAATTCTGTTTAATATTATTTCTATGTTCATTTATACGAGTTTTGAGTTGTCTTTTTGTTTGTCCCACAAACAATGCTGCTTTATTTGACTACTTTATATTACTTATATTGACGATAATGAATTTCTCAATTTAGATACAATTTTCATATTCACATAAAAACATCAGGAGAATCATTTCTCTTCAAACAAATCATCATACCAGCACAATACCACACCATGTCGCTTTGACCGTAAGATTATACGTTTATCTCATCAACATTAAAATGTCTTTATGAATCGCTGAAGAAGGACCTGTGAGTTTCGAAACGATATTATTTTTATACTTTTAGTAATATGGTAAATTAGAAATTTATTAATTAAAAAATCTTCTTATTACCACTCGATTTAGACCGTTAAAACTTTTACGTTTTCATTTATAAATTTTTATTTATTTATACAATATAATTATAATAATTTATTTATTTAGTTTAAAACCAGATTTCTCTAATTTCTCACTAATTGTAAGTTATACTAAGCGTGATATTTAAGTAGCGTTTCAAAATAGTGTAAAAATTTAAACGCCGTTTCATAGTTGTTCCATTCGTGGATAAACCGTCATTGCACACAATGTTGCATGTATGGTGTGATCTAGATAAAATGTAAATCGCGTTCCGTTCTGTTCGCGCTCGTTTCCATATATTTGATATAATAATGTTGGAAATGCAATTAGTTTCGTATCTCTCGTCATTTTACTTTTGACTCATGAATTACCCTTTGTTTTTATAATAATTTTATTGTGTATATATATATATATGAATTTATAAATACATATATAATATATATATATATTATACATTTATATATAAAATTATTGATGCATCGATTGTTCAGTCGATGTCATTTGATACGCTTTATTGAATTACGCTGATTCTATTATAGTAGCAGCATGATTATATCATCTGGTTTATTCAAATCCTTGTTATTGATTGAACACATGTAGGGCTACGAGAATTATAACGAAAATATGTTATAATTTTAACTTGCTTGAACAATTTGTCTAAAACGACTAACTCATTTTACGTTTACGACTAACTTATTTTACATTTACGACTAACTCATTTTACGTTTTACGACTAACTCATTTTAACTTAAACGGTTATCTAGAATTTTTGCAATTTTGAAATTTTCTAAACAGATTTTAAAGTAACAACTATTATATAATACATAAGTTATTCCATACATTTCTAGAATTCTTCTTTGGTATATCTTATTTCAAAGTTTCGTTGTCTTTTCGTTTTATCATAGATCAAAGTAGAATCACGAATTAGGTTTGGCATGCTCTTGCAACTCGCGGAGGCTTCCGTGTAATTCGATTTTCCGCGGATTACATGACTGGCGTCTCAAGACGTTGAAAAATGTTATACCATTCAATGATAAATTGTATGAAAATGTACTGCATTGTTCTTGCCATCGTAAACTTCAAATTTTTGCACAATAGCATATAAATATTTCTAATTATTATTAATAATGTTGTAAAGAATTTTTTGTTGGTCAAGATTTCCACATAAAATATTAATGTCTTGTATATTTTTTGATGATTCTTGTTTCGGTGCCAAGTTTGATTAGATTCCATTTTTTTCAACAACTTTGGGATTTTCATTGCTAGATCCTGATAACAAAGTTAAGATCTGGTTAAAACGAGGTGAACCTGGAATTAAGTAAAGAACAAAGTTTCGTTGTCTGTTTGTCAAACTTGATCTCGTCGGAATCCTTTAATTTTCAATGTTAAATAACCTCGTGTTACTATGTTGAAGTTTAAATTCTCGTAGAATAAAAGTATAGATTTCAAATTTGCTGAAGAACACGCTGCTAAAGCTCGATGCAGATTTTACACACATTTGTGTATAATATCTTTTCCCTGTAATACCTGTTATATATTTTATATTTTATCTCTCCCATCACACATCACTTCACATTATATATACCGTGTGTCGAAAGGTTAAATTTATAAATAAATTATAAAACGGTTCGCGCGTATGATACAGCGCAGTATGGCTAATTGATGATTACTTTAGTTAGATGCACGCAAGGACTATCCTAACATAAAAGAAAAGGGAAACAAAAAATATAACTATACCAGTAATCTTTAAGGTCGACGAAAAATCGGTGCGTTTATTTTAGTCGTGCTTTTTATTGTTATTGCATTATTATTGTTGTAAAGTGTACAAAGATTTAGGTATACCGTTTTACATTTACCGTGATATTCTTTTTCACATCACATTTATTAAACATTTTGTTTCATAAACTGATCGACGCGCTTTATCGAATGTTTTTCTATATTTTACACTGATCGAACATATATTCTCATATAATCTAATAAACACGTGCAAATATAGAGATATTACGATACCAGTGTAGACGACCTTGATTAATTCAATGCAGTTCTATTATCTACCCGAAGTAATGATTGCTCTCATTATCGGCGAAAGAGGACGAAAATTTATACTTTATTGGTTTCTTATTATGTGTCTAGTCTTGTAAATGTGTTTGGCCTGACCTTGTGTGTAAGTAGTTGATTTATATCCGTATGGCAAATACGCAAGAAAATGATCGTTAGAAAACTTACCGTTAATGAAAGTATATCGATTTCACGTATAGCGTTAATAATGCACCGTTAATAGTACTTGTAATAATGAAAATATACCAGCACGGACAGAATGTAAGTGCAAAAATTAACAGAAACCGTTTTCTGCACGATTAATTTTATTTAAAGTCAAATTAAAAAAATTGCCACAGGTACTTTTAATGATATTGTGATTATGTTGTAGTATACATACATACTACATATTATAGAATTGCGAATTTTTTTTAATTCACAGAGAAAAGTCTATTTAAATTAAACAAATGCATTGGAATAGTCCAACCAAATGTATGTTTAAATTAAAAATTTGTGATTATTTTCATTAAAACTAAATGTTGTTGACTAAACAAAATATGTTTTATTTAAAATTAGATTTGTTTCAATGAAACAAATGTAAATTGAACTCTCGAGTCCGAACGAATCTTTTTCTCTGTGAAGAAATTCTTGCCAACTTCAATAAAGCACTGCACTGTGAGTATAATTTGTTAAATTATTTTAATTACTTTTTATTGTTTAATACCGTGCGATTAGTGTAGTTCGGAAACTCCATCTTTGTGCCGCCGTACCTCTTTGAACCTTGACCTTTTCAATGTCTTTAGTTCATTAAGCGACCTCTCCGATCACGCGTATCTCCGATTGAAAGTCACGGTGTGAATTACAGTCGACTGATTTACCTTCAACAGTCCTCGAGCTAAATTGAACGTCCAGCAAATAAATGCTTGATTTCGACGGCAAGCGCGTCGATAATTACTGACGCCTCTCTCATTCCCTCGTAAGTTCGCTGAAACCTACTTCAATGGCCGTGCTGCTAATTGATATAAATGCGACTCGGCGCGCCGATTACAGCGTGCAAACTTCCACTTACAATTAAACGCGATACACGTCTTCATTTTCGTAGCAACTCCTTCACCAAACCTGAAAATCTAACACCATTAAATGATTAAAAGGAAATACAAAGTAGTATATTTATGCGCTGATGACTCCGATACTTTTTATAACTCAATGATTACTTTGTCGTCAGTCTTTTTCTTTTAAATCGAATCGATAATAGAGACGATAGTGGAAGGAACACTTAAAAGAAATTTGATGTAGGTGTTTCTTGTTATAGGAACTTTTACATCCAATATTTTTGTAGAATATACAAAAACAAATTCGATGATGCGAGATGCAAAATTGTTAAATAAGGAAATGTAAACATTTCGTATATTTCTGAATTTGCAGATTGATTTTATCCAAATAAAAGTTTCGTTGGAAAAAAAATGTGTTCTACATTTTTAGTTCTTTTTCTATTGGAGATTTTTCTTTTTATTTTCCATCAAAATATATGCAATATGTATTAGTTTCACAAAGATAATCATATATGTATAAAAATTTAAATTCTTAACAACAGTATATAGAGAATGAGTCGTTACAATACATTTGGTACTCGATCGAAATGGAGTGTGTGCGAGCTAAGGTATCGTTAAATTTATTCCCTGCCAAAATTCTAATGGTCGTAAAGCATTTTCAATTTCGTCTACTTCGTTCTTCGAGGAGGTAATGAGAAGTGTGCGACACTTATACCTTTATATATGACACACGTGACTGCGACCTTGAGCCAATAAGTTCGCACCGATGTGTTGCCGTACCTAGGAATTATGCGCACACAAACTGGACACAAGCCAATCGGCTGCGCGTGAT
The DNA here is from genome assembly GCF_001594065.2 of Cyphomyrmex costatus. NCBI lineage: Eukaryota > Metazoa > Arthropoda > Insecta > Hymenoptera > Formicidae > Cyphomyrmex > Cyphomyrmex costatus. Next base: position 1,140,711 of record NW_017275390.1, read on the forward strand.
TCCGAGGAAAATTTTTGGCGCCCGTGCGTTTTTCCGCGGATCCGTGTCGGATTGCTCCCGGTTGATCCCGGTGAATACACTCGAATCGTGAAGATTTTCGTACCACGTTCACTAACAACAGGTGTCCCTGTGCGACCAAATCGAGTTGAAACACGAATGTTTGTTCTCACGCGAAACAATTTAACGGATCCTTTGCTGTTGTGTGTAAACTTTTTTGTGTAATTTTTATCGAAACAATCTTTATCAAATAGTGATTTTAATAAAGAAGTGCTTCGAAGTACGCGAAAGTATTTTTTACCAAGTATTTTTGTTTTAAATACGTACTCTGTGTAAAATTAAAAGCACGACAGAAATGCTTCTGGTCTTCACTCTTTTTGCAGATAATTCTGGATTTAACATTATTACTCCTGATAATCTAACGAAAATAATGTTTTTATTAATTGAATAGGTATAGGTTATGCATTAGATTACCACATTGTGCTTGCATTTTTCCATCCGTTACGGTAAAAATGTATGAAGAGACTCGAATGGTTGAACCTCTCTCTCTCTCTTTCATCTCTTTTATCCATTCCTAAACGGATTTCGTTGATTGAAGTAAGAGTTCTCTATAGCACAGGAGATTACAGTACATTGTAACAATGACTTCAATCGGTACTGTTGACATTATATCGACAATTCCAGCCGAAAGTGATGTGATTTATCTTTCTACTGGCGTAGTCAGTGGCGAAAATCACGCTCCGCCGCGGATCATCGCCGCTGCGGGCGGTCCGTTTGTCGACCTTTATCACTGACAACGCGGTTATTATGCTATCGTGAGCTTTATGCGATATACGATGATGTTTAGTGCGATTAGGGAAAATGTAATATGAATATTTCCCTGTATCAGGTTGTTTCGTATAATAAAAAAAAATAAAGTACTAGAATTCTGACAAAATGTGGATGCCAGTAAAGAAGCAGCTGTGAAATTTTTTTTATTAAATTTTTTTATGAACAACGAGAAATTGGACGCCCAGCATATAGGTATCCATTAGTATAATCGAAGTAACAATTTAATTAGTTGGATCTAAAGGTAAGGAATCACATTCGATTGCTTAGTAAGCGGTTTTACTACTGGATGCGTTCGATAGATATATATAAGGGAGATATATATAAAACATAGCTTTCTGCACCTACTTGATGTCCAAAATCATCGGGTTTATAACTTTGTAAAAAAATATCAGAACTGCTTTTTACATTGGGCCCCCACATTTTGTCATTAGAACTGCTATTTTATATGTGTATATGTTATGAATTTTTCTCTTTTATTATTATATCTAAACAGAATAATCTGTATTTCACAATTCTTATTATTATACTTTCTTTATACACTCATTCATGATTTAAAGTTTCACCTTTATTAAATCTAAATATTTATTTTGTATTCTCTTATTTCCCTTAATATCTATATACTGTTATCTGTATACTGTAGTAAATTTGGTCCCACAACAACGGACGATTTGGCAAAATAGCCGGTTAAACTTCGCAAAAATCGCGCATGTGATTTTGTGATAAATGTTGATTTTCGAGATGTATGTAACGCAGGATCTAAAAACAGACGAATGGCAATGTGCTCTCGTATTTCGTGCCGTCTTATTGTCCTTGCTGCATCTTGGAAAGTCTCTCTAAGCGAGACACAAAAGCGCACGAGGAAGAGAATGCGGATCAATACTCAGCATCTAGTCGAACTCCATACGAGAGCACAGCGGCAATTTGCTTCTGTCGATTTTATCTCTCATTTTACGTCTCGTATCTAGTCTGCTTGATTATCACTGTGTCTGCACTCTCTTAATTGTTCGACTAAAAATTGTCGAAAGTAATGAAAGCTTTTGCCAGCGACACGTTTACTATCGGCTTCCATTAGGATATTTCAGTATTTTTTATGTGACATCACACAATTTTTTGCAAATTCCCTCTCCCATTATTAAATTGACTTAAATAATGTCTGTTGGTATCTGCTTTTTTTTTTTTTTTTTTAATATTTAACGTCAATAAGATGAAGTAATTTGAATATTTTACGTTGATGTTAAATTATGTTACATAACGTTTGTAAATTGTGTACTGAAGTGATCAACGTTTATTGAAGGCGATATAATAAATGACAATGCAATAATTCGTATCTCGTTTATTCGTAAAAATAGATCTGTTATACATACACATATATCTAAGCGGAAGAGAATTTATTACGTCGTTTAATCCTTTATACGACAGAAAACCGATGACGGTTTAGACAAGGTAATTGACAAAAGATTATGAGAATAGAGAAATATAAAGTGAACTGGTTTTGTATTAGCGAAATTTTATTATAAATGTTTTTTTTTTTTTTAATTTAGTATTTGATACTGACCATTTTGTTTGAAACTTAATTTCCAACATATTTAATATCAAAGACCGCAAAATCGCTATAAATTAAATATTCGTTTTCTTATCTTGTCATATAAAAGTTGGTTTCAAGTATTTTATTTTATTGGAAAAATATTTGATTTCCACTTAATTTTTAAAAGATATTTCGTATATATAATAAAAGTAATTAAAATTTGCTAAATAAAATTTTTGTGTTTTTTACTTAATTTTGAAGATTTAGATATTTAATATCAATAAGTACAGAATTATTGCAAAAAAAATGATATTCTAGTCATCATTTGGTCTTCACGTTTTGTTTAACAAATTAGGATGATATGTACAAGTAGGAACATGACAATCAAATAACATCGCATTAACTTTGACATTGCGATAACATGAAATATTAAAGTTTATTAGACTGGTCGGTCGCTACCATCAGAGCTCCAATGTTTCCATAATTTATAAAAATCAGTATGATCAACGATGTTAGTATTTCTTTTATTTAATAGCTTCATTTGATGAAACTGGACCTAGTTGACGCGATGAATCGTTTTTCGTGACACGAAGTGTGTAATAAAACGGCATAAAACGGGAAATCCACGTTTATGAGTCAACAAGTGATACACATCGATCCAGCTTGTCAGTCAAACTCCTTTCATACCTTACTCTAGTTTTTCTTTCCTCTGACTCATTGTTTCTATCCTCCCTCCTCTTTCTTTCTCTTCAAACTTTCGTGCAATACTCATGAATACCATTGCACGCGTATATTGTCACGAAAGGAAACATTGTGAAACAAGATAATTATTTGCAAATAACCCTTTCGCGAGCTTGTTTTTATAATTTCAGCCATAAATATAGTAGATAAATGCTGCCATTATCTATTTATAATACACCCATATCTAAAAGTTTGACAGCAAAAAGAATATAATAAGTAAAAATAATCTTTTTCCGAATTTAGAAAAATTTGTTATAAAATAGAAGTAGGAGAGTACAATACTGTGTGTACACATGTACGATAATGCGTACACATATATATAGAATAATACAGTTCACTTTTTTGTATTAACAAAATATAATACAATATATCTTTGCGAGGTTAATTTAACCAAAGTCTACACTTGATAAACATCTAGATAATCCATCCTCGAGATATATTTGATGATTTATCTATGTAGATGGGCAGTGATTTTAGAGATCAATTGGTCCTTGTGCAAGTTAAGGCTAACTTAAGTGCAGAGATATTGCTCGATCAATTATCCTTGGAATAGTTTGCTGGATAACAAGGTTTCCGTGTGTCGAAGATGGCTTGATAATCGTCTTATCACTTTAATGGATTATCAGAAGCGTCCTTCTAGTAATGTATTTTGGCAGGGCAATGTTCTTTTGTAGTTTGTACATTTATATATGGTATACACATCTGACATGCCTTAAAAAGAGAGGAGAAAGTACATTTAAAAAAATAATGTAAATTCTTTATAAAACTTTTTTAATTTAATTTTGATTTTTTTTAAATTTATTCGTTTGAAAAAAACTTTATGAATTTTCTTTTTTATTTAATAATACTTAATATTTAATACTTTTTGTCGTTTTTAGAAGGGTTTGTACTTGCAAATGTAATCACAGTGGGAATATTAGCACCGCACACATAGCTACATCGAGGTGTGGCTTTGAGGATCGATACTTGTGTTAGTTCTCTCTCTTTCTCCCTTTCTCCTTTTCTCTTCCTTTCTCTCCCTTTCTCCCTTTTCTCTCTTTCTCTTCTTTCCTTTTCCTTCTCTTTTACTATCGTTATTGTACCATTATTTTTTTTCCATTACCGCTGCATTAAAGAAAGTCACGCATATTTATGTAATATTCTATTTTTCAAAATGATTACAGCTTCTTTAAGTAGAAAATTATTAATGAATTTTTCCAAACTTTATCTTTAAATCTTCCTTTCTAGAAGGTTGTAAAATGTTTTTATAAAAAAGTAAAGTTTATTTCCTCCGTAAATAAAAACTCATCAATAATGTTCGCTTTAATATTTGAATTCGTTTTTCTGGTTATATCTTGTTAAATCGAAGGAGGGATCATAGAGTGAAAAGGTGGATTTCGGTCCTCTTTTCTTCAATTCTCTCTTATAGTCCTACGAATCATTTGAAAAGGCTGCAGACGGAAAGGTATATTCATATAAACTTAGAACACACAGTACTTCGACTCGCAGCCCGCAATCAATATTGAAATACTATAACTTGAATCGATGGAAAATATTTATTTGCAAATTAAACGCGAAATTGGATATGAGTTTGTGAAAAATATATATATGAAAATAACTATAAAAAGAAATTGGTAATAGAGAATTATAAGCAAAATGGTATAATATTGTTTTATGTACACAATTGGAAGTATTATGCAATTAAAGTATAATTTATTTATAATTAAAGAGTAAAACTTAATGACTATTATTATGTAAAGCAGTTTAAAAATTGTTTCTTTTTTAATTAGTAAAGACTTATAGGTATATATATCCTTTTCCTGACATACTTTGATAATGCTTATTTTAGTTTCTTCTTTTATCTCGGATTTCTGTTTAGGTTTTACTGAATCGAACGCAGTATAAAAAATAAAATAAAATAAAATATGAGCCCGATTCATTATTGATTATTCTAAAAATAAAAAGTGCGAGGGGAAAGTGTAAAATTATAATCAACACAAACTTTGAGAACTTGAATATGTTCTAACTGTTTATTTAATATTAATTAAGTTTATCACTTGTTTATATATTCTTATGAAATTTGTTTCCTTTTTTGTCGCTGATAAATATATGTAAAATTTATAACAATACATACACAAAATATCACGTATTTTAGATTACACCAGTTAGTCTTAATACGAGTATATTGATATGCATCTTCTAATTTGTTCATTTTTTTTTATTTATTAGAACTCTTACCCTGAAATTTATTTTACGTTTCATCTTATGCATGAATGCTTGTCAGATACAATGAAACTTTAAGACGCGAATCCATCATTAATGTCAATCATATTAAAAAAATCGATTGAGGATCAAGAGGAATGAGTAATGGTGTTGTCCATTAATATGATTCCCATCTCATCTACATCATTTTAGTTAAATTTTCTTTATTCGTTAATATGGACGGACACTGATAACAGTCGTTGTTGGAAATACTGGTTTTCGTTTACTTTGCGAGATTTTATGTCAAAGCGAGTTATCGTATTAACACTGCACGTTAACGTGAAATAATACTTCTGTCAGGAAAACTTTTGCTCTCATTATGGCGGTATAGCAACCCAGTTCGTTGATCGATCTCGAAATAGGTACGCATAGAGGACAGCGCATTGCGGCGAAAATGCTGCCGGATAGGTACATAAGACAAATCAAAGTATATTTTAGCGAAGAATAGAGCACATGGAATTTTCCTAAAATAAGTACTTCACAAATAGTAATATTTTATTTCTATTACATTTTGAATTATCTATTAGAATTATTATATATTGCTGAGTAAGTAGGAAAACGTAAGTTAAAATATCAATAAATTGGAAATTTAATTATTTGACTAAATCGTTTTTCTCAACAGGCATCATAAATGTCTTACAATTAAAAAAAGTTTGAGAGTTTCAAGTTTTATATACAAGAGTAGAGATTGAAATTTTATTTTTGCTTAGCATGTTGTTTGTTGCTATGCAAAAAGATACGTCTTGTGTTTACTTGAACCGCGCCGGCAACTTTTGTAACAAAGAAAACTTGTGTATTCATTAAGAAGTCGGATTATCTTGACATTTAGCGCGTAAAATAGCGCCTTGGCATCGTGGAAGGTTTCTTCGTGTCATCCGACAGATATTAATTGAGAATAATTCTTGTTGTTGTTGTATAACGAATGCAAAGAAAAGCGTGTCATTATATGCGTCGTTATATGAGTCATTAAATGACATAGTATTTTTCACGTATAAAAGAATAGGCTATGTCTTCATTTGACTCTGATTAAGCTCAAAGCGGACCCAAATTGCTACTCTCGGATTAAAAGAGCGAGAAAAGTGTTCTTTCTCATTGACTTTAATATTACATGTAGTAATCATAGTAAGTGTTGTTTAAACATTATATAAACGATATTCTCTCGTATTCGAAAATCGATCTCTGTTTTGCAGTCTTCAACTTGTTCAATATCCGTGTAGAAAACTATTGCGCGACCTAAATTTACTATATGATTCGGGGTTCTGTAATTTTAATTTGCCCCCCCCTCCCCCCATATTACGAAATTGATTACTCGCTCTCTTCTATTTTATAAATCTTTAACTGAAATATATTTTCTATACATTTAATAAAGAATTAATTAAAATAATGAATTAACGATATTAGTTGCAAAATAATTTTTTATTTTCGTGTTTTTAATGTGCGTAGCGATAAAATTTGATGTTAAAATAAGAATATGGTAGGATATCTTAAACATAATTGATAAATACATTTCTTTGTCAATTACAGATAATTTATCTTACTTGTCAATTACTACCTTTACTATGCGCAATTTCATTATTCACAACTTAATTGCATTTTATTCATGATAATCGTCTCATAATAAGTGGCACTAATCTTTATATTCTTGAACATCGTTGAATCGAGTGGAGTTGAATCTAGTCGCTATGAATCGAGCGCAATTGCTAGCCTAGCGTTGTGCGGACTGTTAGGCAAGTTAATTGACGACAATCGTTCTTCAAGAAGGCGTCAGTTTGCTCGACGATTGTTCAATAACAGTAAAGAGAATAATATAAGATAATGGCGTCACGTTTCTGTTTGATGATACTGGACTCAATGATTTCGGATATCACCAGCATGTAGTATTGACTGTCACGTTCATGAAATCTATATAACTTGTTAGGAATTGTCATTAAACTTATGGCGCACGCAAACTTGCGGAATTTAAACAGAGAAAGCTGCAACTTGTTAGAAATTGTCATTAAGCTTACGGCACGCAAACTCAATGTTTAATGATATTGTCCTCCGGATTTAACGATTTCGGATATTCCGGCATGTGGCATCGATTATCACGTTCGTGAAACCTACAACTTGTTAGGAATTGTCATCGAGCTTATGGCACGCAAACTCGTGAAATTTAAACGGAGTAAGCTTCACGATTATATGCACTCCGGTGTCATCGATAATCGCAATCTCGATCAGCATGCATTTTCTAATTGTGGAAAGTTTAATCGGATATACGCAATGCGGTAGTTCAAAATTTGTGCTGATGCAAGATCTAAATATGTTAAAATATATTATGAATAAAAGGAGGGAGGGAGGGAGAGAGAGAGAGAGAGAGAGAGAGAGAGAGAGAGAGAGAGAAAAAATAAGTAAATAAAACATGAAATAAAAATAGACAATAGAATTATACATAATTATATTTAAAATGTAAATACTTTTTTAAAATCTCATTCGTTAAATAAATCTTATTTGATTTTTAACAAATATAAAATCATGCTAAATAAAAAAAAGCATAAAGTAGATTCTAAAGAATGGAACAGCTTATATAACACATTTCGTTCTTTTGGTCCTTTGCAGGATACGCCTAAATATAGGAATCACTTAAAATACAAAATTTTAATAAGTACTTACGCAAACTTGACGTCTTGTCATCCTCTCTGTTACAGTGAGATTACATGACAGTATACAAGAGGAGAATTTCCATTATCTTGTCTTTGATCTGTAAGTACACCAAATTGTTGTATCTAGCTATTAAATCTAATTAAACTCTTTTATACATCTCTTTTGTGCGTGTGTGTTCTCTTTGATATGTTTATAAATTGATTGTTCTCTATAAAGCTCGAATGGTAGTAATTGAAATCTCGAATGATTATAATGACAATGCACAATTTATACAATTTATTTTAATAACATTTTTAACATTTAACATTTTTATCACTTTTGTATCACTTGCCGTTAAATGGTTAACCATTTGTATGTAAATTATGTATGTGTGTCTCTATCTGATACGTAACGAGAAGAAAATATTGTAATTGGCATTATTTGTTTGTGAAAAATTACAATTATTATTTCATTTGTATGTGGGAAGATGAAATATTTAAACAACAAAGATAGATAAAGGTATATAAGAGTCAAATACAAAATTATAGACAAGTCATAACATGATAATCCTTTAATTACAGAATCAAATAAAATATATATAAAATATTATCATCAAATTTCTAAACAAGATGAAATATTGTTATTTTTTAAAACACATAGTAATTCTAAAATTTATTATTTTTCCAAAAGAAAAGGAACGAGAATTTATATAACTATCTCTTTATTTAAAAAATTTTACATTTTCCATCCACATAATTATGGTGGGAGTACTCGATACGATTGAGCTAACAATAGACGTGATTCTCGAGTCATTGGTTCGTATTCAGAATGCGCTTGTAACAATGTTAACGCGCATTTAGCATACAATTTACATTACATATGCCATGGAGTTTCGGAAATAAAAGCGCGTATTTATCGATCAAAGCGCGTTCCGAATATGGGCCATCACGTTCATCTATTAGTCTCGATTCCACTAACAGGCTCCTAGCAGCAACGAACGACAGCGAGGCAATTTGTGAACTCTAATTGCATCAAGTAGATACCAATCTGTGGCCTTTTAAAATCGTCGGCGATCTACGCACGAATCGAGAAAGTATCGCGCCTAATTTAATTTCTGCACTAGAATACGTGACTACTCCCGTTCTTATATTTGTAACGTTAATTTATCGTATACCATAAATCTCGTATTTTTCTTTTTGCCATGTGGCAACTATATGACTTTGCTACTTTGCCACGTCGCCGATTAATCTACACGTTACAAAGGATTTTATTTCATCCCGTTTGTCTTTTGCTCAACTTTTTTTTACCAAGGCACGCCATTTTTCAGTTTCGTCTACTGAATTTTTAATATTTAAGCAGTTAATTACTTTTAATTCTACGCACACATTCAGGATATACGGCGTATTTTAATTTTTAATGCAGAACTTTTCTTTCATCTGTCATATGTCATGTATAATTTTTTCTTGTAAATTTTCTTTATCGTTCAGCTGTTATGTAGGCCTGTCGTATTTTAATGTAGGTAATAAATATAGCTACATATGCAGTAGTTGTCTTTAAATACTAATCAATGAGATTTTACGTGTATAATGTTGTAGGAGATATCTTGCTATATCTCGTATTTTTTGCACAACAAATACGAATACAAGCGGTATTGCGAGAACACGCTTACGTTATATGAAGCATTTACGAAAATTCACGCTACTTTTATTTTTCCGGGGTTAAACGTCCCGCTACTTGACGATATTGCTTTACCACGCGATCTCGCGACGCGCTCGCGAAATGGAATTGAAACGTAAAACGCTTACAGAGTCACCGGCGGAGAACTGTTCGAGGACATCGTCGCCCGGGAATTCTACAGCGAGGCGGACGCCTCGCACTGTATTCAACAAATCCTGGAAAGCGTTCACCACTGCCACCATAACGGAGTTGTGCACCGGGATCTGAAAGTACGTAGAGAAAAAGGGTCGAGTTTGTTGAGCGTACTGCGCGTTTGACGTTGAAATACAGCGAGCGAACGCCTGCAGCGCGGTTTATCCTTCTACAATGCACTTCCGTCCAATGCTTCATCTGCCTTTCGCGATTTCTATGGGATATTCCGGAAACTCTAATATGTACAATAATAATAGAAGACGGTATTTTTCATCGTGTTCTCGATCAGAGCTTAAAATTCGCTAACATTATCGATTTTCAGAACTCAGTAATTCCGTAATTTAGAGTCACATTTTCTATTAATTCCGATGAGAGGACGTATACTTTCCGTCTATTTTAATGTCAATGAAATCATACGGAATGTTTTTGAATCTTACTCGAGTGTCAGTCGAAATTTTGGTTAAAGAGTTAATGAATATCGACTCGATATCGAGCATTTAACGATGTCGACGGATCTGTTGCCATTTTCTGTTGCAGCCCGAAAATTTACTCCTCGCGAGCAAGGCGAAAGGCGCGGCTGTGAAATTAGCGGATTTTGGTCTGGCGATCGAGGTGCAGGGTGAAGCGCAGGCATGGTATGGTAAGTTGACTTTGCTTTTTTTGGTAAATTATAATTCGCTGAAATTTGTAATACTTAGTTAGACTTTGTCTTGACGCGTCGGTCTAATTCTAACGATGATCCAAGCGACCGAGCCATGCTAATTTGCGGGAATCTTTATAAGAAGTTTCTCGTATAGGAAGAAAAACATGCGTCATTTCACAATTCTTTCGTGATATTTAACTTCTGTTTAATAACGCGAATGTTCCATCTTTTTTCCTCGCAATCGGACAGGGGCCATTATAAAGATTAATAGCGAGAATTAAAATTGTGCAAATTTGAGAAAGATTAGCGTTAGTCACAAAAAGTCAGAACAGAGATATAAAAAAGTGACACATTGCGTTGAAATTTTCAGCGTGATTAAGAGATCAAACTACTAGGTCATTAAGTACGAAATGTCCGTTTTTCGTATTATTATTAATAATAGCCGTAAAAATTGAACGAAATTTAAATTAAAGAAAAGAATTTTAAAGCTTAAAATCTCTATTTTCAAAAGCCCGCTATGTTTTTTGAGTTTCAGCGACTTTAGTAATTTTTATATGTAAAACTATAAGCAGGATAAAATGAAATGTTTTTGTTATTTTGTGGGCTTGTCATGTGTTAAAAAAAATTTGTAAAAATATTCGACTTTCTAACATAAAAGCTCAAACTTTCCCTACAAAATCATTTTTTAAAATTGTTGCTAAGATTTTTTGTTACTGAGTTATCGTGGATTAAATGAAAAAAGCATTTCGACTTTAGTTACTCATAACTCCGTTAAAAATCGTCGTAACGCAATATAAAAAACAGATTCTCGAAGCTGAAATTTTGCTTTATATCGAATAGTATAATAATAATATAATAATAAATACTGTGTCACATTTTTTTAAAAAATGTGTAGACATTTCGTATTAACAATAATATGAAAAATTGACATTGGATACTCAATGACCTAATATTTCTCTCTTTAATATAAGCAAAATGATAGGATTCGCGAAATATCATTGCTCAAGTTGCGAACTTATCCGATACTATAATTTACAAGTGAAACATAGAGTTGCCCTTCTACGTAGTCTTCATTCAAATATCATCGCTATACAGTTGTAACTTGCATCTATATTTTCTTCGTATCGTATAACATATTATTTTCTTATGGTATGAAACACATTAGTATTAGCGTAATGCAAGAAATGTCAATGATATCGAAAAATTATTGCAAACTTATTCTAATAGAAGTACTATTATTTAGATTTTTTCATTAAAAAAGAATTTTAGAGAAAACTTTATATTTCTTTCTAGAAATAGAATTTCTTTTCTTCTCATATTTTTCTTTATTATTTTATTTCTTCTTTACTCGTTTTTATTTTACATATTTTCTTCGAGTATGTTTTTATATAAGTGTATTAACATTTGCTCGAGGGAGGAAAGTGAAAAAAATATTGACTGATGGCAGCCTTATCGTTAAAATATATATTTCGGGGAATTTCAGCAGATTTCATTTTTAAATCGTAAATCCATTGTTCTTATGAACTATTTCGCTGTTGACAGCACCTTCTGTGCGAGGCGTGAACTTGAATCTTTCTGTCTACTTTGTGCCTTGTCCATTTGATTTACATACATTGTGCACTCAAATGTCTATACGAGCCGGCATATTTGCGTGCCAGCCAGCTGGCTACTCGTTTTGTTCTTATTTATGCAAAAATACGCGTGGGGAACGTTTTCCGATAGCACGTTGAATTCTTCCGCGCATGCAGGCACTGCCATAAAGAAACTTCTGCTTGATTTTACATTCCTTATTGAATTCGAAGACAATCTTGCGGGAAATTTTTGTCTCAAACGTTTATTTACCGTGTGTAGCTTCTGTGATATTTTTAATGTCAAATATCTTAACTATATATAATATTCACTTAAATTCATATTAACGGTTACAAGATTTAATTGCATTGAGATTGTTTTGCCGATTTGTTGAGAATGCTTGAAATTTTTATTTTCTTATTTAAAAAAAATCACAAAATTATATACAAGCTTTTTGAGACACTTTGTGTAATATATTATCCTAATAGATCAGATATACAATTTTGTATCCCAGGAATACTTTTTTACTTTTTATCTTTATCGCCGCAATTGATTTCTTTCTTTATATGATACTGTAAAAGCATGCACTATACATTCGTCAAATCTATGTCAAAAATGAATATTATTCCACGTACATGGAAATTATATAGCCTGAGCGAGGCAATTAAAATGCAAAAGAGTAAAAGACGCCAAAATGGATAGTTTAATTGAAATACATTGAAATACATTACAATTGAAATACATTGTTCGAAAAATCAATATTTACTCAATTGCAGTTTTGCACAGAGCGAGTGCTTATTGGCTAAATGAAATAAATAATCACATGATGATTAAAATGTTCAGTCCAAAGGAAATGTGTTACTAGTTCTTGCAAGCAGATTTCTCTGTACACTTGTAATTATGACGGCATCCGTAACTGTATTATTTGTTTTTCGAGAAATTTACTATGTTTGCGGAAACATTTTTAGCGAATGGTTAGCAAAATACGTTGAGCCGAAGAGTCCAACGTGATCGTTGGCAGAATATTTTCGAGGGCAACCATAAACGATTTAATTGCTCAGTTGTGTTGCTTTCGCTGCGTCAAAGCACGACTGCGCTCTGACTACAATCATAACGGTTGTACAACGGCCATGTATGCTTATTGAAAATTAATTACACGTGGTAAAACGCGATAAAATCGCCAATGTAAAATTTAAAAAATACTGACCGAGCTCTCACGAAGCACGTGATTGCCCCAGTTTTTCGCGTATTATTAATAGCAAAAATTTTATCGCCCTTTTATATTTTTATTTTCACTATTGTTATTTAGATAGTTTTTAATACATTGTCTGAAGGAATAAATTTTGCATGATTCAAAATAAATATTTATTAACTTTTATAGTCACTTGTGAAATAAACCTAATATCTAATCAACGATTAGCGTAAAAATCTGTAATTTATGTTATTAAATTACTATACCTCGCGTAGAGATGCTTTTTCTGACCAATTATAGTGGTTATTAGTTTATTGCGCAAATTGTTTATAAATACATATTATATTTTAATGAAAACTGATACACAACAGCATGCATCGCCATCGATTATCTATAAAAATTACTAATATTTTATAAAAATGTCAATTTTACTTTAAAATTTTCCAACTAATTTATTAATAAATCAACAATCACACAAAAACGTAATAAAAGTTTGCGAGCGACTGTCGTGTTTGCTTTCTGAATGAGGGAAATTAATTGAAGCAATGAGTGATAATACTCGGAACGTGATTTCGCGCACGTAAAGCCTTGATCCCTTCGATCTTACGGCGTGGGTCGTGTCCTTCAAACGGGAATGAACCTAAATGATTCATAAAAAGGTTTCGCTGGAACGCCCGGCTATCTCAGTCCGGAGGTGCTGAAGAAAGAGCCATACGGAAAGCCAGTCGACATATGGGCGTGCGGTGTCATACTGTACATCCTCCTGGTCGGTTATCCACCCTTCTGGGACGAAGATCAGCATCGACTCTATGGGCAAATCAAGGCCGGATCATACGATGTATGTATTATAATGATTTATTCAGTTTTTTTTAGATTTTATATCAACGCAAAACTGAAAGAAAAGCGATACGTTAAAAAAGTAATTTATTGAAGACATTTCTATATGTTAAATTGATTGAAAAGAACGCTTTCTGTCGATTGTTTACATTTACTTGCGTAATTATCTTATTATATTTACATACAGAATTATAACTAACTTCTTTACGTTCGTTTTGTGTATAGTATCCGAGTCCAGAATGGGACACCGTCACGCCGGAAGCCAAGAACCTTATCAATCAGATGCTGACGGTGAATCCAGGAAAGAGGATCACTGCCAGCGAGGCACTGAAGCATCCATGGATCTGCGTAAGTTTATCTTATCAGGGTCAACAATTTCGTTCAAATTTATATTACACGTTTACATAATTCAGAAAGTAACTTAATCATATTAGAAAATATCAGATTATATCATATTAGATTACTATAGCAAAGAGATCTTATTGCACGCGAGTATTGCATTTATATATCTACGTAATATTACGTAATGTATTGTACATCATATCTATATATGCAATTTAATATATTAAAATACGGTAGTTATTTGAATTGGATAGATGAAAAATGTGTACTTATATAGATTGATAAAATAACGAGATATATCTTTTTATGGATAATAGTAACGCAAGTTAAACGAACATAATTTGACATTTTTTTTTTCGTAGCTTGTCTCTTCTTTGCATAAATAGGATTTTATTTTTAACGAAACGTGCGAAACTTAAGATTTAATCTTGGGTAACTCGAATCATTCTCTCTTCGAACGATACCTGATACCGTTTCCTGTTTACTTTGTGTTTCAGCAACGTGAGCGTGTTGCATCTGTGGTGCATAGACAAGAGACCGTGGATTGCTTGAAGAAATTCAATGCAAGGCGCAAGTTAAAGGTGAGTTTTTTTTTCTCAAAAGTTTTGTCCTATGTATATACATTTATTTAACATGATTACCTATCATTGTCTTAAATTTTACTATATTTTTTCGACAACGATTTCGGAATTTTCCATTATAAATTTGTGGTTTGTTATTTAAACGGCTCGGTTATTTCAAAAATCCAGTTACTGCGCAATAAATGAAAATACATTTTTCTATTTGCATGAAACAGTAAAATTTAAAATAAAAATCGAGACTTCATGTATATCACGCGAATTTAACCGTTTAAAAATACAAAATACACTTTATACTCATTCGGACAAACAATCGTTTTGTTATCTTCTATAATTTCACCGTTTCCAATGTTGCATTTGTCTTAATTAGTAGTCGGATTATATTTGATCCGAATAATCGTTAAATTACGAGATAAATGGAAATGGAAATTCGCAAGAGGTTCATTTCGGGAAATGTATGAATATATAGGAATATGGTATATATACGAATACAGGCTTTTATGGGAGTTGTCGAGAGATTTGTCGAAATTTGTTTGATTCGCGATTATCAATTGCTAATTTTATAGTTCACGGAAATGTATGACGGTAATCGCGCCGTAAATTCTCATTCTCGCCGGCCGCAAAATCTCATATATTAGCTCTGGCCATTTACAAATGCAAATTCCATTATGTCCGCTTATCACATTGCGGTCTGGATTGCGTCCGTGCGGAGCTGCGGATGTTAGTAACATCTGTAAAATTAGAACGTCACATGACGCATCGTGGCCGGAGATATAGTAAATTCTTATCAATTCTTTCTTGGGAAACATTATGGAACAAGAAGTTAATTTCGCTAAACATACATTATAACATTTCAAAAAAAATTGCTGAACTTGTTAAAACGTAAATTATATATACGTGAAAAATATCTTGAAGAAAAAGAAGAAATTTTTTTATATATAAATTTTACTTTTTTTAAATAACATACGTAGTTCTGTGCATCGTCTACGTAACTCCTTTTTTTATTGATGATGAATAAGTAATAAAAATTGTAACGTTTTTGACTATTTACGGTCTCAAGATTCTATTATACTAATATTTCAACATTAAAACAATGGACATTTCAAGTGATTTATGATTTATGTAAGGAAGTAATTAAAATGTGAAAAAAAATTAGTACCGAATTTCGAAAATTTTTAAAGCAAAGTGATAAGCTCCTCGATTCGATCAGGAATTAATAATGTCTCCCTACCTAGCCGTTCCTACGGCACTGTTGTTCGACAAGTCACTGACGATTAAACGATGGCACGCATCGAGCAGTACTACTCCACTTGTCGTTGCAATCGCCGCACTCTCGACGCGGTGTACGAGAGCGGAGAGTACCGCTTTCGTATCAGAGCCAAGTGTGTTATAACGTTCGTCCGTCGTTATCGGAATGCGTCGAAAACTTGAGACACGTGCGAGGACACTCTCTCAAAGGATTTGATTGACTGTGAAACTGAGAATGCAAAAATTCCGCGAAACATTGAACGTTTGTAAAGATATGGGAATACGTGAAAAATTCAATTATAATATGTTTTAAGTTTCATTCGATTTCGTTGATTTTATCGAGAATTAGCGTACAAGTGAGCAGTGCGACCTGTAATATTTTTTTTTAAGTACGATTGTAATTCTTGTTTGGATGGTTATATAGTTCATGACATTTACAAATTTTTTTCTAGATACAGAATTTCAGGAACGCGAACTCGTAATAACTTTTTGTGTTACAAATATTTGTTTTAATTCTTTTTTTAAATTCTTGCTATATGTATTTTCTTTTATTGTATTTGTACGTTGAGTTAGAAATTTTGAAGGAGAAAATATATTTCAAATATTTTATTTTAAAAGTTATCGCGCTATTTCAAATTAATTTTAATATCTATAAAAATATTATATATTAATGCAATTATATCTTGATTAAATATGGGTTCATATATCATTTGCTTTTTTAATGTAAAATTACACTTGGTTAACTATAGCAATGTCTATTGAATTTGAATTGAACATTGATTTGTAAGAATTATGTTCTTGTAAGTTACGAGTAGAATTGGATACGCAATTTCGACCTATTTCTTCATGCTTACAGTCTCAATTGAATGATATAATCACGACAATACTCGTATAGTAGTCGTTCAATGCCCGAACAAAGCGCAAAGAAAACGTTTCATTATTTGATATGAACGACGGCGCATGAACGGTTATTAAACGTCCAACAGTAATGGCTCGCAATCGCGATTAAACAACACGTGCGCAAGTCTTATCGTTCATGTGCATGATATTTGAATTGTACTTATGGTTACTGTGGTTAATATGGTAACATACGGTTATATAATTCAATAGCGTTTTTAATATCAGGAACAAAGTATGTTTCTTTGTAAACGGAAAAAAAGGTATTGGCTCTTGCAGAAAGATATACATATTGATGTTTTAATATTAGAAAAATCTCGTTATGATTTATGTTACTTTGATTATATTACACTTTGTGAAAATTTAATTAAATAATTTTTTATGTGTGTATGCGTGTGTGGGTTAAATATTATTTTTTATATAAAATAATGAAGAGATATTAGTAATTACATTTGCAGAAACTGAGCTGTAATTTTCTATATTAAATGGATTTTAATGTTGTTGAAAAACGACGACATTACTATAATGTTTATAAGTATTATATTGTAAGATAATTTTCACGCGTTGAGATGAGAATAATGCGTTTTCAAAACCGGCTCGAATTACATTAAAACTTGCTGATCTCGCGAATGAACTCGGTCGTTATCTTAATAACAGTCGACGATAGGAAGCACGCAAAATCGATCAAGTTCATGTTCGTCTATACCCCTGTGTGACGTAATTATAATTGGTTACCTGGGTTAATTTATTCAGTCACGGCGATCATATTTTTTGCGCGAGGTTGTCCCTGTGAGAATCGAATACCATTGCAAGCCAATTATCAGTCTCCTCCATAATGAAAATGAACGAACGGTATATATAAACTTTGAAAGTATTTAAAAAATTGTAATTTCAATAATACTGCCTATGATACCTTATTTCTTTTAATTTCCATTTATAATCATTTATATTATCCTGTCAGATAATAAAAACAAAATATAATTTTGAAAATAAATACTTCTTTGTTATATTAATTGGTAAAAAATGGTTTCACTGTTGATCGGTGAAATCAATATGCAATTATATAACAATGATAGATTTATATCTTTTTCTTTATATGGCGTGATAAAAGTATTATACCATTTTCTTTTGTCATGATTTTAGCGCAACGATGACTTGATTTTATCAATATTATGCAATAACAATAGATAAATCCATGTTTATATTGAACAACATAATTAGAAAATTTTGTAATTTATATTATAATTTACATTACTTGACTTGGAGACATTGATAATGCGGTTTGTCATAAAGAATAAATTATCTTATAATTATCAATTTATATTCATTATTATAGAATCAATGAGTTTTGAGATACTTACGAGGCCTTGCTCTTCTATCGTGTTTCTTCAAGTACCAGTTTTATCGAAATAGTAGCGAACTCGCGTTAGAGGCAGGTAATCAGTCAAGCACATAGAAATGACAGGGACGTCGAAGCAACCAGCTGAATACTGATTAAATCCTGACTCATAAAAGTGCAAATGCCCAGTGAGGAAGTTTAATGACACCTTCCTCTTGTTCGTTCGTTTGTTCTCGCGCAGATTGAGACATGCGAGCACTGAGGAATAAATTTATGTTGTGCAGACAATAGGTGGCAACCGTGTCCGAGGTAATGAAATTTTAATCACTGTCAGTTTGACGTCTGGCAATGTTTTGTCGTTCGCCTTAGCATTAGATACGGCGAGGGGATAATGAATATCGATTATACGACACTTTCACGATATTTATATTGTGTTTGTTATATACAGATAACGTAGAATTATTTAGGACTGCAAAACGTTCTGCAGATGTATTGAGTACAACAACACTCATCGAGTTGCACAAGTCGAATGATTTTCAATTAGCGTTCTTCGTTACTTTGTATATCTCTAAAAGTAATAATACGGATAGAGGTTGATATAGATCAAACGATGAAAGGGGAGAAGTGTTTCAGTTTTTGTGTAAAAACGCCTTTACATTATATTATGACAAAAACGGAATATTCGTTTTAATATGAAATATTTTGGTGACAAGAAGTAAAAATTAATTGTTTTACCTTTTCTCTCTCTCTGAAAGGATTCCTATTTGTTTTTATTTCGATTATTGTTATATTTTCATTGTTTGTCTTGATTGATTTAAACGCATTAAAAAGTATGTAATTAGCCATACGCAAATTTGCAGCTGCCAGTTTGTCTAGCGTTTAATATATGTGATTAAATCAGATTTATTAAAATTCCCAAAGAGGGGAGATGAAAGAGATAAAATTGCACTTTTATGACTGAAATGTGTTGAATGAGATTTGAAATTCGTAAGGTATCTTTAAATAACTGTGGAGAAGAGCATGAACATTGTCTTTCAAATTATGCGGTCGATAATTGTTGCCGTGTAAAAATTTGACTTAATAAAAACCAATTTCGGGATTAATACAATTTTGACGCTATTTCTTTTTTAGAATTCGATAATATTCTGCTCGTACAAGAGATCTAGATATCGATAAATCCCTATCAAGACTTTATTCAATTAGTCGCGTAATTTGAATGTAAAATGGAAATGAACAATATTACTAATCAGGCGTGATTTGGAACAGACGGACGAGATAAAATATCGTTTCATTTTAGAGATAACAGACGTGAAATATTCGTCCGATTACATTTGCGAATCTCGTTCGACGGACGGCCTTATTACATAAAGTTCGGCGACGCATCTCGAACTGTTTGCTATGGAACACAGTGAAATGTTGTCATTCTGTGCGACAATGTTCCCAACTTGCCGCGAATGTCACCAAGCTTGAAAGACGAGAGTTTACGAGTAAACTTCAACCCGAAACTTCGTATAATCATTTCACTCTTAAGGTCGCCTATCAGTCACGGACTCGATGTCTGCGAATTATTTCCCGTAATTAAAAGCCTATCATGATGCCACAGTTTAAACTTTTCTCGGACGTTTATCATAATCGTGCACACACGATTGACTCCTATTGATCTTCTTGTAAGTCAAATTATAATAGATTAATCGATAACTTAACCTAATACGTATGTGTGTGTACACATCTTATTTTATTTTTACGAAGGAACAAAGTTTGTACTGCCATTAAGAATTTGTCTATCCTTTTACGTCGTGTTTGCTTTACTTTATTGATATTATCTGACAGCGAAAACTGATGGTATATTCGTCTTTCCTTTTTGCTTGCAGGGCGCTATATTGACGACCATGCTGGCGACGCGGAACTTTTCCAGTAAGTATGATGCACAGGGTAAGTACCTCCGGCCCTCTCTTCAGCGCTCTACACGGACCACGACAGACAGTACTTTTATATCTTCCGTTAAATTTTACATCTCCATGTCTCTGTATACATTCCTTCAACAAGCCATCTTAACAAAATTACATCTCTCTCTGTCCTTTTCTCCTGTCGTTTATTCGTCTTGCACTCTCGCCACATAGAAGAACTATTCATCTGTCTTTTCGCTCTTTTCGAGAGGTGCTTTATAATGCAGTTGTGCAGTGTCGTCATTATTAAGTATATTATATCTTACACCACTGTTATCTTACATCACAATGACAAACTGTCAATTTTATTATGACAGTTATAAGGATTAAATCTTTTTGCATCAAATTCTTCTGTATTGATATATTTCCTTCTCATAGAAACGACTGCAGAATGGAGCACCTGTGTATATCTTTGCTCGTGCACAGAAATAAATTAGAGCCCTTTCTTTGACAACCCCTTATATGAAATGATCGAAGGAGCGAGGTTGAGCAGGAAATTAAATTATAACAATAGCATGATGGTAATGGATAATTGATCGTATCGATTATCCGAAGATCATTGCACACATGCGGGTTTCGCGGCTAATTTAAGTGCTTATTAAACAAATAATCATATTTTATCCTCGCTCACTCGGCATATTGGTTATCACGATATGATGTTCATCCCTATACCTATTTCGTATACTTTATATAGTCGATGCACATGGCTCGCACTTCATATCCTGCAAGGACTGTGGCACGTTACCCAGAGCGCAAGAATTTACAATTAGTTGTTTACATTGGATATATATGATTTGTTTTATGTCGTATATAACATAACTTATGCCACAAATATAACTCTCATCATAGAAGCAAGCAACTATATCCCAAATTTTAATCCTTTCGTTGCAGTATCAAATTGTTTTTTTTTTTTTATAGTGAAGAAAACGAAAATTGTAATTGTATATCGATCACTTTTATTATATCTACATAAACTATAAATGATGCAAAGCAACATTTATATGTATTAATAAAAAAAATATGTTTATTGTTTATGAAACTGTTTCCTGCATTCAAATGTTTGTATATAAGTGTATGAATAATGAAAGGATTAAAAGAAAATATGCATTTTTACAATCGAGAATTAAGGTATTGAACTCCACGCACATACACGTCTTGCGAAACGAAAATTCTGGGTAACGCAAATTGTCGTCGCAGTGGACTCAAGCAGTTTTCTCTTTCATCGAATCGCCATCGTTATCACTCCATCGAAAAATAATTTGATGCAAGGTAGGCAAATCATTGGGTTATGTTGTGTTTCTTCAGAACATTCTTTCAATCGCTATCGTTTAATATATCAATCAATCGTTTAATATATCGTGAGCGATCATTTATCGTAAGAATTACAACAACACTCGGGGGTCTCTGGAAGTTTAGTAAAATTCAAATCAATTAGATCCGCTGTACATCCATCTAAACGCATTTGTTAACAAATTTTATTGTCTTTACGAAATTTTTTATTGAAAATTGCTTATTCGAAATTCCTATTAAAAGATTTGTTACAATCTTTTATCCAAGCTTATAAGAATAATGTACACTGTACACGAAATATAATAATATAAAATTGCGGGTTATATCTTAACACATACGTGATGAGATATTACATACTTGTGTCATCGATAAAATTGATAAAAATTGCAAAATCTATATGTGCATTTTACGTCTCGTATTTAAAATGAATAATTGTTTTGTCTCGATATTTTATTGGCTTTTATTCATTCTCGAGAAAGAACATACGTGAGAATTGTGAAATATGGGAAAACGTGGAAATAATTGGACGGTCATGTCGTCGTAATAATGGTTAATAGTAAACAAGTAGTTTATACTAGATATCACGAAATCTCCAACTACACGGGACGTATTGAACTTACTACAAAGCTGGCGAAGTCAGCGCAGAATAATCAATCAAGTTAATCCGATCCATTTGTCTCAAAACAGTCTACATCGATATCAATTACCGCTAATTTTCGATAATCGATTTCTTAATGTTATACGTTCGATTATGATTGGAATGAAAAAAATTTAATTAGAAACGTAATTGGAATAAAGTGATAAATCGAAATTAAGATTTTATAAAATAATAACGCAACGCACACAGCAATAACTTATTATAAATAATTTTATGATTATGCAGGAAAAAAAACGCGTAATTATGTGCTAAATTGCGACTTTTAAGAATTAGATATACCGCGAATGCGAATATTTAGTGAAATTGAAAAGATCTATGAAAGAGGCGAAAATCTTCAACGGATCGAAACGAAAAATAGCTCAACTGTTTCGGTCCACTAGCGAAATTCCTCTATGAATGACTGTACGTTTTATCAATGTTGATTATATTTCCATATGTTTGGATCAATGGTTTCCAAACTTGTCACTTTTCACTTCATAATTGATATGTCTTCTGTCTCTCTTATTTTTAGAGAGAGAGAAAGAGAGAAAAATAAGTGAACACATTGAGAATATAAGGTTTTTTCAAAGGTGATAGATGAATAATAGAAAAGTATATATGTTCTGCTAATTAATATATAAAGTCTAGAAGAATACTATCACAATTAAAATTATAGAAACGACTGCTTAATTTTTCTTTTCTCAAATTAAATTAAAAGAATATACTAATTATTGTATATGTTCAATATATATCTTCAAGTTTAATCATCTGTTTTTCTGAAAAGATTCAGTCGTTTTAGTTTGGAAACTCTTGATCATTGGATTGGATACAATCCTAAATTTAGATCAAATTGCGCTTTTTGACCTTTATTCGTATTAAACATATTTGATATTTGAAACATATGAAAAATGTTTTAAAGTAAATTTAATTTTTATTATAGATGTCATCGATATCTGTCATCGGTTTATATAAAAATATTGAAGTATTACATAGATCTTCGTTGTATTCTTTAAAGGTTAATAATAAATTATATTGCTTGGAACATAATAAAAGTATTAATAGAAAGTTGTATATTTTATAATTTATGAAAATTTTTTCATAAATAATAGTTATACCATATTTGTATTTTTATAAAGTACATATAATACATAAAAAATTAACAAATTATTACAAAGGTAGTAAATTATATGCATAAATTACAAATTAAAAAAGAGAAAGAAATTTATTTAAATAAACAACATCCTCAGCTGTGATTTGTGCAGCATCAGTTCCAGTTTTTTCATAAAAAAATGAAATTGTTTTTTTAAGAAACGAGTGCGAATATGGGTCATTATAGGCATTGCATATATGCATACATATATATATTATATATAATATATGTACACATCTCGCCATTATTTGCTCGAATAGCGTAAATACGGATTCGTTCCACACCCGTAATAGTTGTTTGACAGATAATATGTCACATTATGTATGGCATATGCGTCTATACATATATGTTTGTACATACGTATGTACATATATGTATAGCTAACCGAAGAACATCCCTATAGAGTGTGTCTCGCCCCTTGCCCCTCTTTTAGATTGACAAGTAGCCAAGCATCTTGCATTAGTAGATTCGATGATACACACGTGTACTTACTATGTATCTGTATAACACACGTGCGTTTTATTTTCTACAATCGGTGTTAGAGTATGTACATATACGTGTCTATGTCTATTTTTGTAATTTTTAATGATATTTCAAGGATATGCTCACATATTTATAGAATGTCGAGTAGTTTGTGTAATTCGTCGCGGGTTGCTGGATTAACAATTACAGAGATTACTTTGAATCGAGAATATACATGATACTGAAAAATTCTGCGATACTCTTATGCCTGAAAGACTTTCTATTGTGACAAAAATTTAATTCATCTATGTCGAAAAAGTTCAAATATGATACGATCGTATTTATGTCCAGACATTTGGTATAGGAGATACCAAATTTTTCTTCTATTTTACTGCAGTTGAGAATTTAAAACTGTATTACTCTATAATTCTATATGGTTGTAGATAAAGTGAAATTTTTTATATACAAAATATCTCTGTTAAACTTGTGAATATTTTATTTTTTTTTTAGATCTAGTTATCTTTATACAGTATTTATTGTATTTTTAATCTAGTATTATAAATAACTAGATCTGAAAATATAAAATAAAATATTCACAAATTTAACCGAGACATTTTGTACATAAAAAATTCCACACTTTATCTATTATATGTATAACTATATAAGATTGTACAATCTTATATAAATTCTCAATTTTACTAAAACACAGAAGAAAAATCTGGAATTATCAATTTTTTAGAATTTATATTCGACGTATCATTTTTGCGGTAAAGACATTTTTGTTACGCTTTTAATAGTTATTTTATAATACTCGGTCTTATATATTGTGGCTGAAAATTGTTTTCTAGTGAGATGATACCGTTTTTATTTATATATAATACATACGAACGACTGTTCTTTCACCCGCTCATCCTGTATTTGGCGCGAGTCTTTATTCGAGTGACTGCGAAACAATTAACTCTCCGTCTTCTCACGTCTTGAGTTTTCTTCTTATGCCCTTCTCCCTCCCTTCTCTCTTTCTCTCTCTCTCTCTCGTAGAAACCGTCGCCAAAGCTCGAACTTTGACTTTAATTAAATTTATTTCATCGCCTTGAGAACCGACTCTCAAACTGTAAGCTCTTCCAACTTTTCCGCGCTCCCCTCTTGGCACGCGACTTCATTCCCTACTTCGGATTTACCTTTTGCTCTTGGGAGAGGGAGAAAGGCTATTATCCTTGAGCTTCTGGTACACTGTTATTATGGAAATCGGCTTTAAGAGCTCCGCGACAAACTCCGGACGAAATACAGATCGATGGTTTGTTTAGTTGAATTGCTTTTCACGTCGTATCTTGATCGCGATAGCTTACGGTAGAAGAACCGATCTTGCAAGAATAATAACTGTCGAAAGAGTCTGTTTGAAAAAACAGTATTACATTTTATATTACGCGTTAATAAATTTGATTGAGCGGCGAAAAGCTGATGTGAAAAGCGGGCTTAACTTTCGATTCCATTTCGGAGTAGAAACTCTGGAAACTAAATGAAAAATTAAAAAGGAGTATCTATCACTATCGAGAGTATATATTTAAATTTTATTTAAATCTCACGCGATTTTGTGTCGTCTGTGATATAAAACAAACATATGGAATTGGCACACAACGTTCTACCCAGAACCAATCGTTACAGATCGGTTCCACGTGATTCTCTGTTTTCGTCAGTAGGTGACATTTGAAGAGAATTTTTTGTTCTCTTCATCTCGCGATGAAATCTGTGTCGAAGCAACCATTTGACAATGTTCACTGAATTGTTATGCTAAAGACGTTGATATCGTTTCAATAAAATTAACATTTTTTTCTTAAGCTCTGTTTATCGATTTTTTTTGTATTATTCGATTTGTTATTACATGAGGTAAACGGATAAGCTTCTGACAAACTTGATTTAACAGCAATTTGTGAAATTAATTCAATTATTTTTTAAACCTTTTATAACCGCAATATTATTAATTAAACGCAATAATATAGATATTTAATGCACCATAAAACAATTTATTCTTAAATTTAGATAACATCCCAAATTACATTTGCGAAGGTCGCTATATTGAAACATGAAATCTTGATTACGTCGTGAGTCGTTCCTTACAAATAGATCGTTCATGTATGCTTAGTTGATTTCGATAATTCGCGATAATTCGCGTTTTCCTTCCCTCTCCAGGTAGTGATAGTATCGGCGATAATTACCGGAAATTACAATACCCGTATATTACCACAAGAATTTCCGCGCAGCGTTTCATAATGGATCACGAAATGCATTTTGGATCTCACGACGTGTAGGGTAGATTATAGATCCTTTACAAAGGATTATCAATCGACTCGCAGACTCATTCATTATTCTCCGTTTGCATATTCATGTTAGGTTCTCGTTCGTTGCTCGTATTCTCTCAAAAGCAATAATCACGTTCAATATATATTAACGAAAACATTGTCTTAGCACAACGGAAGAATATCTTCGACACGATATAAAATATTATATTCTACATAATTGAGAACTTTTTCGTAAGATATTTTGCAAGTCTTATGTATTTATTGTTGTGACGTGTAAATATCATAAATTGTAGCAATATCATGCTTAGAATTCGTTATTATACTGTAAAGCGCTAATCTAACATTGTTTTTATACATTCACGTGGTGTGTATATAAAAAAATATCGCGACGTACCTAGTTTAATGAAAAATAAATTATGTGACAAGCTTTTAACTTAATTTATTGACATTACAATGTGGGTTTCATGCTAATTCAATTTATACAACGTTTTCGGGGAGCTATAAAGCAAACGTTTAAATCAAGAGTGAGCATTTCTCGCGGCCATGAATTTTGGGCGCGCAGTGTAAATTTATGTATTTCTACCGCGAGTGGCAGAACCACGCGAATTACGTATGGGTTTATGAATCTCAAACTGCGCATAGAATCTTCTCGAGGGTTTCCGGTGAATCCATGAATCCATGAATTCCCGAACTAGGGTTTCGCCCGTCTGCCAATGTCCTCCGATGAGAGAATGCGAGCAACCAGCATTGACGAATCTCTCTCTCTCTCTTTCTCTCTCTCTCTCTCTATCTATCTCTCTTTCTACATATCTCTATCTTTATCTACTATGACTGATTTTTTTGACGAAGGTAGACCATAGCGCGCGAAATGGGTCGGAGGTGCAAAATGTATGCGCTTTATTCTTGCGACGATTTTTTTCGGTGCTTTTACTCAATTTGATAATACAATAGGATTCGAGTGATGACCGATATATCACGCATATACACGAGTTCTCGGATGTATACATGAGATGTTATACACAATACAGTCGATATTATAATAGATCATGAGGGACGATCAATTCGCGAGAATTTCCGGCTGAAATTGAATTTTACCTCGGCGAAAAAACTTTGATAAAAAGTATATTAAATTTATCTCAAAAGTTCATTTCTTAATGTATAATTGTTTAAAAAATCTATCGTTCATTTTGCAATAATGTTCAATTTTTTTAAATTAAAATATGATATTTTTTTATTCCATTTATCGTATCCCTATAGCGATAAAGTTCAATCACAAGACAGGTTTTGAAAATTATCGAAAATAATCCGCAATGAAGGAACGTTGTGTTGTTGTTTAAGCCGAACCGGTTAAATGTTTCAATGTTCTTTTATTCGGCACAATGCAATTCTTCATGCTAGGGCCGACGCGTTAATCCGGTTTAAAAACGCCGGATCTCCATACGAATCGTCGTCCCTCTCTTGGCATGTTTCGCTTTTCGATTCGCTAATTTGCGCGTTAACCATTTGTATGGCGTTCTCTGACTCTCTTTTTGCTTATGTTTTCTATGCGTTTATATCTCGCACGAATGCGTTTGCACATTATACGTGTCATGGCTTGAATATTCATACTAAAAAGGTTCTATCTTGTTTTGCCGAATATTCTCATTCCAGCAATTATTTTAAAGGGACATTATTTCTTCCAAGCTAGAGTAGCTAGATTTGAATTAATTTGTTTGGATACCGAAGAAAGATATATTAGTGTTAAAAGTGAAATAAATTGTAGATGTGTACTTTTCGCGCAATCAGATTAAAAAATAAATTTCAATATTTCTCAAATTTTTATTGTTTTAGAAATGTTAAATATAGGTATAAATTGAATTTCCAAATAATTTTGTTTCCAGAAAATAATGAATCAAAAATGTATAAAATGTTCTTATTCCAATAGCAATTTCAGAGAATCGATATACAGAGCCAAAGAGTCGCAATTAATCGTCGACTTTTATGTAATAAAAATACATGCGAAAAAATAAGGATTCATTACTGGTTAGACGACTACTTCTATAACGCGAATTTTCGATCGATATATCCTGAAAATAATTTTTTTTTACATCTCTCTCTAGAAGTCCCACTGCTTTTTCTTCCGTATCACTTCGTCTTCTTTATTAACCAGTATCGTCAAACGAACGGACGCGATTACATTTAATATATCCTATAAGAATCGTGCTTATTTAATTTTTAAAATATTAAAAATTAACGTCGTTTTAGACATACGGAGTACTAAGAAAGATTAAAAACAGTAATTTATTAAACAGAAGCGTTTTATACTTCAGAATGAATGTCTGTAAAAGTTTTTAGTAGTAAGTAATAAAAAGAGATTTATATAAGTTAGTTTTTATTTTTCATTAAATTCTTCTTAAATGAAGTAACGTTTAGTATTGTCTTGCAAAACTTGTCAACTTTTCCTTAGTCGGAAACGAAACCAAAGTTACTTTACACTTTTGTGACGCATTTCATCTCTTTTTTTCTTTTTAATTTCTTTCAATTTATGTGCGTTTAAAACATAATTTCTATCACAAATTGAATGAAATCTACAATCCATATATCACAATTTATTCTTCATGTCTCGAGCTATATTTTAACACGATGTGGTAGAAGTCGCTAGTTAAATATTTGTTTCGCTGTATCGCGAATTGCATGTGTTTACACTCTGTATTGCATTTTTTAAATACTTTGAACTTATCCAATCCTCGGAAGGTTTCCGAAGAGTTTAGTACAAGGATACACATTTGCTGTCTCCACATAAGATATCTATTTGTAAGTGACGCTTGGTGATGCTTTTGTCAAGCACAGTTTGTATGTATATTTAGAATTCTGAAGATATGATTCTGTGAGATAAACGAAAGATTATACTCGTTGCAATATTAAGAAGATAAATTGACGCATCGATACAAATCACGTGAATGGAAACAGTTTATCATAGCATGAGCGCATTCACTCCAATGTTTGACTTTTGCACTCTAAGTCTTTTTCTGTCTGTTTGTCTTGTCCGATTCGCTTGGTCTTTTCTTTGGAATGATTATTTCCATCATGTCCAATCCAGTGCATAACCCGATTATACATATATCCTCAACGATCTTTAGCTACATTTGATTGCCATTTTTGTGTTTATAAATTTGTTCCACTCATTACTTTATTTTAGTTCTTCCTAAAAAATCCTATAATACGTATTTGCAAAGTACGAACGAACACTTATTTTAATCCTGCATGTTAAAAAAACATGAATAATTAATTATTTATTTATTTACTAATATTAAGAATAAATTTTACAATTGGTAACTAGGCTAAAATAATTAACGAATACAAATTAGAGTCGCACTTGTTAAAACTGGAATTTGGAAGGAACATGAAGTATCTAATTGTTGATATTTGAATTGATATTCGAAAGATAGAATTTTCTTTCATATTTTCTTCTTTCATATTCGTGTATAAATAAAAAAAGAAATATATATATATATGTGTGTGTATAATGTATACACAGGCGAGTTTCTTCTTTATGCGAGAGAAAATGTGTATTCTCTTTTGTAAACTCAAAAGTTACGTTGTGTAAAAACGCAAGGTATGGATTGCGAAAGATATAGACAAAAATTTATACACAAAATCACATCGAAATGAAAATATACCGTCTGATCGACGATATAGAAACTTAAATCGGTAGTTACTTGTTATGACAAGGTCGATTGTTGTGAACGAACAATCGATGGTTTTACTAACATTTTATTTCAACATACACAAGTTACGGTGGTAGTACTTGATTGCATTTTTATTTCAATAAAAAACATTCGTAGAAAAAGAAGATGTCTGCTTATTTTCTCTATCCTTTTTTTTAAGCGACAAGCTAATTTCAGATTAACATTTAGCATCTGAAGCGAACTTGCTCTTTTTAACTGTCGTATTAAGAAGAACTCTCGACAACGTTCCTTTCAAACTCGAGCTTTGTGTTAGATGTGGAGACATTTAAAATCGAGAAACGCTCTCGAGATCGTTTCGAGATACACGTCAGGCAACGGATCCAAATAAATACTCGAAATAAATACTCCTTCTAATCCATATCTTCATTCCAAGATCGTTCCATTTTATATGTTCTCTCTCTATTCTTCTCGCTTTTTATCTTTTCTTCCTTGTTCCTATCTTACAGTCTTTGATACTACTTTTGTTTTACTATCTCTTCCTCTCGTCATTTTTCTTTTGTTTCCACTTTCCCAATGTCGATTTACTGAAACGCTCTGCGCACTCCAGGTCGAAGCATTATCACGAAGAAGGGTGATGGCTCTCAAGTGAAGGAATCCACTGACAGCAGCACAACGATCGAAGACGATGATGTTAAAGGTAGGAGATCCCCGTCCTTTTTATGCGTGTTTCTTTCTTTTTTTTATCGTATTTGCAAAACGCGTTGAATTCTTTTAACAGTGATCATTATGACGAACCGATTGTAGACGAAAATAGGTGCTTGAAACAGTCGATCTTCACGATCGTGATTCTAACCACGAGGAATAGATAGAATCGGATATATATATGCTTTTCATATCATAAATATTTAAAATCTTTTTATACGGATATTTATATCGACTTTTATACGCAGAACACGCGAATAGTTTCTCATACGGTATCGCCAAGGACATTTCGGTGAGAAATCATTTATGCAATTTTAGTTGTAACGAGCACTTGTTTAAAGCCGGTTGGCATCTAGCTGCTAAAGCACGTCGCCGTTGTGCTCGAAAGCTTGGATTGAATTATGATAGCGATTCCATCGCCACATCGCGGCGGTATTGTCATCACGCGAGCAGAATAATCGGTGATAGTCCCAATAACAATGGCCCGATATACAAGTTCTTAGTTCGCGATAGCGATTCACGGCATATACATCTCTTTACCGCGTGCTCGTTATGAGAATTTAATGAGAAACTTGAGTACAAGCGGAGAAACTACAGCTTGATGTTCGCGATTTATCCTATGGTATATCGCATAATATAAAGATCAACGTTGCTCTTAAATTCGATGAAATAGCTATTTGAAGAATTCATTTCTATCTGTCCCTGTTGCACTCGAAGATCAAGTTGGATTTTGTGAAAATTGTATATTTCATAATTTACATTTAATTCGAATGGTATTGTCATGTGAAATTGGAAACAAAATTTAATTGAATTTCGGCTGGTATCAATAATGTGTAACTGTTAAAATGCGTATTGGAGGCGGGACTGTCTGAAAAGTGTTCGAAATGTTACAGAAAAGATATTCGAGACTCAACTAAATCAATTATTTTTCCGATCTTTTTTTTCTTCTTTGATGCAACGTCACGCATTAACGCCACGTTTATCGCAGTTACTGCGGGAGATTAATTTACACGGACGTTCTTATATTGCGCATAAAAGTAAAAAGTACTCGCGCGTATCGATCCCTCATTAAAGATACTCCTCTCGTTCTCATGTGCAAGTCGATCGTTGGACGATAGCTCGAGTAGTTAAATATCCACTCGTTGCTTATCCTCTGGCTTATCCCTTTTCCACCCTGCGTACACCTGTGCTGATTATTCATACACTCGCAGTTGTAAGGTTTGCGAAAAGGTTAGGAAAATGTCAATTGCAAAGACAGTTTAAACTTATTTTTATTCGAAACAAAAGTTGATATAATTAAATTACGAAAAATAATCGTGAATACTTGTAGATATTTGATATCATTCTTGATTATATGAGAGAAAACGTTTGAAGAAGATTTAACTCTTCTTTACAATATTTTATAGTGTTTTTGTGTTGAATTTTCGTTAAATGTTTTTTTCAAACCAATATGGTTTAACTTTATTGGCACAATATTAAGCCTATGTGTGCTGATTCCTTTATTATACATATATCTTAAGGTGTACTCTCGGTCGCAGATCCTAAAGTTTGGTCCCTTTCTCCTGGTTCGTAGAAAAATCGATCTCGCCTTGATCTTTCTCTTTGCCTCTGTAGATACTTTCTGATTATACACTTGTCGATCGATCTCTTTCGTGTTTTATTTGTCTTTCGTCTGTCGCGTTCAATCGCACGTGTACGTTCTTCAAAGTTCACCGAAGATATCCATACACAGCGAAAAGCAAGACAATCAAAAATGTATAAATATCTATATATAAGAAAGTTTTTTTTTTATTTAGGATATTTCTGTATAATTGACGCACACACGTAGAAATCTTTATTTAAATTGTATTTCAATCGGAGTAATGTTAATAGTTCCAATAAACTTTATTGATTATTGTTACAATTATTATGTTAAAGTGTATTGCTTTTCCTTATAAAAGTATCATACTGACACGATACAATTGACACTTGTCGGTATTGTTTGAAATTTATAAATAGTCGTATCTAGTAGTAAGCATTAGCGCGAAGTGTATTAAACGTATTTTACATACCCTCATTATCGACCTAATATGTATACACAGGTAGTGTTAGATCGAGTCTACCTCGTTTCTGCATTATCATCTTCGAATCTATCTTCTCGTACGAGTTGTCTTTCAAGTTCCTGACTAACTCTGATAGTCGATGTTTCTCGCAACTTCTCTATCGTGTGCGATGATGCCCTCCCTGTTCTGACACACTTTCTGACACATACACGCGTACGCAAACACGTGACAGTGCATCCCAAAGCTATCTTCTCTCACTTTACGAATACAATTCGTGATACGCAAGTCAGGTGTAATCGATGGTTATCAAAATATGCTTTACAACGCGAATGTCGTTATGTTGCATGCTCACGAGAAATCATAATGTATCGTACAGATTACAGCTTGTTAAAATGGAAGGAATTATTCAAATCGCATTCGACAAGCGCAGAATATCACAGATATTATATATAAGACCTGTGCGTTTTTTTTTAACACGTTCTTCATATTTTTTCTCAATTATAATTAAGTCTGTAAACTTGAATTCGCGTTATTTTATTCAAAAACTTCGACGTATCTTTATTTCGGTTTAATTTAATACCGCGTGGATATCGATCAGATCTCATCCGTTTTTTTTTTTTTTCACGAAGAAATTTGTCAGATTTCTCCCGTTCCTACATTCTCTAGCAAAGTAGAATTCCTTTAAGAGATTTTGATAGAAATATAAGATTGTACTTTCGAGACACTCACCCGTTTCGTATTACATTGGCACGTAACGATCAAATACGTTTAACAAACGAATTAATAAGTTTTGGTTTATGCAAATAACCAATTTAAGAGTATTGCATTTTTAATTTGAAATTTTTACATTTAAAAAATGTGCAGTATTCCGAAATTGAATATTTTGCATCGATATATACAACAGTTTATTGTTAGCTGCAGTTTCAATACAAAATTAATAAATGATAGGCCAACTATTACTCGTAGATTATTAGACTGTAACACAATATTTTGACGAATAAATGGAATTTTGTGTTTTGCATATGGCGTGAGAAAGTACAATCCAAATTATCTCTGCATGAATCTGCATCTCCTCTCCTACGTCACAGCATATAATTTGCCGGATATCCAAGAACAACGTTCGCTTTTGAATTCCAAAACATTCTACACGCGACACGAAAAAACTCATTCCTCATCCCCATCAGCATCGCGCGAATTCATATATTTCTTATAATTGACGTATTATTGCGTTAATGTTTACGAAGAAATATAACAGATTAATCGATAGATATTTACTTACTCGGACTCGCTTTTGTATTCTTGTACGAAGACACTGGTTTTAACATCCAGTGTCCAGAATTTTTGCTGGGCATCCATATTATCTAACAAATGCAATTTTGGATGCACTTTGCATATACAAACTCGCGTGACCCTGTGTTTTATGACTGATGGTGTTGAAATATACAATATATATTCGCCAAAATATTATAAACTAAAACGAAAGTGAATCGATGCCATCTGTTTTCCATGCTTTTATTCGAACACACGTATATACACGTCCGCACAAATCAGGTGATTCCGTACTCGTGTCTGTCTCCTATAACAGACACCGTAAAGGCAAAGCACCAAATATATACAGCTGTGTGAGAGAAGTGATTACACTGTTGTTTTGTGCCCCAATAGCCGATGCTCACAAATCCATAACACACGTAGTCGAATGACGAGCGCACGCGTATTTTAACAGCAAATGGAAGAATGCACCGTATATAATTAGATTACAAACACCATAGACCGAGCGCAATTCTGTTCAAAACACGTTCATCATATATCATTCGATGGAGAGGAAATGTGATCATTGCGATTGCATTTGTTCACGCACGGGTTACCGGACGTTACTGACGCTTAGTTCCAGAATCAAACAAAGATTGAAGAACGCTCACGCGCGTAATATTTTTTACGCGTGAAAGAAATTTTTTTTTTTTTTCCCTCGAAAAGTCAAATAGACGATGAATGGAGCACGCGGCGCTTTAATGCAAACGTCGTGTAACTCGTACACGTGGAACCATTGATCAACATACAATTATTTAACATCTCAAACATGGCGTATATATCGTCTGGTAATCTCGCTCGTTTTTCCACTCGAAATAAAAACGGTCGATATTTTAAGGATCTGTATAACAAGGGCGACGGTAGAAAAAATTAAATCAAATTGTTAATCGGTTAAACATTTTCCATTAATATGTTCCAAGAGAAAAAATTACACACATACTGTATATTGTAGATTACATATATAAGTTGTAATACAAATTATATACATAATGAAGCATTTAAGCAATCGGACATAATGGATATTATTTCAAAAAAAAGAAAACGAAAGCGGAGGCGTAAGTTGCTCTGGTTTACAGCAGATCCTGATTCTTCGCATTTACACAAGTCGGGCTAAAAAGTTCACTGATTTCGTGTCACTCACGCATCGGCTTCGTTACGCGCTTTTGTTACGTCGTGATTTATTCTTTTCTCGCCTACACTACTTTTTTTCGGGAATAATTCACTGGCAATTTGCGTGTGCAAACATGAATTAATTTATTTATAGGGTGTATGTCGCGAAGTAAAAGTCTACCACTATCTGCAACCACCATTGTCATAAGTTCTCTTGTTAACGCAATGCATCTTTTTTTAGCGATTACCGCACAGGCGACCATTTTTAACAACGTAAGATGAACAGGCTCGATTATAATTAGACAACGCTTTCTCGTGATACAATCTAGTACAAAGAGATAATTATTATTGACGATTCAGTAGATGTAGTACTGTAAATTTTAACGCGTTTTTCTCTTTCTCACTTGTATTCTGATCGTACATGTAGTACATTGAAGAAAATGGATTTGTAGAATAGTCCAAGTAGCGATAGCTGCGACAAATTAATCTTGAACGGCTAAGTCTATTTATCACGATGTTTCCTTCGCATTAATCTTATTCAAGTCTTATTCAAATTTTACTACATAAAACACTCGGATCAGCGTAATCACAGGGAAACAGATAATTCGCGCGAGAAATAGCCTTCCAAGATTAATATTACAAGTAGTAATAGTAATACTTCAGCGTGTGTTAAGCCTCGGTAAACGAATTATAAGCACACAATTAATTATTAAAAACAGTTTTATTCTTATTCTTATTATTATTGTTAATAAAATGTGAACGCTAATTTTATGTGAGCATATAGAGGATTTCTTTACAATTTAGACGAGCTGAAAGGATTATGATTTCTTATAACGTAAGTCTATCTGCGCGATTACGGCGTATTGTCACTCGGTATTATCACATACAACTTTTCTCGTAATAATCTCGATGTTTATCTCTCTATTCTCTTCTATTTTTACTCATTCTCGTTCATATTAATTTTTTAACAACCACGAATCGCTCCGGCTCACGCTGCTTTTGCTTGCATTTTCTTTTCCAGCATATTCACCTTTTATCACTTAGAGCCGCAATTAGCATAGGAAAACTCTTAACTTTCTCCCGCTGTTATACTTTTTCACGGTTTGTAATTATGCTTTGATTATTATTGAACGAAAGATGCTCGTTTTCCGATCGTTTTTCGGGCCGTAAGAATTATTTTACAACTTAGAAATTTGCAAACAACGAATCGGCCACAGTTTCATTTATCGTTTATTTCGATATTATAAATTTATACGGTGGATTGAATACGTTAGCAGCGTAAGAGGAAAAAAATTCAATTGTGAAAACCTTTAGAGCTTTTTAGGTAACATGTCACAATCATCACTTCCGCACGTTTATTAGATCTCATCTAGCATACTTGTGTTTCCTTATGCCCGCACACATATACATACACACACCCCCTTGGTGTTATATATTTTGTATTTCTCCTTTTTTGCTGCCACGTTTTAGATTATGTATTGTGACTCTTTAATTAATTGGCTCTAATTTCGTCTCTTGGATTTATTGTGTGAACCAGAGCGATAGAACAAGGATGCGATGAACCCAACTATTTGTTGTCAATAAAGAGAAAGCTAAATAAATTTTATTGTTTAAATGTCGCGCGATTGTAAATGGAGGAAACAAAATTATTGTTAGATAAAACGTATATGTACCGCCGCATTATTTGCCTAAATATTTCTTAATTTTAAAAATTTATGGTGAAAAAAACAGCCAAAATTTACGTGGCAGTGACAGTTATCACAGATATAAAAATTGTCGTCATTTTAATGAATCATTATTTTAACGAGCTCTATAGAGGAAAAAGTACAATCGAGTGTTTTATATTGAATGGAATTATGCAAACCATTGAACAAATGAGTAAAGATTTACCGATGATAAAATTATTGATTTTATCGTTGAAATTTAACATTGCAGGATTTCATTTCGTTCAAAAGCTCGGATTATCCTATAATAATATTATCTGTAGCAATTTAAAGGATTTCATTTTACTGAATAATTGATATTATTTATATAAGTTGACTACTAGGATTGCATCGTGTATAGTTACAGCAAAACTAATCACACAGATCACAGTATAAAATTAATTTTGAAGGATCCAGTAGGAAATAACGAAGTAAATAACAGATGTTCGGAATTCCATCCGATTATCACTTTATATGTACTTTTCTCTATGTGACTCTTCCACGTGCACCGTTTGAGAAATGCGATCGTGCCTCTCTGGCGATCGTGTTCTCGAATGATCTTTTCACCTTCAAACTCCTCGCATTTATCACACGCCCTTACCTATACTTACTACTACTTAGGTCATTATTACCATACCAAATTTAAAATCACACACATGTATGCAAACGCGCGCATATTTACACGTACACGCACAACACACACACACACACGCACACACACACACACACAGACACACACACATGCACGCACGCACGAACGCGCACGCAACAAATAAACATATGACACGCTCTCTGTCGTCGTCACAAATCTCGACTCTCGATGTTTAGCCCAGTGTTATGGATTTATGAACACCAGTTATACTTTTATCTTCTTTTTTTTTTTCCCCCTGACGCTTGTCTCACTATCCCTGTCTTTTCGCTTTTGCCTCAGTCTTCTTTCTCTCCCACCCTTTTGTCACTTGCTTTGTCCGCTTGGTCCGCCGACTGAACCCATTCATCCATGCAACAGCCAACTCGGAATTGATTCCATTCACCTCCTTCACTTGGTTGCTTTTTTATGTGTGATCCGATTTCTCGCATGTTTTCCGCCTATCGCACGCTTGCTCGCCATCGTACGGCTTTTTACAAAGTTTCGAATCGAATATCAAGAAGATTATAACGTGAGGGAGGAAAAGACAGGGGAATCACAATTTAATGTCGCAGAAAAATCTTCGAAATACTTTTCTTTTTCGACCATTTATTTTTAGCTAAAAGTAAGTGCAAAGTTTCGTGACGATTCCATCAATTTCAAGTTGTAATTTTTATATTGCAGATTTGGCATGTATATTAATTTGTTTTTTTTTTATATTGATTAATGAGACAAGATGATTACACGCGAAAGATAGATCAAGAAAATTTTATTATAGGAAGGTTCCGCTTGCCTACAAAACGATTGCCTACAACTTCATTTGCACACAGCGTATTGCATACACGACAACATTATACACAGAATATACATACGGCAAAAACTCCCTATTGTCTTGTGTGCAACGTGCTGTGTACAATATTGCTACGTGCAAATGAAGCTGTAGGCAATCGTTTTGTAGGTAAACGGGACCCTCTCACGGATTATTACGTTCGAAAAATTATACGGAGAAACAAAATCTGATTTACATTCAGAAAATAAAACAATTGATTTATATCATATCATATTTTCAAGCTTAAAAATTTTAATCTTTAATAATTTAAAATTTGAAGGATTTTTGAATAATTTAAAACGCAGAATAATTTATATACTTCTAAAATCTTATATTTCATACACAAAGAAAACAGTTTTAACATGTATATTTAAAAGAGAATAATTGTTAAAATTTATAAATTTTTATAATAACCAGTAATGCTATCTACAGCAATTCTATTATAGTATTTCTATAGTAACTCTTTGCTAAATAATTAATCGAATATCGCGACCGAAACATTGAAACCGTACGGTCGGCTCGATCTGCACGTGTTACAATTTCTTTTTTTACTTCCCTACTACTCGAGATACGATCGATACGTGTTTTTATCGACGTGTGCACGTTCTTAATGCAAAGTATACTCTCCAGCACTATCCCAATTATCAATCGATTGTACTCCCCAATCTTTTTTTCTACTTAACGATCGTTCTTTTTTATATACGTATTTTATATACGTTCGATGGTAACGGCACCACTGATCTTCATAGTTCCCATAAATAAAAAGGAGAAAAAAAAAAGTTTGAGTCATGATACGATCGTTACATTTTTGTCAGTCACAAACGATGCTCTCTACTTTGCTACGCCCTCGTCGTCATTATATTAAGCATCATCACTTAATTTATCTTGATAACGAGTGTTTTTATTAGTAGCCGTGGCATTGTACGAAAGAAATCGATTGCCGTTAATTTGCACGGTTAATAGTCGGCGCAAAGTAATGAATCTCTTGCTTTGCACGAGAAAATTTTTCTTGTCATCACACGATAATTTTTAAATTATTATATAGTAAAAGTAATAAAGGCATGATGATATCATAGCTCTTGCTATTGCTTATGAGAAATTGTTAACGTAGTAAAAATGTCACGGGGATGTAACGATATATTCTCTACTTTTGTACGGACGGTTTGAGATTTAAAGTGGAAATATTTACATGAAAATTTTGTACAAAGATATAAAAGCGTATCATTGGGAGTTTGATAAACTTAAGTAGAAATCTTTTGAGAATCCCTTGGTGATTCTTTACTGAGGAGCGTTGCTCCTTTATTGAAGAAATTTCGTATTTTGTGTTTTTATAATCAACGATAGAAGATTCAGATTTGTTATTACTCTGTATTGAAAATGTCTATTTTATGTATACTATAATATATATAATTATTGTGCTGTAAATGGCGATATTTTACATTTACTAATTATGTCGTTTCATATATTTGCCTGTGTTGCTTAGCAATCGTTATTTTTTTATCATTAATAATGTCGAATATACAATGAAAAATAAATGTTAATATCGTAGAATTTGGCCATGTATCACTACGTAAAAATCTAAGTTTAATTTGTATTACCAAAGAAGGTCCTCGTTTGCCATAAAGTGAATACATAGCAGAAAAATAAAGCTGATTTTTGTGTATCACTTCTAAATTTATAAATCTACTATCATCTATCACTATTTGTATATCTTATATTTACTTGTATAATGATGACTGATTGATTGATTGATTTTCCCATAACTTTCATCGAATATTTCTATTATACAATAATTCATTAATATCAATTATCAAATAAATTATTTCTTTCTTAGCATTATCGCTTAGCAGAAAAATTTATTTTTGCGTATAATATGCTAAATGCAGAAAAGAAGTGATCACATTAGTGAAGTGAATAATAAAATTTTTGTAACATTTGTGTTTAAGCTTCACTTTTCTACAATGTATTTTTTTTATAAGAATAATTAAGGAAGTGATATTTATGATTTATATGTCAGTATTAGATAAATTGAGAAAAATAAGCTTAGCTTCTGATCATGCGACGTGGCTTTATCAACATTCTATATAAATATTTTAAGCGTTATGTAATGATATAAATTGTTCGTATATCGTATACGTGATGTATGTGTGTATGTTGTACAGAGGATAAGAAGGGCGGCGTCGACCGGAGCAGCACGGTCATTGCCAAAGAACCCGAAGGTAAAACCAATTTTCGAGACGAGATATATACGTATAACGTATCTATTGTGCATTACTTTGTAAACGTCGCGCGATTGCACTGGCCTCTCCCATCCGCGCTTAATTAATTTCAAGATTTTATGATATAATTATCACTGTGTAATTTTTATCCTGTTATTATTATACATACATATAATATTCGCGTAATGTACTTGTTTATATTATAACATTGACTTTTTTAATCTCTCATGTTCTTATCAAGACAAACGCAATTGATTTATCACGCATTGCGGACGAATATTTCCTTTTTTAGATAAAATTCAAACTCTTGTGATATATTTCATGCATTATCAAACCCGTACGGCACTTTGTCCAAGCGAACATGTGGAAAGATAATTCTACTTTGTCGCAGCTGACATGTTTTTGAATAATAATCGATAAAGTCGTATATATACGGCGTAAGTTTAAAGTGCGCAAAACGAAAATTATCTTTGTTTTGTTGATAAACGAGCTATTTTTGTATTACATAATTCTTTTTTAATTTAAAGTAATATTGGAGTCTATGTTTAATCTAATTTAAAGCTATCTTACTGTTGTTGCGGCAGTTGGACAAGAACTAATTACAATTAATGATAATTGTGATATCTTGCAGTTGTGCTGCTTCGCGATATCATATATGATATCGCAACGAACAGAATTTTGAACATAACGATCTGTGTTTTACGTAATAATTTAGATATACATGTGTGGAAATTAATTACGTATATGAAATTAGTTATTTATTATATTAATAATTTTAGTTAAAATTATTAATTGAATAATAAATTTTATATTTATTACACACAAACTCGACTTGTAAAAAATATACTTTGCCGTAAGTACACATTTACATCAAACTAGTTGCACATTAAAATATCATCTACATGATCGCTTGGATTCCAGTAAAAATCACATGTTAACGTATAAACGCGACTGTGTCCTTTTTTTTAATTGAAGCTTTAAGTCGAATGGTGTGTGATCTCTTGAACGTGCACAACGTTTCTTTGTGCCTGCAGAAACGATCGGTATTAGTTTCCAGAGCGTTCATAAATCAGCCACTATGCGTGAAACGTTTATCTCGATGTATTATCCACGAAATATTGACAGGGGAAGGATAATTCGAGTATCACCACGGTTGGGAGAGAGCCAATTCATGAGAGGCTCCGTGTCTAGTTTCGAGCCCGAGCTTTTGCACCCTTTCTTTTGCCGCTTCTGCGAAATTGTATGGCGGATTTACCGTCTCTCTCTCTCCTTTCGTCTCGTCAACTAACATTCTGGATAATTCCGTCTCTTTCTTGCTTTCTTTTTCCTCTTACGTACGTGAGTTTTCCCCTTCTAATCAATTTAAAATTAATCCTGTAGTCTAAACTGAGGATCCTCCTGAACTCTCTTTTGAATCGGCTTCATAATAGCGAAATTCATATAACATCTCATATAGCTAATGCGAGTGTAGTTAGAGATTATATTGTTTGATAATCATTATGATTGACGCCGATTAAACTGATCATCGAATCCCACGAAATACGTTATGTGCAGAACGATGTATCCTTTGAATCGGTTTATTTGAATGTCTATATGTATAACTGGATTGTGATGCGGTAATTAATTCATTCCCATTACTATTACTAATTTCAACTATTAATTTTCCTAATTTCTACTTATAATCAGAAGAATATAAATCGTAAAGCAAGGAAAGATTCCTTCAGAAAAAAGAGAATATAAAAATATACGTAATATTTTTACTGTATCTAAAGTTATTCTTACATCTCTGTAATTATAAATTACGTATATTTAAATTGGATTGCTTTTCTTCTCTTATTAAAGAATCTTATCTATAATTAAAGCGCGTAAACAAGTTGTGTCATTGATATTTATGATTGCAATTAAATAGAATAGAAATGAAAATTCAGATAATTAACTAAAATGTTTAAAAAAAACTGGATATAATAAAATAATCAGTTAGTATTAACAATAATTGTTGATGTTTCACGGATGTATAATAGATGTATATAATGAAGTCCTTGCCGCCAAATTAGTTATAACTATATCATAATGAGAGCGGCATGAAGGCGGCGCTACAGTGGTAATTAACTCGAAAGTTATAATTAACTCGATTTATAATTCCAACTAACTAACGCAGGGAGTTTACTCAAGTGTAAGCTCAACGTGGATAGTTTAAGCCTATGTAAAATTAACCACGCAGTAGATACAAAGCTGAACTTGATCCGTAAATCTCTGCAACGATAATTATCATCTTATTTTCATCAATACGCAATAATTAATATTTCACGTGTCTACTTCGATCAATAATATAAGAAGAATCATACAGAGAGAGGCAATTACTTATTAGCGTAAATACTTATATTTCTAGAATGTATCCTATATCTTGATTTCTCTG
The DNA here is from genome assembly GCF_001594065.2 of Cyphomyrmex costatus. NCBI lineage: Eukaryota > Metazoa > Arthropoda > Insecta > Hymenoptera > Formicidae > Cyphomyrmex > Cyphomyrmex costatus. The sequence goes on from NW_017275390.1 coordinate 1,183,586, forward strand.
CACTTGAAAATTTACACTGCATTATATAACCTTTACAAGGCTAATACGAGGCTGTGTTTCGAAATTTCGTTTTCGTATTGTCAAAGAACTTCAAGAGAAATTTTGACTGGTTATTGAAACAATGTACACGCACACATATATAATTTCTCTTTTTTAATCAAGTCGACGGATTTCCTTACGGGAAAGCGTCGCGATCCCGCTCCGCCTCGCGCGCTCTTCAGACGTACTGTCAGCAAAAATACCTGGCCGCTTGGCATTACTTGAAAATAGATCGGCAGCGGTTCAAAACGTCGTTGTATGTACGTTCGACCCACCTCGCAAGTGAATTGAGTCGCGCCCGACTAGCTTGCCTCTGTCGATTTTCAGTGCCGGTTATTTCACAAATATTTTCCGGTGTTATACTAAAGGGATTAAATTTACCTTCGCCTCCTTGCAAAAAATTCATTTTTGCATTTTATATTGTGCCATATTGTTACGATAGCGTTGTGTGTCCTTCGCGTGTGTGATTTAGTTCTGGAATATTATCGCGCAGAACATAATTGTGATGGCTAATACCATACCCAGCTCGTCCAAACACATGGAGAATTACGGTGAGTTTCTGGAGGGTTCTGTTCTTCCTCGTAACTTTGTTACGTACATGTATATTTACGTTCATCTCGCACAATTATATTTTACTTTTATAACAGCTTATTTGCTTAATTCGGAAAACTGAAAATACTTTTTTTGACGTAAAATTTTATTTAGAATTTATTCTGGAATAATTTAGTAAAAAAATAACCACTTCTGTACTATTTATTTCTTAGAACAAATATCAAATTTAATTTTATTATGATTGTAATAATTTTTTATATTGTGACCCTGAAGAGCTTTAGTACATTTTAAGCTCGTTTTGCGAATTGTGTTTACCAATCTTTCATTAATTAAATATTAAATTGATTTCTGTCAGAAAACAAATATCAACTTGAAAGAGATTTAATTTTAAATATCTTTACGCGTCCTTGAATTAAACTTGTCAAAGTCATCTTGAAAATAAATTTACGCTTATTTTTAAACTTAAATCTTAAATAATTGATTCTTTAACAACTGCATAATTAAGAAAAAGTCTATTCTGATTAATTAAAGAATTCATTGAGAAAATATCGGGAATCTTGGTGCAGGAATGTTTTCTATACCGATCGTTACTGTTCTATATTAATCGCGAACTGCTTGGTAACAATATTTTATGCAAAATGAGCTTTCGTTGTGGTACAAAACGCTACATATATAGTCGGATTATATATACAAACGCGCTTCTAGGTTTCTATTTCAAGAATAAATCTTGTCTAGAACGCACGAGCGAAAATTTGCGCGGGATCGCATTATTCTCATTCCACTATACAAGATCATGGCTATTCGCAAATAATTGACGCCGTTCTTTTCTCTCTTGCTCTCTTTTTCCCTATAATCTACAACACACAGTGTTCCTGATGAATAAATTAAATTTTCTTCTTCAATTCTTTGAAAAAATTTTTTTTAACTAATTCTGCTAACATTTTCCCATTTCACCAATTCTGTGTATCTGTCTGATTCCGCAGAATTTCTCGGGAACTAATTCTTGCATATGTTTGCCAGGCTAGTGTTGCTCGATAATGCTACATGTTAATCCCTACTTACAATTAACACAAATTAGCTCAATAATAACATTATATGATTTGATCCAATTAGTAGAGTGTGGCTTCGTGACCTCATATTGTTTCGAACGCGCCCTTCGTAATAATTGATCGATACTCAAGGTTTATATACTTTCTTCTGTACATATTTCTGTCTTCGCACGTATCATTCTTGGTATCATCAAGATTCAAATAATTCGCAGGTGGCGCGTCGCGACAGCAGTCGTTTCGCAGAATTTGCTTCTTGCGTTTTGTGCCTTGTGATCATTTCTGTTTTTCACCCGTGTTGTTGCTGATTGGTGCACCCCTAAAAACAAAAAAAAAAACGATCTCCCTCCAAAAGCTCTTGGCACGTCCCAAGGTACACCTCCAAGCAGCCCCGCGACAATGTCCGCGTTCTCCAGGATGGTCGGCGCGGCCACAACCATGGCGAACAAACAGGCCCCGAATCAGAACCAGACCCAGATTCAGGCCCAGGTCCAAGCCCAGGCCCAGATTCAGAATACGGGCAACCCCCTCGGAATTGCCGCGGTTCTTCTTCAAGGGACCCAAGGTAAATTCAGAATTTAGATTCGATGTGCTGCATTGAAATGCAGGATAAATCGGGGTCTTCAAATCTTAATTTTTAATCCTTTGCGGCTCTACAGTCAAGGAATTTTTTTTTAATTATTCTCGAGATAACAATTTAAAACGATTGTATGATTAAACTCTCTCTTTATGAATAACAGTATTTATAGAATTAAAATTATTTTTTAAGCCTATGAATTTTTAAAGACAAATTTATCTCGATATCTTTAAATCTTATTATATATTTCAAGTGGATTCATTTAAAAGTCAATGTAATTATTTTCAAATGCACTGAAAGAAAGTACAGCGGTTGGAATCGTTCGCTGATAAGTAAATAACCTTTTATTTATCCACGAAAATGTCGAATTCATCTAGTTTTTATTACGATTGCTATTGATTACATTAGATGGAGGCAATGAACGCGAATTGATGAAGAAAAGTAAAACATAGGATTGCAACGATATTTTCGTTAAAAGTATCGAATATTTGCCGTTGTTCTCGAAATGCAATTTGTTTGAAATGTTTGGCAACCGAAATGTGTTTCGGAGAGGTTATCACGAATTCCGATGGTCTGATCTTCCGGATGCGAAACTTTTAAAATTGACTATTCTTTCATCTCAATACGAGAAAACGTTCTTCTGTGTTGTATAAATGAGATACTTTTTGAATTCACTCTTTCAATCTCACGTGTGAAATGATGAACTTAGAGAATGATGTGCTTCAAGAGATGACTGTTAAAAATGTTCAAAAATCCAAATCGCTTTAATCAAATTAAATTTACTTTACATTTTTGTAACTGAACTTATCAAGTCGTAACTATTAGAATAAGATGTAGGTATAGTTACGATTAGATTTTGTAAACATCTTTTTACCATATTCAGAAATCGTTCCACGACACAAAACTTTTGTCAACCGACATTTTGCTGAATTTTTCAATAATCTATGTTTATACTCGACAACCACAAAAATACCTGCTGCATTGTGATCTGAATGAGAGAATTGAGAAATCAGAGAATATTATAGGTAAATCGAAAAAAGAAGATTAAATGGGTGTTAATTAGAAATCGTATGACATATAAATCGAAAGTGTGATATTATCAATTACTACTTGCTCAAATTGTTTGACTTTTTAAATTATGGAAGCATATCTTCACGAAATTCATTCTATAGAACTCTCTTCCTCTCCCTTTCTCCGTATTGTTCCTCTCTCCTTCTTTCTTTCTTTCTTTCTCTCGTACCGCAGGGTGAGAAATAGGCACGTACACTGGAAGGAGATGCTAAAGCGCAACTAACAGCAGTCTGATCGACGAATCGGTAAGGTTACCCAAGCCGGATGACCCATTTCTGCTTCCACGCTTTATTGAGATTCTTTGTAAAGAGCACATGTGTGTACATACATATACATACGTATATTATATATACAATATACGTGTATGTGTATACTTATAGCCGATGCATAGCAATAATCGCTCTTAAATGAGGACGAAGCAGGAATCGGTCTAGTCGTTTCTGCTTTAAAAAGCCGCAGCATGATTTGAAATTTATTGTAAACAAATTTTTTTACCACATAATGTACACTTATGTCACAAGGTTCGTCACTATATGTTTCTTGCTTCTGTTGCATTATTTTTGTCTTTTATCATTCACGCTTTCTCACACCTTTTATACAACGAGCTCGTACTTTTCGCGTTTGCCATATATGGTACATTCACGTTACACGTACACTCACGCACTCGTTGATTTTTTTTTTTTTTTTTTTATAGACATTAGATAATATCCTCAGCCGACGATCCTTCCGTAAAAGGCGCGACGAAAACGGAAGAAAAGCTTTCTCTTTATATTGTCGTTTCTCTTTGCGCCACTCCTCGATTTCTCCTTGACTATATTTACATACGTAAACAATACTGCCTGACGAATCGATTCATCCTGATTGATTGACTGGACGATTTATTCGACGATTTCTCCTTAAATTTTCCAAGTTTCACCTCCCTCGGACAAACAGGACTCACACAGCTATAAAATATAGTGTAAAATATACTGAGATTTGCATTCGCTCTTCCGTCTCGCTCTTCCGGCGATATCGATGACTTCCCTTGCTCCGCTGCTCTTTCGTCGGATCTTTATTATTTACGGATTCGAGCGTCGGGAATAGACGACGCGATGATCGATCGCGTTTTACACCATCTTGCTAGCCACGTCCGTTCCTGTTAAGTTCAGCAAGTGGAATGGATCTGACAAGCAAGTGGAAATAGACAAACTGCAACGACATGAACGACATAAATAGTGATGTTGACACTGATATCAGTACACTAGATGCAACAAATTTGTCAAATAAAATGGTTTTTTCTTTCATAGTTGACTGTTATGCACTTGCAATTGAAATTTTTTATTAATACATATTGTTGAGAGTTTAAAATATTTTATTTATTTTGCGTCACGCGTCTAATATTTTCTAACTATGATTTGCAATAATTTTTTTTATTATAAATTGCAAAATTATTTTACATCGAAATAAATTATTTCTCTCCGTCTCTGTTTTGTTTTAAATTATCATGTGATTATTCTATAAAAAATTATAAATCTTTTGGGTGTGAGCTCTCTGAATTATGATTTAGTTAAAATGAATTAAAAATTAATTAAAAATGTTTACTCAAAAAGATTGTAAGCCAAACACTTTAATCAAGCGATAATCTCAAAATGTATCTAAATAATTAAAATATTGTCCGCGTGAAGAGTTTCGAGCCTGTGTATTGTCATTTCTTATATTTTATCATTGAATGTGAATGAAACGAATTGAAACGAGAATCCGCGAAAGACGGAGGAGCAGTCGGTCTAAAGAGCATCGCCAGTCTAGAGCGGGTCAGACGCGCGATTACGCGATGCGACGAGACGCGAATACGACGCGACGTGCAATGGCTTCTTTGACGTTGACACTAGCTCGTGTTTGGTTGGTTGATTGCATGACTAGCTGGCAGCGCAGGAAGCGGTAGCAGCAGCGGTAGCAGCAACAACAGCCAGAACAGCCAAGTCGGCGCTTCGCCATCGTCGCCGGCCAGTATCAGCCATCAGGCGAATGGTAGCAACGAGCCGATAGCATCGCGACGCCAGGATTCCTCGCCCACCGGTCTGTAGCACGATAATCTGGCACGTTTCCTTCTATCTTGATACTCTTCCCTTCTTCCTAGAGGGTGGAAACGATCTCTTAACTCGTTCTCGAGCGTCGCTGCATGCTATAGAATTTAATCAATTATTTTTGATCGTTATTTATTGCGTATATATGCCTGTTGATGTTGTCTATCGAATTGTCAGAGCATCGATTTTCCGTGTATTTTTAGTCCGCCGTCGGCAATTTCTTTGTCAGTTCTTATTCAAATTTGTAAGATCGATTCATAATCGCGAATTAGTTGCTTCTTTTTATCGAATTCCTCAGTCGATCAAAATTCACATGTTTATTATTATTATAACGGCTGCTATGCAGGATATCGTCGTAGCATAGGTCGCACAGTTGCTGTAAATGGCGATAAGGTAACGCTGAGTGAACTCGGAGAATTTGATCGCGTAGGATATTTACGAGACGGCTAGACAGAGGTATTTCCCCGAAAACCGCACATTCATTTGTACCGTCTATAAATAATCGACATTAATGTTTGCTATGATTTATGGAAAACGATTCGGTATTTTCTCTACGCCTACGAATAAAGCGTAATGGATGTGCAAAAATAATGGGATTAATTACAGCTATCGGCCCGTTTGTTGGTCGGCGAACCCAATTTATGATCAATGCAATGAAAACAACATTATTAAATAAACGTGAATACAAATACATGTGAAAGGATCGATATAAATGAAAAGCCGTTAATTAATAAGTGAAATGCGCTCAGAAGTCATTTTTATCGCCGTGCTGCAATATCTTTTGTTTTTTTCTAATTTGCTTGCAACGCAAATATATATACATATTACTGTACGTAAGTAATGATTACTTGTTTCAAAAATTTATATATCTGCAAATTTATTATATATCAAATTTATTTAAAATGTATTCTGAGTAGTAAGTTCAATCAAGATTATTAAATTAATACAAATTTGATTTGCTTATTATAATGTATAAAGTCGTTTTTTCGATCAATTTTATAAATTTTCTTCTAAAGAAAATAAATTATTGTTTTTAGTATAGATACATAGTAATGCGCTTTCCTAAAATTTATGATAAGTACGTTTTAATATAATTATCGTGCAAAATATTCTTTGTTAAAGATAATCGTTAAACTTAAGATAAAGAAAGCAAATTGAATAATCGTCCTTCTTAGCAATAGAACATATTTTTCTGTTTACAGAATCATTTTAAGTTTATTGTTAATAAAATCTCTCTCGTGCTATGTATCGGAAAATATTGTTAAAGAATAGTAAACACACAAAAATTGTAATCGTGTTTTCCATTTTCCCAATGGGTCGCTTGTTGGATGGATATAAATAAATGTTAAACAGAAGATATCAACGATACATGTATACAGTTCATGTGTAATATATGTAATTCGAACGTATCGGGTAGATTCCGAGTACCGCACATAAAAATTTATATGTTCTCCACCCTCTATCCTTCTTACTCGCAATCGAAACTTATCCTGGTTATTGAGCCGATACCTCGCAAGCGATTTAATCTGACGTAGAAACTTCTTCGTCTTCTGGGATATTATCAGACGAGAGACATCACCTTGACCGCCATTATGTCAATTAACTGTCTTCTGCGTGATCCAGACAATTGACATTAATACGATTACCAACATTGATACTTGAATAGCGTGCTCGATGAGATCAGTGCACACAAACGCGTGCAATCGGTATTTTTGAATACCTCGATATGAATAGCGACTTTAGGAAATGAAATTAGAGATTGCATTAAATCCCAGAAGGGAGATTGAAATATGAACGAATATTTTCGTTGGATACAACATAATTTAAAACAGTAAAATTTGAAAGAACGATGGCGATCTACGAGGATTTACGATTAGTATCACGTTTGATTTATCCAAAATTCTCTTTGTTTAGATATATCTAAAAAAAAAATTGATATTTGAGTATTATATTTTTTTTTTAAGTTATAAATTCCATGTATACTTTCGACCTGGTATCTCCAATTGATCAAAATCCCTTCAAATACGATTATCGACAAAGCTTCGAGTTATCGGCGCTCCTCTTCCGCGTGAACGGTATTATCAATTTGTTTTTGTTTGTTGGGTGTCTGTGTGTTTTTGCATGCTGCACGTGTTTCGTGTATCGCCTTATGATCGCACACCCTTGTTTGTGCCTGCATGCACCTACTCCGCAAAAAAAAAAAAAAAACGTGCAGAACGGGAAGCACGACGGATGAACGATGCCGACGGACACGCATTCCGGATAGGCTGCGTCCTCGACGAGGATCCCGAAGACGGTAAGAAAACCGTTGATGCCCGTAAGTTCGGGATAAACGCGAGGGAGAGGAACACGCAGCAATCACCATGTTGGAGCCCCACGTCTTGCGGTTTGCTTTGAAACTCGTTCAAACCGCCCCCCTCGTGCTTTCTTTAAATATTTCTACAGCGGGCAATACTGAAAAGAATAAAAGAAAAAGTATTTAAATGATATTCTAAATAAAAAGATTTTAAGATTAGAAGAATTTAACACAATCTTTCAATAAAGTTTCAATAAAGAGAAGAATATGTAACAGTAATTTTATTTTTTAATCAGTAGGCTATATTGTTTTTATGAAACCTTTTATGTATGACTAGTTGATTAATTTTTTCGGAGAAATATACAAAAATCGAATTTGATAATGTATCTTATCATTGCATTTATTAGGTGCATTCAGAAAACTACAATCGTTTTCTGAGCGCTCAGTGAATTTTTGCATCCTTGATCTGAATATGCTTAGATCTAACGGAATATGCCAATTAGATGTAAGAATTCATTGAGCGCAGTGAGTAGTTATAATAATCTGAATACCTCATTGACTTAGTCAAAAGGCAATTTTTTTACATCGAGAGAATTCAATTTCTTTATTTTTTCGATTTTGTTGCATATAATGTTTCAGCAACAATGATAATACATGGGAATGTCTTAAGTAAGAAAAAGGGACTTGGTTGGCCTCTAAAAGTCTCAACAGAAATTCTAAGGCGAAAATTAAGGGATAACTAGAATGAATAGATTAATCATTCTTTACAATAATTTTTTCTTACAATTTTTACAGTTCTCAAATTGTATAAATTTAATCTGATCAACCAATTGATATCACGTTAGATATCTCTCTGTATATATTTTAAATTATCATTCATTATCATGTTAATGATCGAATATCCTTGATTGTATTTTATCTTATTTATCATATGTATGTATATTCAACGTATGTATATTCAACGTAATGCTATCTCTGTGCATCGCAAGCAGGTAATAAGTAACCAAGATTGACTAAACCGTCTGCACATATGTTTACCCTATCTACCTTGGTTACCGTCGTTTAGAGCTCTTAGTATTTATAATTTATATCAAAGTAAGTATATCAAAGTAAATTTACATTACGCGGATTGTTTATTATCGATTGAACTAAAATTTCAGAATGTATAAGATCTGTTTACATCACAATGGGATTTTGATATTCACATCGTTATTCACGAAAAATCATCTCGGTCGAATCTTTTAGTTCATCGTTAAATAAATATACATTTTTACGATATTTTTTTTCATGTAAATAAAAAATTCTTTTCTAAATGTGCGTTCGCTTCGATAATTGGAAAGCGTGACACTCGCAGGTATAGATTTGCTGTTTGGTAATGGATGGTTTTGAATCCGAACTAATGGTGACTCTTGATAGGCTAATAGGCGCACTATATATCACAAACATGTGCTATACATATATATGTATATACAAAACAAGTTGGAAACTAGCTAGCTCGATGCTCCAGTATTCGTTCAAGTTGAATCGCAGCAAATACTGGCTCTAATCCGCGAGCCGCAAGTTAACGTGATTAAGATTCTCTGGGCGTACACGATCGAAGCCTCTTGTGCCGATTCACCTCGACTTCGTAAATGTCTTGCGATTGTCTTCGTACAATTTGCGTTCGCATGCACGCACACTATTTAATCTGAATTCAATCGGAACATAGTAAATCGTGCTGAATCATAATAAAGGGGACAGGAGGATCCATTCGAATCCAAATGCTACGTTGCATCTAAAATGAAAAACGACAAGTATAAAAGACATTTTGCGTTTATTAATGTTGTACATGCACAATGTATACATGAAAATAGTGTTGCCAACATCGACTAGCGGTAACATTCAAGCAAAATCTAACGTAACATAACAAATTCGATTGGACAACGGAAACGGCAAACCAAGAGGAAGATGAGAAAATGGATAATGATGAGAACTCTCGGGGGAGACGGTCAATCCTCTTAGACGATACCGCACGTGAGGATTAAGCTAATAGCTTTTACATTTCGATAGAATTAAAAATTGAGAAACGTTATATGCTAGAGACCTCCGTGAACAGTTCGTGCTTGCATGCTATTATATGCATACTAATTATAATATCATTTTCATTATTATAATCTACGATAAACGGACTGGAATAAATTTCTCTTGTACATGAAATGAGTTGCATACCATATTACATACATGTACGTATTATATTACATTAATAAATTATTTTAATATAATACTTGTTCACACACACACACACACACACACACACACTTAACGAAATTCTCTGCGTGTTAGTCGAAGAAACGGATATTTAAAAATATGAAGCAATTCGACGTGCGGGCGAAGCTTAATCCTCTTCGTGTTTGTACAGCAGCTTGAGTATTGTCTTGAAAATTCATCCGTCTTGCCCATTTTTTAATACGAAAGGGATATATATATATATTGCTTGTAGACATAAGAATCGTGTGTCCTATCAAGACCTGCAGCCAGCTCTCAACCAACTCCCAGTGCTCAGGTAAAGTGCGAGATTACGTCGTATGTAAGCGACCAAGGAAAATTAAGTCGGAACGAATCGAGGAAGTACTCGTACTCTCCTCGACTTGTTAGTTTTATCGTTTAGGAGTTTACGAAAGGAAGCATATCGCCAAAGAAGGAGCTAAAACCGAATTGAATTTTAATTAGTTTAAGAGTGCTTTTAATATACTCTTTTTAACATAACTAATAATTATTACAGGAATTACTTGTACCAATGAATTCTTATAAAGTGCTTTAATTCCTCTTTAATGCGATGTGTTTTCTCTCTCCAGAAGCGTTATTGACCGATATCGCACGGTTTGCAATACACATATCAATACGAAATATGACCGCATGTCATAATTCGTATAACATAACATACATATATAATTCTATATTCTACATGAAAGACTATTAAGTGATAATAATTTATTACATATTATAATAACGCAATGCAATCACTTTTGCGAGAAACATTATTTCTCGGGATTTGATTACGAAGAAAACTTGTTCTTAAAATCTCGATCGATCTTTTAGAGATCTCTCACATTCTATAATATAATCCCACAACTATACATGCTTCATGGTGCAAAGTGCTTACTGAATATCAAATGAGTAAAGTTATTCTCACGTAATTCACGTAATTGCTGTAATAGTAAAATATATAGAGCTGCGGAAGAGGAGTGTGTTACACTTAATGCGACGATAAATGTCTAAAGACAGATCGATCAGAGACCCGGGGATGGTGGACTTCGTAATAGAATACCGAGGTGCGGTAAAGTTTAATTAATTAGTTAGGACAGTAGCAGAAATAGTAACATGGTAAAACTGGCGGTTGTGTGATGGTGGTAGTGGTATTCAAGAAATCGTAGTACAATAATTAATTGCCGAAGTAAAATTTTTTAAATCCGTTTTCATTATTATTTTTCATCGTACCTCTCGTGTCGTTACTTTGACGTAATCGCGTTTATTTCGTGTGATCTAATAAAACATTTAAGATTTCTAAGAATCACGCTGATTCGTTCCGATGTGGGGGTCTTATCTCTCGAGAGAAAAACTGAAAATCCACACAAAAATTGATCGATCTCTAACGAATATATATATATATATATTATACGAAATACAATCCCCGATGATTAAAGACGCGAAATAATAGCGTATACACTATACATCTCTTGCGATCTCCGAACACTTTCCAAGTCTCTTCGTGGAACTTTGCTTCAACTGTTGAAACGGCATCTAAGGAATGATCGCAATTTCCATGTACGTAATTGCCGATCTATAACGTAAGTAACATATATCGACGAACGCATCGTTAGATTAAATGGTATAATATATACAATCAAATATTAATTTATTCATGCGATCCTTAATTTGGATATGCGTGATGACTTTTATAAGAGATAAATTGCAACAAATACAAAGGAATCGACAAGGAAATGCCCGCAGGGACCTCTTTTTTTTTTTTTTACTTTCGTAATCATTAATCCAACGAATGAACGTTCGTTCCTCTATCGAGATTGAAACAATTTAGACGCACTGTCGAGTTGATGCGTGCACGCGTTACGCATGAAACATCCCAACGAGGAGAGCACGAATACGATCGAAAAGTCAGGAGGTTCACTGCGTGAAGTGTGCGTCGATGAACATGTGGATGGATATGTACTTGTGTTGAGTGAATGAAGCGACAGCTTGAATGAGAGCCTGAGGGGAAAGGCCGTTGAAGAGAATGACAGAAACGCGAGACGCGCGCTGCGCTGCTCAATCGTCAATTTGGCAATTCGAGTTACTCTCTCGGATCTCACCACTCGGCCGACACGAAACGACCACTGAATTAGATACGATCGTACATTGTGCGCTTGTGATTTCGTAATCACGAAATCATTGAAAGCGTAACAGATCCCTGATGTCAGGCCAAGTGGAAAAGGGTCACTTGTATCAGCCGAGTCTTGCATTATTCTTATTTCTATACGTGTATTATGGTAAAAGCTCGCGTTGAAGTAAACAATATTATTTCTTATTGTCTGTACACTTTACATGGTCTCTTCACTATAATCAATTAGTTAATAATAGACAATTTTCCGCAAGTTTTTTTTAAATATATTTTTGAACAGTGGCGTAACTACAGAAGGGCAGAAGAGACCCTTGAAATTTAATTTAATTTTTAATATTACCATTTTAATATTCTATAAATCGTTCCCAGTAAATCTCTTTATTGAAAGATATAAATACGCAAGTATTAAAATCGCCTATTTCAGCAACTTTGTTTCTAAACTTCGATTTGTGAGGTTTTCTCAAAGACTTAACATGATATGCCATTTTTACGACCAACGTTAAAACTTTATCAGAAATAAACTGATAAAACTTAAGGCAAAAAGATTTTATTTTGTCTGTTAATAATATATGTTATCATTTGAAATATAATTATTTGACTAAATATTTGATAGTTAAATTAAAAATAAAATTCTGTATTTCCAAATTTGTATTGCAGTTACACTTACATTCCGCCCTGTTTCTGATACTCTGTTATTGTAGTAAGCTAATATTTGATATTTATATGTCGCGTTCAGTAACAGGGTCTTCAAAAGGCGATGCTTCCGGGTCCGAATTTTAAAGTTATGCCACTGTTTTTGTAATTATTAGTATTTAATTGTACAACAGTTTTCACTGTTAGCACTTTTTACAATTTTTTTTATATAACATTAAAGTCGGGTATAAAATTGTAAGCGCTCTCTTTTTTCAAATTTTACTGCTTTAATTAGTCGTCTCGATTAGGCTATTCGTTCTTTGACGAGGATCCTGACGAGGATCCGATCCACGAGAATCCGATTCGCGACTGCGCTCGATACGGAAATTAATTGCGCGGGTATGGCTTATTGTTCTTGTGCACAACCAGGGGCCGCAATGGTGTAGGGCTTTAGAAAAGTTGACGAAAAAGATAAAGTGCATGCGACTGTGTTTGTGCCGTATAATATGTCGGTAAGCCCAATGGGCGTGCTGGACGCCTCAGTATGAACCGATTGATTTATTGATTTATTGACGGTTCCAGCACGCCGACAGGAAATCATCAAGATGACTGAGCAGTTGATCGAGAGCATCAACACCGGAGATTTCGAGGCATACACGTAAGTAACCATAGAACCGTTTGTTAAAACGGAAACGCAAAGGTCCAGTCTGTACGTTTGTACACAATAGAAAATTGATGAAGTACTGACAAGTTTATGTTAAGATATAACGTATTTGTTAAAGCATATATTATTTGATGAAGCTTTTTACGTAGATATCAATATTTTTGTTTTACTTGTAGTATTTGTTAAACCAATATTACTATCTATATTTACATTTCATCAACATACATCACTTAAAATTGAATTTGGGCGATTGGCGATTAATCTGATAGAAACAGCCGATGCTTCCAATAATATTCCAATTATACACACAGATATACGTCAATCTATTACCGAGGAAAGTAATTACTCAATTTATTTTCTTTTTCTTTAAGTAACAGTTATCTATAACGAAGAATATTTTCTTGATAATAATCTTAAAGTATACTTATTACAAAATTGAAGAAAAACTCATTATTATGTACTCAAAACAAGAATTTATTTTTTTAAAGAATATTATAAAATTGATCGAAGAAATAAACTTTTCATAATAACCAAATCGAATTTGTTTTAATTAAATAAACTTGATTGAAGAGTATATTAAATTTACTAGGATTTAGAATATATTTTGAATAAATTTAATGCTTGTGATGAACTTATGATAAATTTGTCGATATATGAACGTTCGAAATATTTGAAAAATAAGTAATGATTACTTACGAGAGCAATCATTACTTGCGTATTTTCTGTGTGTATACAGGATGATAAAAAAAATCAACATTTATACAGTAGATAATACAATATACACCATATTGACAATGAGTAAAAAAAAGCCGTAGTGAGCAATAGCCTCGACTGCTGTTTTTAAATGTTGCTTTAAATTAAATTTTTTTAAATAAAACGAAAAATCGTTCTGTTGATGGAAAAATAATTCTAAATTAACCGGAAGATGTATATACACATATATATGCATTGTATGTATCTTTTAATTCGGAATCGTTTTTGCTTCAACGGAAAGATTTTTCGTTTCATTTTGATGTGCTATTAAAAACCGATATAATAAAAAAGTATCATTATATAATTAATTATTATACGATGCACAATTATTACAGAGATATATTAATCTCTTTTCATACTTCTCTCTCTCTCTCCAGGAAAATCTGTGATCCACATCTGACCGCATTCGAGCCGGAGGCTCTAGGTAATTTAGTCGAGGGAATGGATTTTCACAAATTTTACTTTGATAATGGTAATTATATGACTCACTTGCATTATTATTATAAACTTACTTTTATAGACAGTTATTTTTATATGAAAATATATTGTATAATTTGTAAATGTAATATATTCGATATAGAATAAAAAATATAAAAGCATTGTAAAATCAATAAATTTTAAATTAATAAATTGATTACTTTTATGTATAATAACAATTGTACATATTAAAGCATTGCACCGGAAATTGATAACCAAAAATAGTTATTTCTGTAAAAATGAGTTTGCCGGATGTTTATAAATTCTCTTATATTTTGCGACTTTTTAAAATTTAGATTTCATGAAAATGAATAGAATTAAATTTCTATTGTAATGAATAAATCAAAAGACTTTGCATGCGCAATTTTAAAAAGTTTCCATGTAGCGCAAAGTTTGCTTAGTTTTGTATAACGTAGAATTGCCTTCGAAATATTTTATACAATTTTATTTGTTCGTCTTCCTTTCTCTTCATGTTTGCGGCACCCATCATAGACGGTAATAGTTGATCTCTTTTTCCTCTCTTTTCTTTATCTCTCTTTCGTTCGTTTATTTCTTGCAATATTTTGACATTGTAAAAGAACTTTTATGTTGCACGTTAATACAAATCACGGTATTCGAATAACTTTTCGCTTTTTTTTTCAATATTAAGCAGTCTTGGGGAAAAACTGTAAGGCGGTCAATACGACAATCCTGAATCCCCATGTTCATTTGCTGGGCGAGGATGCTGCTTGCATCGCGTATGTCAGGCTGACGCAATACATGGACAAGTAAGTAAATATAATAACGAAAAGCGATTGTTAAGTGGTCGAACAGAATGAAAGAAGTCATAATTTATTGGGAGTACAAATTAGTTCGGTTCGCTTTCCAAAAGATAATCGCCTCCAAAGACGAGTTATTTTTTCGAGATGGAATTCGAAAATTGCCTGAGAGATGGGAAAAAGTAGTAGCCAGCGATGAACAATACTTTAATTAATCTGTTCATTCATTTTATTTTATAAAATAAATGCATTTTTGAACGGACCGAACTAATTTTGTACACCTAATATTCAAATTCGTCTTTGTATTATACTAATTAATTTCTTATAAATAATAATAGCTTCTAATTGATTTTTAAAATTTTTATTTAATATTCAAGGGCACAAAGTTGCTCTTCACCATTCGTTTCAACAATTGTAAGATTCCATTGTTGCATATGCGTTATTCTATAATTTTCCCTGCACTGGAGATAGTATCGCGATTTTCCAAGACGAGACATGTCCGTGTCTCATAAAATATGTATAGCTTAGTTCGTACGTTTCGTACTATCGTTTACGTTTCACTTGTTTTGATCCTCAGACAAGGCGTGGCGCATACCCAGCAAAGTGAGGAAAGCCGCGTGTGGCACAAGAGGGACAACAAATGGCAGAACGTGCATTTTCATCGGAGCGCGGTAACGGGTCCATCCCCGTTCTCTTTCAACCACAAATAAATCGGCCAAGAGGACTGTCCTGCCTGCCGCCTCTCGGCGAACGCTCGTTATCCCCCGATAAGAGCGCGAACGAAGGCTAGGAATACGGAATACAACGTAACGCGGGCATCCTCACGAAACATATTACACGTACACACGAAATACACACATATACATAAGTACGGAGAAGTTACGAAGAGAACACACAACGACGTAACGCAGCATTCGAGAGACGGAGAACAGTGACGCTATACAAGTATAACACGATTACAAATACATTTACCATGTAGTACCAAACGCGACAAACCGAAGATATGGCGCATCCGCCGGCATGTATTACTCGCTCCAGTACCTGCTCAGCGTACTTACTACCTATATTTACGCGTGCACACCCACCGCGCCAAGTGTGCCTCGGAGCCTCGACGAGGGAATTATTATGCGCGGATCATCGGAAGCGCGAGAAAAGAGCAGAGAGTCGGTCGCAATCGATTGATATTTTACCGAGCACCGAGGACACGAGGTAGACACTGTCCATTGTCAAGTTAATGAACGCGATCGTGGCGGAGAGAAAGAGAAAGAGAGAGAGAGGAGGGGTGGGGAGGGGGAGGAAAGGGGAGAACAAGAGAAATTTCTGGGCTGCGCATCGTTCATGCACGCGCACTCCGATCATGTCCGTTCCCCGCTGGCCATCTTAAACATCGTCCGCTTTTGATTTCTGGCATCATGCGACAACGCGCGTTTCTTCTTCGATTCTCGAAAGCGAGACTCCGACGTCGATTTTCCGAAAGAGCGAGCGGATCCTCCGAATGGAATTGTGATATCGAGACGAGTTGCCGCGCGACAAAGAGATAATGAGACCGCCAGCGCAATCAAACTCGCGTCGATGTTTCATGTATCGTCAAGTATCATCAGCGAAGTTTGGAAAATTTGAATGCGAGGCAATGTAATAAGCAGAGAGTCACGTCAAATGAATAGTACAATGGCAGATGGAACGAGTCGTCGAAGACGGCGAAGAGACGGTGAAGAGGAAGTGGAGTGACGAGTAGGGTCGACTCGGATCGATGCTGGGCATCGACGGGGACAGCGACGGGGTCGTGATGGAACGAGAAGAGGAGTAGAAAGAGCGGGAGAAAGAACAAGTATTCAAGTATCGACATGAGAGAGAGAGAGAGAGAGAGAGAGAGAGAGAGAGGGGGGGGGGAAGAGAAAGAGAGAGAGAGAGAGTTGAGGAAACTGACGGCGCGACGTGGCGTAGAAGAGCAACTGAATGGAATCGTGATCGAAAATTGCGGCCGAGTGCCACGCCGTGTTTGCGTTGACGAGCGTTGACAAACGCGCGGCGGCAGCATATTTCTTCATGCGATTCCTTTCCTCGGCTCTTTCGCCCTTGTCGCGTCTTGGATCACGGAGCCGACAATTAAAATCGTGCGAGCGCGCGCGTGGACGAGAGAGAAAGTCTCAGGGCGCGCATTCGTGGCGAGATGCGATCGAAAATCCTACGCGCGAAGGATATCCCGTTTCCATTTATTTCATCAACGATAAGACTTATTTAATCAATTTAGAATTCCCGATAGTTAGGCCCTCGCGCGGCGCGTACGTTTCGACACTTTCTACACTCGGTCTCTCTTGACACCGGATATTATCCTATACGAATGCACAAATACCGTTTAATGAATCAGTGATAATATATATCGCGACGTAGAACACGAAAGAAAAGGCGATACACGATGTAAGGAGAATATATAATCCAATAATTTGATATCTCTTTTAGAGAATTGCATTTTTACCTAGTAATGTGCAAGAAAGTATTTCGAGCTTCGTATTTAACGTAGCGTAAGTTTGACGTATATAAGCTTCAATGATTTCTATTACGAGATTAACGGCGAACTGCTACACGATCGTGCTGTCGTGAGCAACTACCACGCGATATCAAATCCTTCATAAGTAATGTTCCTTCGGAATAGCGACTATCACTGAGACGATAAATAATGAATTTATTGGTCAACGAACTCACTGATGTTTGGTAGATTGCATCTCGCTGCGGGAAAATCTATCTTCTTCCACTTTCCCCTCCCCTCGCACGCATTCAAAGAAGACACGCGATGCGCGTGACCGTCCTAGATAGATAGAGAGAAAGAAATAATCTTTAACTGTCTCATTTTATAATGTCAAACACTTTTGATGACACTGGCATATTTGTACATCCGGCTATTTCGAACGGTGGACGTTGTGACATATTCACGTATACAATAAACGGATATAAGTACATACAAAATGTACATTTATTCACGTCCTATTATCTACTCTTTTAGCTCAGTCTTCTAACGTCATTTGTCAAACAATCTTGTATTTCTATATGCATATAAAAATTGTATGATTAACGAAAAAATATTAGAAAGGAAAAATCATCTTTCATAATAAATAAAAGAATTAAGAATAAAAGAGGAAAAGAAAAAAGAAATATGGAAAAGCAGATAAAATGTTATGAGCGAATACTGAAAAAATACAATTTACTTCTATCACATCTCTCTCTCTCTCTCTCTCTCTCTCTCTCTCTCTCTCTCGCTCTCTTTCTCTCTCTGCATTATTAATGTTATACATGGGCATATATTTATTGAATTACTTGGAGAATCTAAAAGATATGATATAAACACCACGGTAACAAGTTGCAGTACGCAACGAATGGATTTCACTAATTGTGAGAAGTTAGGGAACGAGTGGATTCCTATCCAAAATAATTAAGAATCCAAACACTTTTTGTCGAATGTACTTCATTAATATGACGGATCTTTCTACACATTCGTATATTCTCTATTACTATTACAACTTACCGCGTAATAATAATGCAAATTTTTCAATGGGGAATCGTAGTAGAAATCTCTCCATTTACGAGAAATCAGGAGGAACATTTTTGCCATTTTGTTATATATGTGTGTATGTGTGTAAGAGAGAGAGAGTGTATGTGTGTGTATGTGTGTATATAACATATATATATTATATATAGGAAATATACACATATACATATATATTATATATACATGAGTATAAGCGCGTGCACAAAAGTTGCAAATTCGTATAATCATTAATTAACTAATACATTATTATCTAATCATTACTAACGATCATTCGTTATTAGATATTAGAGTGAATGTCTCTCAGCGCCGTGTTTGCCAAGTTTTTTCTTTTTTATTTTTCTCGGCGTCTCTCGAAGGTTTCACGTAAAAATATGTCTCTCCCTCGTTCCTACATACTATATTTTCTCGTTCTGACGTATATTGTTTAGAGAAGAACGAATTATTATGCGATCGCATGTCGTCCGGCGTGCGTATCGTAAACACGATAAATGCGCTTTTCCAAACGGTGGAACCGCACTACGTTCGTGTGGTCGCACATGCGCGCTCCACATCTACGCATATACATATATATATTGATACAAGGATACAAATAGGATTATATGTACATGTATACGTGTGTATGTAATATATGTCACATGTGTGTGCATACATACGTATACGTATATAGCAGATATACATTATTATATATAAATATATAGAGATATATGAATATAAATATAAAATTACGAGATTAAAAAATAGTTATTTCTACTACTCTCTAATTTGTCGCTTCTACGTGTGGTTGTTGTATAAAAAAAAAAAAAGATTCATTGATTTATTATTATTGTTATTACACGATTATCATTAATGTTAACGATTACCACTATTACTGCTATAACTACTACTGCTGCAACTACTATTACTACTGTTACCATTACTATTATTACTACTATACTATTACTATTACTACTATTACTATATTATTATTCTTACTGTATATTATTACTATCGCCGTCGTTGTCGCCGGGAGTAAAAAGAAAAGGGGAGAGAATGTATTCTTTACTCTTGTCTATCGATAAATTTGAAAATTTTGGGCTGCGACGATCGGCATAATCTCTTTTTTTTTGAAACGTGATAAACGCCACAATTGACATTCGCGTTCAAATAAATTCAAAATGTTATTTATATATAGGTACATATACTGCATATATGTATATATGTATATGTATACAACACGTATACATATATACGTATATATATCACATAGACCGTGTTACATTTTGTTTGTGTATGTGTTTGTGCGCGTGCGTGTGCGCATGTGTTTGTGGCTGGGTGTGCGACGTGCGTGCGTGTGTGCGTATATGCGTGTCTGTGTATGTGCCTGGGTGTGCATGTACGCGCGTGTGTGTACATATACATGTAACGTAACGCGGTCTTTATTACGTTTATAAATACGAGTTTACGAACGTTAATGAAATCGAGTGACTAAAGTATCGATATATATTCTCATTTTTTTTTTTTTTTATTTTTTTTAGATATCTTTTCACATCGATTGAAAGTTCGGAGAAGCACACGTCCGCGCGCGCATGCGACGCACTGTTATTATGATTATAATTACCGCAGCGTTATTCGCGTACTTTCACAGTTAATTCATATCGAGGGGTTTTACAAAACGCGCGGAGAAGGACGATGCTCTCACACGATGCTCGCATCAGATTTCTCGCTGAAAGTTGCGCGTTTGCAACTTATTAAATCTCATAAGAATTCAAATTAAATCCATAACACATTAGAGTGTATAAATTATTGCATTATATCAATGCGAAGTGTGCAGGTGTTTGTGTTCGTGTCAGAAAAAGAATTTTCTCCAATTTCTTCGTCGAGTGTCGATGTATTCGAATAAGGTCTCTTCCTTTACCAGATATTATATCTCGTAATCTCACATTCTGTATCTCCCCACGTATATCAGCAATAGCATGATTTTGCAACGAGTTCATTCCGAATTTTTTTTCTGATACGGATACACCGTACAGTGGCGTAATCGACATTCGGGAGGCCCTTTCGAACTCGATTAATAGCTCTCTCTTTCGAAACTTTGTCTTATTTCCATATAACTTTTCACTTTCCCCGTTCTTCTTTTCTCTCTTCCGCTCGTTCTTAATTTTCTTCAATCAGGCTGCGAAATCGCGTTGATTGCACCACTGGCATGGTACATATAGTGTAAACTACGTATTATATATGTAAGTATAATCTCCAGATTTCTCACACATTCCGTAGCGGTTTGCTCATTTTCCATCTTGGCTCTCGCGTATCGTAATCTCTTTCTCCGCGTTTCTCCCGAGCGTATGACGATCTCTTGTCAGTGCCGATCATCGCGTAATTATCGCGCAATGCGAAGAGGTGCGACGAGAAATCTCGAGCTCCAATGTGTTCGACAATGTATCTTGTCGTTGTGCTTTCTTGTCTGATTTGTATCGACGTGATGAGATTATATTGTACTTGTACTCTTTGTGCATGAATGACAGCTCTCGAGGACTTAACGATTTAAGTATACAAGGCTTCTCGCGATTACGTTAACGTCATATGTTGTAGACTTAGTTATCTCGCGGGGTCTATAGAAATGATACACGCAGGCTACGCTCTCACTGACTCACGTTTGTATCTAAAAACGAGTCGCGCGAGTATAACAAAGCTACGGTCGAGGTATCCAATCGAAAGCCGCTTACTTTCATTAGATCCAACTATTCTCACTGACTCTTTTGTATTATGAACGAACATATCTTGGTACGAGAGATATAATCGAATCCCGCGAGATTCGTAGTGAAATTTAGCGGGACGGCAAAAAAGCAAAGCGAATTCTTTTAAATTCCACCGTGCGTCTCTCGCCATTATTATTATCGTTCCTTCACGGTATTCATTCTTTCACACAAGCAAATGTTCAGCTTCTAATTCTAAAGATCACTCGTAAGGTGATCTTTTTGTGTGGCATTCAAGCAAAAAAGGCAAACTGCTGGATCGTATACACAAGAAATGAAATTTGTTCCCTTCATAAATAAAATTTCAGCATATTTTTCGTGAGAATTATCGATTAGCGATTGTATTGTACAACTATTTGGAAGATATATGATGTAACGATGACACATTAGCTACGGTTTAAACGTTAAAATTGCGTGCGCGTCTGAACAATGTCCGTCATTTTGCTTTAAATTTTAATTTGTCATCGTTGCATGTTGCAAGGATGGTCCGTAATCTGCGGAATAACATACGATAATGCGTGTACATGCGTGCGTCAGTGCGTGATCAGTATTTTGAGAGGTGCAGGTCGAGTCAATCGATAAGTAATGACAGAGTACAATGTCCACTGGTCATCGAAAAAACGATCCGATCGATGACCGAGCTAGTCTTGCTGATGCGTAAGGATCCAACGCGTAGGACCAAGAATTGTTTTCATGTCTAATGTTACTCTCTTATTGTTACTTTTGCCGTTGATGTAAATCTTTGTTACCACCAAATCTTGATTTTGTCTAATCGATAAACTATTCGCCCTCAAATTCCGCACTGGTGTGTGAATTTCAATTTGCACCAGCAAAGATACCCGTAAAGTTTCCCATATGAAATACACACATATTTTAACTTACTTTCACTCCGCATCTTTATATCTAAATTAACGTTCAAAGACGTAAAAGCCGAATTCGCACCAGGGTGAAAGTTACGATTGCGCGGTCGGAGTATGGAATTTGAGGGTCAATCTTTATCCGATCTTCTCTTATTTTTTTTTTTTATACTATTATATACGATATTTAAAATTGAAAGAACTCGAGTGTTTTATGATAACTTATATGTAAATATTTGTTTCATATTTATTCATTTGTTTTAGTTCGTTTGCGAATGGAGATGAGGCGCGCAAAGTATAGATCATCTTTCTCTTGTTTGCCTCTTTTCTTAATCTTCCGCGTTCTTTTCGTAAAACTCGCGGAGTGATGCTCGGTGTTTGATTACGCGTCGTGCAATCCGATTATGCTTCGAAAAGTCTGGAAGTGACGTTCCTTTCGGACATTGTAAACAATTGTAACAATTATTCTGGTTATAATATTAATATTATTACATTTATTGTAATTACCATTATCACCATTAATTATTATGTCGTTGTTATTGTTATCATTATTATCTCATATATAATATACATGGATATATATATATATATATACATACATATATACATATATACGCATGTTACATCTTTCTGTGTATACGTACATACACGTTAAACCGCGCGTGCGTTTTGCATGCGATATGAGCAATGGCGAGCCTGCGATCCCAGGTATTTGTATTTCTATTTGAGATAGAGAAGTAAACGCGTGTATTAAACGAAGCGGCGAAAATACTACTGTTTTGTCTAGAAACTTTTCACTTGACGACTGTAATTTAAAAAAACGCTATTTTCCGTTGATCTTTCTTATATAAACTGCAAAAGAAACATCGCAGCACATCCATGTGCGGCATTACGATATTTGTATAACGTAACGTTATATTAAAGAAATAAGTGGAAAGAGAAACAAAGTACCGAGGATGGAAATAGCGAGTTTTTATATAGACACATGCGCGCGATATATATTCCGAAATAGTGTTTTATCCATTTCGAAGGAAACTTTGAAAAAAAAGAGAGAGGGAGAGAAAGAGAGAGAGAGAGAGAGAGAGAGAGAGAGAGAAAATTTGCACGTCTGGCTGAGATTATCTCTTGGAAGTGTGCGAATGTTATACATCCAGAAAATTTATCTTTCATCTAGTCTAAGAATTAATCGAAATCTAGATGTGACGTGATCGATTTGATTTGATTCTAGAAACTAAATATCCATTTTTGCACTTCTCCATTGAATTAAACAAGCTAAGTGTGTAAAACTTAAAATAATCACTCACACATACACGGAAATCGCGAAATGATCGTGCTCGATTTAATATCACTGCTATTCTATGTTTTTGCAAGTAAGATGGGATCAAGTTTTCAATTAATACGACAAATTATATCTTGTTCGATTTCAACGATATCGAAGTATTTATTATAGTGAAGGACTTATCGCGCTGTTTCTGTAGTAATATAATTGTTTTACCCGATTCTTTTATAAATTCTTTTACAGAATTTGTGTGTAACGTATTCTTTGAATTATAACTTTTTTGATATACATTTATAATTAAGTAATCCTTGCTTCGTAATAATCAACGCTTTTGAATTGGTATTCTGGCAAGTGATTTAATGTTACTTACAGCCACTTGATCCCATTTGCTCTCGATTCGAATTCAGAATTACATCTGAAATTGAAACGAGACAACCGTGTAACCGTAGTCAGCATTTTGGGTTATGCATGCAAAGATTCGATTCGGTCTTGGCCGGATATATGCGAGACATCTTGAAAGTGAATATTTGTACGGGACTCTCAACGCATCTCACATTCTTCGCGATCATTGTCGCGCTTTAGAAAGATCTGCGGTGATGTGGCAGAGTGATCGAATAAAACGCGATCCTGCAATAAATGATAAAAATCGAAAAGTTTTTACAGAAGTTCATGAATATTCGCATATTCTCGAACGTTGAAACCGACGAAAGAGAATAATGGTCCTCCAATGAAGAGAAACCTTTAAGTTTTATAACTATCTTAAAAAAAAAAAAAAAATACGACGATTTGTTGCGATTTCATAAAGTTTCATTTCTTTCATCCTCTTTAAGTTCACCTATTTTTTTGCAGGAAAAATTCAGCTGAGCGAAATGTCGAGTTATACGAAAGATTATTGATTCTGTGCCCCCCCCCCCC
>NW_017275390.1:1208243-1230950 GCF_001594065.2 Cyphomyrmex costatus
TCTCTCTCTCTCTCTCTCTCTCTCCCTCCCCTTCCCTCTCTTTTCCTTTCTTCTTCCCTTCTTCTTCTCTCTCATTGGTAAATTTAGTGTATAATCGCTCTCAATTTTCATTACCACAGACATTATTAAATAAACGGATATAAGCGATCGATTGCAATTTCGTTCCAATATATTGAAAGATATAAAAAGGAAAGAAACATACATATACACACATACACAGAGCCGCGCACACAGTCGATCTATATGCATGCAATTGTTCTACGCGTGCACGATACTTTCCGATCAAAGATTTTGAATCATCCTTTGTTCTTTTTTCGTTCTTTTCGAGGACTAAAAGATAATACAATTCATATAATATAGATATCTATTCGTGTTACTTGCACTTTTTGCACTCAAAATTTCCGTTTTTCCATTCTTCTTATTCAACGTCCGAAAATATATTTATCTTGTTTCCAGTGCAAATCATTTTGAAGATTTCAAGCAAATCTATTATTATCCATAAAATTATAAATTATATATATATATATCTTTGAAATTATAAATTATGCATTTATATCTTTAAACATAAATTTCAATTTTTTGCTTAAAACTTAAATCCATTCTGATTTTCTTGGTTGTAAGCCATGTTGCAAAATATTCCGACTCGTATACTATCGAAATTTTGTCTGGTTACAAATGAAAACGTACAACGTGTATTATCCTTTTACAAATAATTCGTTTGATGAAACTTAAATGAAAGAAGTGTTTGTTGGAAATTCAAGTTGGAGAAGATTAAAGACTGTCGATGATAAAATTCCATCGAGCCCTCGATAAATTTAATTAGTCACTTTGTTATACATTTTTACTACAATCGCTAAAGCCTATTGTTTGGATACACTTACAATTCGTATATTGATCGTATTTAGCATTAATATTACGATTATTATTTTATCATTACCGATTTTATTATTACTATTTGATTGATTTATCACAAAGCAGCATTCATATTTTGTTACTAAATCAGATTCTGTTGTTGTGTGGTTTAATATTGTCACTATTTGTTGTTAGTTTTCTTCCATATCATTAATTCGAGATGTCGAAATTAAGAATTAGGTATTTCGACGTGTCTCAGCGTTGCTACACGTTCACTGTCAACTTAATTTTACGGTGCAAGAATCTTTTTATGTCCGCAAGCGCGCGCACTTGCGAAATACTTGACAATCCCAATTCAATCTTGATCAAGTGTTGTGTGTGTATGTATGTGTGTGTATTTGTGTGCGACGTGTGTATTGTTATAAGTCATAAGTATAATTTTTGTTACGCGTGCAACGTAAATCACTTTTAGAATTCTTTATCAAAATCCTAACGCTAAACAGAGAGAGAGGGAGAGAGAGTTCTGTTCAATTATTATACATGACGTTTAGCGCGTAAACAAAAAGGATCGACGCTGATGGGATTACCGTGAATAACGATACTGCTATTATATTATGCGTTCGTTTACACTTTTATTATAAACAAACTCCTCTTAACAATACATAATTGTAAAGACATGTCGTTCATTCTTACATGTTGCTCATCTAACGATCGTTAGTCATATTCTACCAATATAACATGACTATCGTCTAACGACTAAAATTGCACAAGCGGCGATGCTACGCGAGATGCGCAGCATCGCAACACGATTATCGTTGGTAGTCGATTTCTAAAACCCTTAGCGTTTTTCATAAATCTGCCTATATTTCAAGTAGACACGATTACTATTATCGATACTTCATTGCTTTAACTAAAAAAAAAGAAAAAAGTATGTGTTACGGTTCGCCTTACGACAAAAAGTTTCATGTCCTAATAACATTAGAATCGCATCCTTTTCTACGGGATCAAACTGTATTACTGTCACTTCATTCATCGTTATTATTATTCCTTGAATCTCGATAATAAATGTAAATTAATAACATACAGAACGGATGTTAAAAGTTGACCGTGCAATTTACAAGATATTTGTGCCTGCAGTAACAACAGAAGAAAATAAAACATCTCTCTTGATCATATTAAGCTACAACCCAGTACTATATATTTATCCTCTCTCTCTCGCGCCCGAAATATTGTATAATTCTACTAACAAAAAGTTTTACGAAATATTATTTTAATTTTGACACATATAGAAAACATTCATAAGAGATTTCAATAGTTAAAATAATAAATTAAAGACTATGCATGTAAATCAAGACATAAAGACTTAAAATCTCAATAGTCTCTGATTGCATAAGTCGATATTTTTCCGTGTCATCAAAAAATATTGAACATCATTGATTAAGCATGTACAGGCGATTGACACCTAATATGAGAAAATATTTATAAACAGACGAAATGTTTTTTATTGTAAATTTTCACTGATTTAGCAGTTAGATTGCTAATTTTGCACTGCTTATTTTATCGACAACAATCTCTTTGCAAAATATACGAATAATATATAACATGGATAAATATTTAAAGATACTATCATACTTCGTGTAATAATATTAAATGTAAAGTATATACAGAGATCGAAATTCCTTTTTTTCAATATACTAAAAATACGAATCCATGAATATAAATATGATTGTACATAAGATGAAGAAAAGTTATAAACTTCGAGGAATCGAGTACTGATTAAACCCATTTTAGTTTGGTATTTTATTATAAGCACAAGGTATATATGAATACGTAATGATGTTCGTAATGTCATCGGATATTTTATAACTGTATCTTTACACCAAAATACCATTTGAATTGGACTTAAAGTATCACGAGATCTGTTTATGCCGATCAGGATCTTCCATGTTTATTGATTCGATCGGTAAATAAAGAATTATCATAGTCGCAGTTTTACAATCGATACGCGAGTTTCGTTTTTATTATCGCTCGTCATTACTTGCAGTACATCGAAGACGACTCAACCACCTCGTAAATCGCCACCTTCGTCGCTGCTCCGTCTCCTGTTGCGACCTCGACCTACAAAACAATCGACATAACTCGTGTAATTTTATTGGACACGGTCATCGTTACAAATTTTATTCGATAACATTTGGATTATCCATTTCAACAAATAAAAACAGATACGTAAAATATAATAGTTTGGAATATATCCTAAAATAAGAAAGATTATAATAATTTAATTTTTTGAAATTCATTTTTTTCCTCAATTTTAACCCGCTAAAAACAATATAAAAATTCGAATAAATTAAAAAATATATATATATATATACAGATATATTAATCACATATACAGGGTGTAACTAAATTATCGCACTTGGAGTATACCATGAGATACAGGACGAGAATCTAAGTAAAAAAAGTCCTGAGTCATTTTTTGATACGAGCTTTTAGTTCGTTGTTATACGATGTTAAAGTTAGCAAATTAGCGACCGAGTATAGAAGGAAGATAGGGACGTAGTAAAGCGGAGCGGAGCTGACGATCGCGGCGGGAGAAGAACAACGGTGAGCAGCGAAATGGTTACAATTATATCAATCTCTTTCTTTCTTTCTCTCTCTCTCCTCATCTCCATCTCTTTTTCCTCTCTGTCTCTCTCTCTCCCTCCCTCCCTCCCTCCCTCCCTCTCTCTACAGCTTGTTTAAAGAAATGTTAAAGATCAGAAAGTGCAGAGCTAAATGAATGATTTATTGTTTTCGCAATAAATTATCGATTTAGAATGAACTAATCGGTTATTTATTTTATTAAAACTATAATAAGTGTTCAAAGTGCCCCCCTCCTACTTCGATACATTTTCGATACTTTTTTCTTTGGGGAGCAATCAAAGAAAAAGTATTTATGCATGCAAATATCGAGACAGCTGACGAGATGACAGAATTAATACTCCGCACTATCGAGAGAATCGACAACGATAAAATTCAAAGAGCTACGCGAAACGTGCAGAAAAGAGCACGAAAATGTATCGAAGTAGGAGGGGGGCACTTTGAACACTTATTATAGTTTTAATAAAATAAATAACCGATTAGTTCATTCTAAATCGATAATTTATTGCGAAAACAATAAATCATTCATTTAGCTCTGCACTTTCTGATCTTTAACATTTCTTTAAACAAGCTGTAGAGAGAGGGAGGGAGGGAGGGAGAGAGAGAGACAGAGAGGAGAATGGAGATGAGGAGAGAGAGAGAAAGAAAGAAAGAGATTGATATAATTGTAACCATTTCGCTGCTCACCGTTGTTCTTCTCCCGCCGCGATCGTCAGCTCCGCTCCGCCTTGCTACGTCCCTATCTTCCTTCTATACTCGGTCGCTAATTTGCTAACTTTAACATCGTATAACAACGAACTAAAAGCTCGTATCAAAAAATGACTCAGGACTTTTTTACTTAGATTCTCGTCCTGTATCTCATGGTATACTCCAAGTGCGATAATTTAGTTACACCCTGTATATCAATAAAAATGTATTATTATATGTAAAATGTAAACTTCGAAGACGTGTAGAGGATCGATAAACTAAGCAAAAAGTCTGGTAGAGATATGTTCGTTTTTGCTTTGTTTTGGAGAAAATCGCAAAAAAGACAAAACGTAGTTTTCGTTTTTGTACTTTTTTTTACTTTTCATGTTGTATTTATTTAATTGCTTAATGTAGATATTGTTTAAAATGTTGGCCTCCTGCAGAAATGCAAGCATATCATTAGTACGGACAGCTCGTGTTGCAATTAAACACTAATCTAGTGATACTTAGTACACCGCAGTTTCGATTCGATTCTTTATTGTTTTCTTGAGTTGATTAATAACAAATAAACTGCTTGCTTTAGGACTCTCCATGCAAAAAAGTCTAGTGGTGTCAGATCAGATGATCGGGGTGGCCAAGACACTACTTCTTCACGTCTAAGAATGAAGTAACTACGTTTTGATTTTTTTTTTCGATTTTCTCCAAAACGAAGCAAAAACGAGTATATTTATGCAGAACTTTTTTTTTATTTATCGATCCCTTACACACTTTCGAAGTTTTGATATTTAAATTCCAGACACCTTGTATAGTAACATATACATGAATATATACATATATATCCAAAATTTAGAAATATATACAATTCGGTAAAGAGTTATTATTTTATTGTACATATAAAAATTTTTTTTAATATAATCTTAATAAAAAATAAAAAAAAGAGAAAATTTGGGTGATAGAAAAAAATATATTATCATTGCATAATATATCAAAAACTTTTCGCCAATTAATTAAAAAAAAATTTTATTTCTCGCAGTTTTAAGATGCACGCAATAGCGTGATTTTACATTACGCAATCATTCAACAAACTTCATAAATTTCGTATTTGTTACTCAGATACAATAATAATAATGGCCTTAATGAGATGAAAGAATTACAGTATTTCAATATATTGGTTCCTATTTTAATGACAGCAGTTTTGTTTTGATATAATGTATTAGAGATATGTTTTAAAAATATTGAATCTGAACATATACATAGTATGAATTGTTGGAAATAACAAAATTAACAAAAATAGCGTGTAACATCTTTAAAAAGTATTGCATATAAAATAAAGAAAATCTAAATAAATGAAATTTTAGCAAAAAGAAGAAAGAGAAATAAACATTACTAATTGTAAGTTGTGTTTGTGTATTTTAAATACTCTAAAATCAAATACAAAACATTAAAAATTATTTAAAGATCAAGTGGTTAAGTTAAAAATAAAATTAAGAAGAAGGAGCATATACCACACGCTGGTTCAAAGTAGCGAAAATCTCGTGTATTTGATAATACTAAAATTACATTTATTATTATTTAAAATACATTAGGGGAATTAAAGTAAAAGTTTTTTTTATATACTGAAGATGGTCACATTAAGGACCGAAACGTTTATATTTATGTAATTTATGTATTATCAAATACACGAGATTTTCGCTACTTTGAACCAGCGTGTGGTATATGCTCCTTCTTCTTAATTTTACAAAACATTAACATTAATAATAAAATGTGTATTAGATAAAGCTTTACATTATCCAATTCAATCATCACGTACTCTATCTGTGTACAATAACAGAAGACACCGAAGAAATCTTAGATTTACTAGAAAAATACGGACTCCTTATATAAAAATAAACAATATGAAGTCAAGGGCGATATAAGAAATCAATAAAGATTTTTGTTCAACAATAAAACATATAATTAATAACTACTTTCGAATAATTAATTTGATAGACATTAACATAACGCTAATTCGCTTTCAAACAAATAAATATGATAATATAAATATATATAAAAAAGTTACAAGTTTCGGCTTTCGGATTGAGCCCTGCACGAGCAATCTTTTATCGATTAATTTTGTCCGCCGCTTTTTAATATGTCTGAGAAAGGCTCAATCCGAGAGCCGAAACTTGTAACTTTTTTATATATAATATATTTATATTACATATTTATTTGTTTGAAAGCGAATTATGTTAATGTCTATCAAATTAATTATTCGAAAGTAGTTATTAATTATATGTTTTATTGTTGAACACAAAAATCTTTATTGACTCTTATATCACCCTTGACTTTATATTGTTTATTCTTAGATTTACTTCCTACTTATGTATTTCTGTACATAAGTAGCATACCAAATTATAGCAAAGAGATTCTATAATGAGAATATTATTATAAATAGTCACTACCTCTGCGTATCTGATTGAGACATGCCAACATTCTGATCATAAAAACCGCTGGTACAGTAATTGTATCTTTGGTCTCTTCCAACATAACGGCATTTCTCTTTTTCAGCTGAAAACAAAAGAAAATGTCAAATTTCAAGTCTATTCTATCTTGGTTATTCTACATTGATGTATATGTGTATACACATACACATCTATTATATTCAAAATAAACAAATAACTTACGTCTTCGGCAAACTTTTCGTCAAAGTTTGGTTCGTCGTTGACCGGCGCCCACAATTTAACATCGTAGTCAATGCCAGAAGTAGCCAGCATTGGAAGATACGGATGCGGTTGCAGGCAATTAACGACGTGCTGATCCGCTTCCAATAGCATACACAACCTTGCGGTATCTCTTTCCCACACGAACACGTGACCACAATCGCTACCAGACATGACGAAATCGTTGCCCCAGAAATTCGCTTCCTTGATCATGGTCCTAAAGAAACTAGAGTCAAAAGTGGGGGAAAGGCAAATAATCAGAGACAATTCGGCGGCTTTAATATCGCACAGTCCGCCCAGTCCGCTCGGAGGCTTTTTCGGATCTACTCGAGTCAATGATTTGGCTTCCGATCTTTCAGACATTTACATATTGGTACATTTTGATTAGACTTAGTTAAAGTTATCGTCATTTAAGGTGGTAGCGATCAAACTCTCCAAGTAGATTAGTCTATATGCTAACTAGAAACTATAATAATCGGCATCACAAAGACATCGTTTCTTGTCAGTTTCTTAATGAAATTACTTAATATTGTGTGTTAATCTAATAACTACACTATCAGCTCTAATAAACCTCATTTTTAAATCATTTTTGTACAAAAATCACCCACACGTATTCAAGAACGTATACTCGAGAGTGTGTATCGCTCTCATTAACGATTGTATTTGGTAAATATTATGAGAATCTAAGTGTTAAGAATAGATCAAACCTGGCATTCCTATGTCCTATATATTTTCGTTTGACGCAGAGCTCTGTTAGACAAGCATCATCGAACGTCTCGTGACCTTGCGATGAACAAGCATTGGCAATTGCTTCATCCATTTTCCCCATTGGATTTAATAATCTATAAAAATCTCAAAGTTATTGATAAAGCTGAAGAAATTACAATTAAAAAAAAAACAAGGAAAAGCTTGTATAAAGTATTGTATAAAGATATTCAAAGAAGCAGAAGAAGTAACTTGAGTAAAATTTTCATAATGTTTATAATGTTTCAACAGACCTTTCATTAGATTGAATATCTTCGTCATCGCTATCGATATACACAACTTCTTCAATTTCTTTAAAAAAATTGTGACATTAAATATATATATATATATATATATATATGTATGTAATTATTATTACAAATTTTACGAAGCGATTTAAAAGAATTTTTAAAAAGAGTGACTTAACACTTACTGTAATGTTTGCGATTATTACTCGGGCCTGCATCAAGAGTTCCATCACTACTTCCAGATGGTCCTAAGAAACGAATTTGTTATACAAAGTCAGTTCAGATATGTATGTATTTAAAATAAGTAACGACTTCAACTACTCACCTGGATGATAACTGTCGCGAGTCATTTCATCGCCAACACCAAGTGATATCGTGGCATTAGTTGAACTTTTGTCGGAATATGTTAAACTCACAGCAGGTTCACTGCCATGTCTACACATTAAATAATGTATTAGATAAGAAAATATCAATGTATCTAAATTAAATTTATATCTTACCGTTCAAGGAAACCGTCTCGCATCGTTGTTAATCTATCTTGAAGATTCTCCATCATATTCTCTTGTTTACTAGTTATATCCCCACATGAGGCTTCATTCTCATTTCTATTTCGATTCCATGCATTATCATGCTCAGTTCTGTCGTGACTAGTTGTACATCTTAAAGAAGTAATTTGCGCTCGATCGCTTTGACTAGAATCAGTTTCCATAGGAACATCATCGTTTATACTGGCCGATATACTCGATGATGATAATTGATTGTATTCCTGAGATTGTTCGATTTCTCTCGTTTGAAGTCTCTCAGTATTAATTGTTTCATCCATGTCTGTACTTTCAACTCTATCAGTGCTTGTATTTTCTAAAAACAACAGATACTTCAATAGAATTATGCGAATCAATCGAAATGTATATTATAATCTATATCTATTTTAGTTACCACTTGTTTCTAAAGTATTTCTTTGCTCTGCACTCAATTCAACCGCGTCGTTACTTCTTTCTGTGTTCAATTCAGGATTATTTTCAACATTTTGGACACCTTCTGGTTGTTCAATGACACCTTCTAAACTATCTTCACCTCCAGCACTCAGAGCAGCGCGTGTGGCAGGGTCATTTAACATTCTGCTAAGCACATCCGTCATTCTTTGCATCAAGGACGTATGCAATACTGGCCTTGCCTGAGCGACTTCTGATAAACGATATATATATATATATATATATATGATATTGAAACTTTGCAAAAAAATATACGTAAACAAAGTCAGATAAGAAAAATCACAATTTACCTGTACCACTACGACGTCCTCCTTCTCTTTCTGGACGTGCATCGGGACCGGTATCCGACCAATCACCACGAAGTCTCAAACGACGAACTGGTTGAGATGATCTCAACGGATGCTTCTTTCCTTTTCCTTTTCCTATTGTCGTATCTTTTCGTAACTGCAAACTGCCTTGATCCTGGATATAAATTTTCAAAATAAATTACACATAGGAAATGTACAAGTAAAAATAATCATATATATTTTTTTGGGGGGGGGGGGGAAAAACACATATTTATATATAATATAGAAGCAACACTACGAAATGAAAAATAAGTATTATAATTATTGCGTTACTTTAATACTGAATAAATAGAGGTGATCGCTGCTGTAGCTGACAAGGACGTCTTGCCCGTCCGGGCTATAACTCAACGACGTAATCCTGTAAGAATTGCCTTCGAATTCTGGGACAGTAAAACTGCACAGTGGTCTCACTGAACTTTCCGCGTTCGTCCAACCTAAAGAATGCATATACATATAATCACGGTACTCTGTACCGTGACGTAATACAGTTATGTCCCGTAAAGATTACCGGTGGCCGGTGTACCGAGAGTTCTTCTGTCGAATGTTCTTACAGTGCTATCGGAACAACCGATTGCTATTTGGTGAGGCAATACAGGATTCACAGATAAAGCGGTCACGGCTCTTTGACACGAGATTAGTACATCCTACGAAAATGATTTAACAAATGTATTCCGGATGTATGATATTATATATATATATATATATATATATATATATATATATATATAATTTCAAAAGAATTACACAAAAAATATAGTTAATGATGCTTACTTCTCTACATCTCGTAGTGCTACATTTGTCCTTTATTCTAAGATCAAACCATCTCACAGTCCCATCTTCTCCACAACTTAAGAAACTATGTGGTTCACCGGGTATTGTCGCAATTTCATAAGTAGTGCCGGTGTGACAAGTGAATTGATTATAAAACGTTTCCGTTCTTCTCATTAAATCTGTAAACGCGATATTAATGCTCAGTATAAAAGACGACAAGATGTGTAAGATTTGATTAATTTCTTTGTCCAATCTATTGATTTCTATACCTGTATACAAAATAATGCCATCTCCACTACATGAAACAATACGGTGATCTCCACTATTAGGCAAAAATTTGGCACTAAAAATATTTGCCCTGTGACTTGTCTTATAATCCGTTAATACCTTAAATATATATAGAAAAAAATTGTTAAAACAATGAAAATATTTTATACATATATTTAATTTTTGATAAATTTCTTGAATTAATCTTTTCTTTTAACAATGCAGAGTTTAAAAAAATTTCTGTTTAACATGCGTATATCTTATCTTACAAATATAAGATAAAACTTAACATCATTATTATATCTCTATTAATTATATATGTATGCAAAATATTATTGTATCACTTTAACTTTAATGAGATGTTATTCAAATATAAAATATATTATAAAAAAAAAACAACATAATACATTGAATATTTCACCACGGTTAATTAATAAGGTGGATCTAGGATAATATCAAATGATAAAATTAAACATATGCATATCTGAAGAACTACTGATTTGGCACCAGTATCTGTATTTCTAACTATATGTCAATGTTGGACCTTGACTAGAATTAACTATTCAACATATTTCCTTGAAAAGGTTTAATATTATGATTAATGTAATTTATTCAACTTATTTTCTTCATACCTTTATCTAAAATAAATACATTTTTTCATATGAGAAATATAATAGTATAGTTCTATATATATAATCATAAATTAAACATTACTAATTGATATCAACTGAAATTAAGAAATAGTTGAAACTCTAAGTAAGATATAAAGAAAGTGAGCATGCAAATACATTGTTCTTTTCTATAGATAAAGCACAATGAGATATAATCGTCTCACTACATTTTATACAAATACATTTTGTAGAAATATACATTGTATTTTTGGGATAGCGTTATAAGTAAAAAAAAATATTTCGTGGATTATGATGCATAATTAACTATCTAGACACATAACTTCCAAGGATAAAATCAAAAATAATCTTGGCACAAGATTCTTCTTTGACAGTATCCACAAATAAATTTTAAATTAAGATAAGTGATGGAATATTGCTTTGTCAGACAATATGCGTCAATAGTTGAGTTTGTAATATATATTTAACTTTTTTTGCTGTTAATTTAAAACATGCACATATTTAAGCTTCTACCTAATAAATCTTTATAAGAGAACATCCTAAATACAAATTTGGTAATGTATAGCATGTGTTATCTTTTAATAAGTATATAAGTGTACCTCATAATTATGTGCATTAGTTAGGACGAGATGCTGATCGTCACTTCCAGACAGTATCAATTCTCCATTGCTGTTCCAACATATAGAATTAACACAACCATTGTGGACCTTCAATCTCTTCAGCAATGACATACGCTGCATTAATTGTAAGCTAGCTGTACAACAAAGAAATATGAAATATTGATACTTTGTTAAACACAATTCATATAAACTAATTGAAATAAATCCAAACTTCTAATTAGATTAGACTTATGATAGATCAAATACACAGGTAAATAACGATTTATCGTTTTTGTTTTAATTGAAAATAAGAAAAGAACTGGCATATCTCTCGCTCAGATTAGATGATACATCTCAAAGCAACTAAACTGCTACTTCTTGTCAAACTGTCATATACTTGTAGAATCTGTGCGAATATTACACGAAGCAGAAAGGTTACCTTTGCTGCTGGAATAAAGCTTCAACCTCGTGCAGTCGTCATATGGCTGATAGTAGATATCGCGAAAGATGCTGGCGCGGGTCTTCCTCATGGTTGGATCCTCGATGAAGTTATCAGCTGACTTACAATTTCAACGGCGCATAGATACTCGCAGCGAATGGGTCGCACGAGAGAATTACTTATTGTCGAGTGAATTGCGAGCCTCTATGCGTTGCCTCGTCGAGTTCTTAAGAATTCCGTGGTACGTTGTTATACAGCAAAAATCCTGTCGATGAGTTGACGCGACGACGTGACATGGCACACTCGCGACTAAAAATAAACACGGCGTTGCAGCGTGGAAAATTCGCGTGGTACGATCCTAACGTCTCAGACTACTTTGGAATTGGACAAGCAGCTGAGAGATCGTTTTGTATATATATGTACATATTTACATACGTATGGATGATGTAGATATATACTGTACACTGACGTGCACACGATATTCTCGGCATGGAAAGTCGCATCAAGATTGGCGGCTCGACAGCTCGGAGCGCTAGCATCGTATCCTCGGCCCCCAAATGTAATCTATTGATATTAATTATCTATATTATTGACTGTGGCAACGTGAGATTTAAAATATCACGCTCGATCTGTTTGACAAGCATCGAGAGAGTCCGAAATATGCATTTCCAAGAATTATAATTTTAGAACAACATTTTATCGAGCGACAGTAATAATTATTTATGATCGGTAAAGTTAACAGTAATTTTGCCAACTATTGGTAATTTTACATTTTCGGTAATTTACTTTTCTACACAAATTTCGTCGATATCTCACAAAAATTTGAATTTTTAGAAAGTGACAAAATATTATATAACAAAATCAAAGGAAATATAATAATATCAGATAAAAGTAACAAGTTAAAACACACCGCATTAATTGTAATTTTTAATTGTATTGTGATAAATACACACATACACATAAATATTTAAAATTTTTTAAACTATAATAAATAGATATATATTATAAATCAAAATATTTATAACATTACTGTCATATACATATATATATTATAAAAAATTAAAAAAGATCGTTTATTTTCTTTGGATATTTTATTAAAAAATATTAATTTAAAAATGTTATAATCAAATGTTTACTAAATAAAATTATATTGTTTTATTATTTGAAACCGTTGTGTGTCAAAAAATAAACACATTTGCTCAACTTGTAATAAGAGTTGAGAAGAAATTGAAGTTTTAATACATAATTAAAAAATATTTTATAACAACTAGATTATATTACATATTATTATACGTAATTTTATGTATTATTCTACATTGGCAAAAATACACCATAAATATATTATTATAACGTGTATGAAAAGAATAATTTATACTAGCCAGAGATAATCTTCTTTTCCATTTGATATCTATTTTATAGTTATGTGAAATATCTAGTATACACATGAATTTTCAATCCACTCTCGTCGAGAAACTTTCAGAGAGAAAGAGACATCGTTTCCTCTATTTTTAGAATAGAGTACTCGCATGAAGACTTGGGTCTTTTTGTATTCCCCTTCCTTCCACTGAGGAGTCGGCAGGCTTTGCGCGTGACCAAGTAAAACTCAGAAGAATCACATCGAATTACGACTTGAAAATCGTTAACCTTCGTCAAATAAAGATAAAAGAACAAAGCAATTTATTAATTCGACTTCTCTCGTCTTAAATTCATTATTAATTATATATTGATATGCTCATATCACATGAAGTTCACATTAATTGTATTTTTCGTTTTCAATATAAAATAAAAGATTTAACTCTATTCGGCCATGAAAGAAAGAAGAGTAAGTGTATTCTCATACCGATCATAATCTGATAAGATTCCATGAAATATGATTGTTTATTATTATGTACAGAAGCGAAAGATATTTATACGCCTTATTATGAAAAGTTTACGAAATTATGACGATAAAAATCTTCAACTATATATATCGTAAAAATTGCTTAATCACTTAAATTTATTATCTGTAAACATTGTCACAGAAATATTTTTCACAAGTTTTATATTTTATTTATACATATATATACAATACATACTTCTAATATATATACATATTATACATATATATACAAATTCACGCAACTCTCTTTATTGACTTAGTTCACATTTATGAAAGGATAACATTGATTTACTTATACATAAAGAAATACATCTACGAAAATTTTTTATAAAACGTGACGATGAAAAGAAAAATGACAAAAAATGTAACGTCGTAAC
Source organism: Cyphomyrmex costatus (assembly GCF_001594065.2). Lineage (NCBI taxonomy): Eukaryota > Metazoa > Arthropoda > Insecta > Hymenoptera > Formicidae > Cyphomyrmex > Cyphomyrmex costatus. The sequence continues at coordinate 1,222,414 of NW_017275390.1, forward strand.
GTTTAACACTCTGTATCGAGGATATAAAATTGCTTTTATTCGTCGATAATTTTTTTGCTTTAATCGTCGTCTTCGGAATCCTGACGACATCTTTACCTGACAGTATTAGAACCTTCAACTTCAATCTAATGCTGCCCGGTAAGATGTGAACAGATACTCCATCCGCCGGCAGCCATCTTGATGTCTGGTGAAGAGCGATCTTTGATTTCTTTTTTTTTCAATTACAATTTCTTGCATTCCTTCTCCTTTTATTCGCTGGGCATCCGACTTGGAATGTGGACCTTGTTGAAATTACTAAAAAAAAAATTGTTTTCAGAAAAAATTAATGAAAAAATTACTACTTTGTAAATATAATATATTTTTAAATGCTTATTTATGTTCATATCTGTATTTACTTTTTTTCTGAATAAAATAATTTTATATTAATAAAATCAATAAATACAGCAAATATCGAATTATTGCTTGTGAAATCAAAATATCGCAGAAGCTAATTTCTTATGCGAGAATTACGGGAAAGCATGGTCTTTTGAAGTCATTTTTTTTGCATTTTACACTGAAAAAAAAACGACGTTTATATAGTGAGCGCGCATATTTTACGTTTTCTCTCTCGCTTTCTAATCTATCTATCTTTTTCGTCACCCATACGGCTACATTTAAATATTAAAACGAAAATCCGAAGAAACGACGGACGATCCCTGCATTTATATGCAGGTGTCGTCATAGCAATATTTGTGAAAGCGAGTTCCAAACTGGTCGTCGCACCAGCGCGGCTTTAACGAGTGGACTATATATAGATGACACAAAAATAACGCAACATTTTTTATTTATATTTAAAAGAAATTATTATTATAATAATCTTATACATCACTTTTTTTTGCATCATACATATAATTCTTCTCACATCGTATATTTTAATTCTCTCGATTGTATAATAGTATTAAAATAAATTGTAAATAAATGATAATCCCTACAAGAAATATTTTCTTCTAACATAATTTGACGTGAATAAAATATAAAATATTTTGTTAAATATTCTCTTTTCCCGTGATTTTAATACTTTTAGGCGACCAAATAATGAGATAAATCGATCAATTAAAGAAAACTTTAATTATATTTACGAAAAACAACACAATTTATAATGCGAGTAAATAAAAATAACAATCACTCGATATTATTCACAATTGGCATCACATGTGTTGGTTGTATCAATAGCTCTTTATGTTAGCAACTGCAGTAGGTTGATATTCATAATCAACATTAACATACTTCTTAAAGATGGCTGCGACTACTAAATTTATTTATGATGAAGTATGCATTTGCGCAGATATAGCAGCTTAATTTTTTTTGTTCAAAGAAAGATGTAATGTGTGACAACTTATCTTTAAAACATTTCGAAAGATTAAATAGAGAAAAGACATTTAACGTTTTAAATAATTTTTTAAATTGTTAAAAAAAAAATAGAAAGCAATCTCAATTAACTTACTCGTAATTAACGACATCTTTATTCTTTCCTCACGTACAACTAAATGATAAATGCAATGCAACGGAAGAATAATACAAAGAGTAAATTTACTGGAACGGTTGAAGCACTGAGTTACTGCTAGATTTGTTTGAAATAGAATAGAAACTATGTTCTCGTATGTATCATTCTATTATCAACTATTATCTAAATATTAACTATAATCTAAAGTGATGCAGACCGACAGAAGACCGATGTTGAAATTTCAAGGAAAAAATATTCATCATTTTATAAGTTTGATATCGCTTCGTTAGAGAAAACAATGTATTTTCAAACACATTTTAAACACTCACAATTTGTGCTATAATAGATAAAATATTCGCAATAAATATTTTTTCCATCATAAAAGTATTTTTATACACTGTAATTTTTCACGTACTAAAAGATGAATTAAATATAAAATTTGACTTATAGGCAGAATGAAAGACAGAAAGTACAAAATGTACAGAAAATAAATATATTATATAACATGTATTAATGTGTATAATCGGTATATCCGACCTATTCTCTTAACATTCAATAAGATATTCGGTAAACGATCGAAAAACACTTGTTCAAACCGAAATCAATCTGTATCAATACGGTTGGTAGTTACGGTTTCAATATCGAAAAAACATCTTCGAAGAGAATATATTTTAAAACACCTCTATTAAATATAAAATTATGACAATCTATTCGGTACGGAAAAATTCTTAAAATTTATTCCAAAAAATTGTCAAAAAATTCGGCAAATTCGTCTCATAAAGATTACATTGCTTGTAAGTTGCGAAGTCTTTGATTACGCAGAAACGCGAGAAATAAAATGGATGCTGGATGAATGGAAATGTCGAGTTGTTATAAGATGCAAGATATGCAAGACTAAGACTCCATGTTTGTTGCAGATGCAAATGAAGCCTGTTGATCAACATATCGCACGTATCGTATACATGATACGCATTAAAGTACGCAAATGACTTGGCAAATTCACGATCGTATGTTTCTGATTGATAAAAAAGTAAGAGTTGATATAGTAATGGTCATAGTAACTTATTAGAAATTTTATTATTGCTTATTAAACTCACATAAAGTTAAATATTGTTAAAAACCTTTTTTTACTTCTTTCTCTTTCTCTCCATCACGTTCTTGTTTTTTATTGTCCATGACACAAGCTACAAAAACAATTTCTTTTAAGAGACATTGCTGTATATATGATACAGATTATATGATTCACTTCTCCATTATTTGAACAGAGAGAGAAACATAATAGAAATAACATTTATGCTACATTGATATTGTAAAGAGTATACAATATGTAAATTATAAGATACTGTAGTCCTATTATTATGTAAATTATTAAGTTTACAACATATGTACATATATATATATATATATGTATAAATACAATGGCTGCGTTCAGCAGAGAAAGCAGCTTTGCTGTTGTAAAATTCTTTAATATGATTGGTCTTGCCCTTATTTCCTCATTAGATCTAAATGTATAAGAATCATATTCAAGAATTTTACAACAATTGCAAAGCTGCTTTTTCTGCTGAACGCAGCCATTGAGTTGTAATCGTTACATTTGTTATTAATATGATACGTGCAGCTATGAATATACGAAAGAAAAAAAATCGTGGCGACTTATTGGATAATATTTAACGGAAAAATCTAAAAATATAGCATGTCGAAAAAATTGCAAATCTCAAATCTTCATGTATCTTCGAGAGTAATTCTTCCCTCAAATAATCGAGATTCAATTTTATTTTTATTAATTGATATTAGATTTATTGATGTGCGAACACACTAATTTTATTAGTTCAGTTTAACCTAATATAATAATAAAATAATCATAATTATTAACATACACTGAATACATTATTGCATCTAGTTAAAGAGGAAAATTTCATTAAGATATTAATAATAAAAAACTATTATTATTATATATTATCTTTTATCTACATGAAACTTAATAACGTGGAGTGACACTTCATGTCAGAGAGATGCACACGTATAAAAATTGTTAAGTATAACTTTTTCGAGGTAAAATGACATTGAAAAATCGATTAACCATATTTATCATATACATATAAAAGTATTGTATGTACTGTAATATGTATGAAGATAATCGGACTAATAAACTTATCTTTCTGGATACATTAGCGCACACTGTCGAGAAATCAAATTGTATGAAAAATAAAAGCTCACCATTATTTTAATGAATTAAATACGCCAGTAAAGTAACGAAAAGTTAACCCATAGGAGTTTCAAAAATTTTACAACGTCCACGTATTATATCGAGTTTACACGTTTTTTCGGCAAGCAGAGAAAGAGAGGAGAAATGGGGGGGGGGGGGAGAGAGAGAGAGAAGGAAAAGACAGTGAGAAAAAGGCGAAGAGAGCCAAGAGAGTGCGCGAGCGGAGAGAGGATACCGTTGCATAAGCTATATTTAACCGCACCTGCTGGCGCCAGACTATCCACGCTCGCGCATGCGCTATACGTATTTTTCAACGCGACATCTCCCCCTCCCCCCCCCTCTCTCTCTCTCTCTCTCTCTGTCTCTCACAACGTGTTTCGAGCAAGTCTACTGCTCTTCCATCCGGCGAAGGATAAGTGCATATTATTGCTACTCGCTATTCATATTCTGGAATAAGAGACATTAAACGTCGCAATGCCCGTACAATTAAAGTTAAACACTTTCGCAGTTGTGCCTCGATATTTGTACACACCAATCAAAGTGATAATGATTAAAGTATATGTAGATAGAGCCCGAGGTAGGAGCTTAAAGGAGCAGCTCAGTGTCAGATTGCTTCTTTATCTGATAAAGTAAATTCCAATGTTCACGAGACGTTGATATTCTAACAACGGATCTATACATGAAGATAATCCGTGAAACGTATAGCTTTTTTCATAGAAAGTACTCGTGTAAAAGCCTCAAAAATGTCTGAAATCTATCTCTGAATTCTTTACATTTCACATTTTTATTCATGTGGAATATAGCTACTTTGTTGTTAAGCACAGCTATGATACTCGAAATGACAATTTCTCTGTCTCTAATTTATTGGACTGAGTATTTGATCTTTTATTTCAATTTCTTATTTTAAAGTAGAGAGGAGGAATGTAATCTAGAAGCACTATATGTATATACATACGTTATAAACAAATATTCGTGAATAAAAGTGTAAATTCAGGTTATTCGAGATATATAACACGAATAAAAAAAAACCTAACAAATAAGGGTGATGCGATGAAACAAATATGATATTACACGGGAATGACCTCAGGGAACTGCTTTATAACGTAGTTAATTTAATTAAACACCACGTCATCAGTACTGGGTGCGCCGTTTATCCCAACAAAATTCGTCCAATATACAGAGGTAAAAACTATTCCATTTTGTCAAATGCTATGTATTAATTTTCTTTTAAAACTATTACTTGAAATTATTACGTTATAAAAATAAAATTTTAAGATTATGCAATATTTATTTAAAGTAAGTCATTTAAATAATTTAGTTTTAATTCGAGTAATTTATTTTAAGAAATATTGAGAAATCATATTTTTTATAAATTTAAATCTGTATCATGTTTATAATCATTTTCCAAAATTATACAGGAATTTTAGGATTTAACGTACAAACTGCGGAGGCATATTTTACAAGTGGAAATAAAAAAAAAATAAAAAAAATAAAAAATTTTTTTTTAATTTACATGAGCTGATAATAATTATTAATTTTTAAAAAGAAAATGTTATATCCAGTTTGGCTAAAAATGCTTTGTTACGAAGTTATTTACAAATATACGCAGATCAAAATGAGGACATATACTATAATAAATCGTTTAAAGATAGTAAATATGATGTGAACGCATACGAAATAAACATCTTTCTGTACACAAAATATATACACTTTTATTTTCTGCAAAATTCATTATTTCCTATCTCATTTTTTGTTTCAATATTTGTTTATAACTTTGTAATAAAGCATTTCTAACCAAACTTTATATAACATTTTCTTCCACTTGTAAAACATGCTCCTGCAGTTTGTCCGTTAAATCCTCAAACCTGATAAGTATTTAAAACATTTTTTCAACGTTACGCTTGATTACAAAATAATACAAATTAAACATAAACATTACTAATTACTTATTCTTTGCGCGTTTGATCTAATTCGATATCTCTTAATTCATTTGTGAACTATGTTAAAACCACGTGGCAACGATGTTATCTCACGATTACGTAATTGATAATGAGTTACATTCTTCGACTCGACATCGTGCCCAAAATATTAATTTTTCGTTATCACATACTTTCCACATTCCTGTATATTACGCTACAAAAAAAAAGAAAGACAAAAATAAAAATGTACACTTTATATGTTCTAATATTTTACACTTCAAAAGATCAACTTGTAATAATTGTAATAATAGAATATTAACATTAAAAATTATATTAACATAATATAATATGTAATATAATATGTACAGATGTTATTCATAAGTAAGTAAAACTTTCTGATTAAAAATTTTTAATTTGAAATTATTTTATAAGTTACCTCTTATATATTTCACATTTGTTACGTTTTACACAAATAAAATTACATTTTAACAGTATAAAAAAATAGATAAATATATATAATCATTTTGATTAATATCATATTTAATACAACAAATATTAAGTACCAAAAAATATGTGTTCATAAATTATATAAATTAAAAAAAAAATTACATATATGCGATAAAATTGTGACATTTATAAAAGTTTTTTAAATCAGTTATGTATAACTTGAAAACAAAATTTTAAGGAACTTCTTTCTTAATGATTCATTTGTATTATTTATGCACCCTTAAAAATAAAATTAGAAAAGATTATATACCACGTATAAAATTATGAATTATATATTATACATTAGAGAAGAGGTAAAACTAATGTAAAGAAGACGAAAGAAAAAGGAGAAAATGCCATCATAGGTATAGGAGAGGTAAAAATATGAAAAACAAAGTGGGACAATGTGATTTATTCTTCTCACATAAAGAATCAATTTCGGAAGAAACTGCAGTTATTTTAGGAGTAACGATTATTTGTTAAAACATTATTTAGTACACATATTATATATGTAGGTGAAAATAAAAAATATAGAGAGCGTTTATAAAATAATTTATATTTCACCAATCAAAAAGTAATCTATTGTGGAACTCAAGACGGTAAAATTCACATTTTAAAAATGCATGACTCTAAATTTATCTTTAGACATAAGACGTTTATTTTAAGATACAAGAAAAATGCGTAAAATATTTTTTCGTTCAAGATACTATCGGTATGTTCATACTTTGATGGTATACCTTACCATCAAAGTCACAAGTTTCTCAAAATAATTTTAATCAACGAAAACTTTTTAATAAATTATAGACCGTTTCAGATTGACAAATTATTCGATTATGGTGAAATTAATTCATGGGTATGACTGGAAATTTATAAATGAAGTTTTAAATAAAGAAAAAGTTATTTTTACTGTCTTATTATTTATATGTTGCAAACGAGTGCTTATTAAAAAGATTAATTCGTTGCCGTATTATATAATAACAGATACATTGGAAATGCACGATTTATCTCGTGGAGTGAAAACCATTTAGAAAAAACTAGGAAATTTATAATTAAGAAAGGAGAAGTAATCAATCTATTTAAAACACACTGGAAGCGAGTAGTTCGAACTTACGAGAAAAATGTATATAAACTGGTTATGTGTGTTCAACAGGAAGTCAACTTTGTAACTGTCGTCAGATTCTTTAACATGATTGGTTCTTGCTCTTGATTCCCCACCGAAATCTAAATGTATAAACCAGTTATATCGAAGAATCTCACAACAGTTGCTAGGCTGCTTTTTCCGTTGAATCGTACGCAGTCACTCTCGCTTTGGGCCGCTCAAGTGCCGTTTAGATTTCGGCTCCGATTGCAACCTTCACTTATCTGACGACAAAGATAGAATATTTACCATATAGCCGTGCGCACACATTACGCCACTGAAGAAGATCGATAGGTCGGTCGCTCGAGGAGGCAAACGACGACATGGCGCCTGTTCTTTGGTGCATGGAGTCTGATACACCCGGATACGCGTCTTTCGTTTGTCTCGTGGTGTCGTCATCATCATTGTCGTCGTCGTCGATGTATCATGAACGCCTAGCGACGATCTCGCTAGGAAACGTCCGCAAGACGGACTCCACCCTCTTCGCTCGTCGGGGAGATTTGCGGTTCATCGAGAGAGTCACGCTGGAAGGAAGGCGAGACGGAGGGAGGGAGGGAGGGCGGGAGGGGAGGGGAGGGGGATTACGACGTCCATTGCGCGAGTCGCGCGCGCAGGCCTAAAAAGCGCACTGTCAGCCGGAAGCGTGTAGCACACGATATCCCAAGAGGAGGAGGTAGAAAGATGGCGAGGAGCGAAGAAGAGGTAGAAGCAACGAAGGAGGAAGAGAGGAGGGTAGACACCGAGAGGCCTTGGCAGCGGATCGGACTATAAACTCGCAAGATATAGAAAGCTCCGGGGGGGGGGGGGGGACAATCTTTCCAAAACTCCCGACGATCTTCCGACGTGCGGAAAAAAAAAAAAGGAACTCGTTTCTCTTCCTTTAACGTACTCGTGTAAACTCGTGCCACCACGAACGGAGATGCGAGAAAACGTGGAATGCGAAGTGAAGGCGAGGCGAGGCGAGGCGAAATGAAACAAACAGAAACGAAGAGGAGCGCGATACAAGAAGAACAGAAACAATCGGGGGGTGGAGGGGAACGAGAGAGACAAGCAGAGATGAACGAGAGAACGAAGAAATGAGAGAGACGAGCGCTCGGAGACGAGATGAAGGAAAACGAAGGGAGGCTAGGCGAGGCGAGAGGAGAAGAAGGAAAAAAAAAAGAAGTAGAAGCCCGCGGACTGCAACGCGAACGATACCCACACGCTCCAGCCGATCGAAGCGAACTGAGCGGCCGCGTTGTGCGTCGGCCGGCTGGCAACGCACCGTCGACTTCCCCCTCCGCCGCGGCTCTCCCCCCTCCCTCT
>NW_017275390.1:1231365-1243763 GCF_001594065.2 Cyphomyrmex costatus
AAAAAAAAAAAAAACTGTTGGTACGCGCTAGGGACATTTTCTGCTGTTGCAATTTTATTCTAAGTCATTTTCCCCAAATTGCTTCTCATTTTTTTGATCATTTTAAAATCGCGGTATATCTGTGCGCCTTAAGTTTTGATCTTGTTCATACATTTAAAATTATAAGAATAAATAATAATAATAGTATTAATAATAAATATTATTTAATGCCTTCAAAAGAAAATATATTTCAGTGATGTCACTGAAAAAATTAATAAGTTTGAAGGTAATAAACGTATGGTAATAATATAGTAATTTATCGTCGACATATTGAACATTGTAAATTTTTAATTTTAATTCACGAAGGAGATGAATCAATCTAAATGAAGTTAGCCGAAGCTCCGTTTAGGGATTTCTTTTGGTTCATCCAAATTTGGGTTGGCCCATCGTTTCAGAACCGGTTTGCATCTCTGATTCCGGCCACACAGTAATACATATACTATATTTTATAATAATAATATTATGTTGCGCATTTATTCATTAACTTATTTATACAAACACATAGCTATGAATGGAGTTTTTTTTTTAACATTCTATTTCTACTGGATTAGTTACACTCTAACGGTATAACACTAGTTTAGTGTCACCATTTATAGTCACATGTGACCTGATATGGTATGTTATAAAGATATATTGTATGTATCATACATATATGATATATTTTTTATTAGATATTTTTTCTGAAAAAATCGCTTTTCAAATGTTTAATTTTCTAAATAGAGAAATAATTGATTATGGTTGTGTTGTCTTAAAATTGTTGCTTAGTATTTCATAATTTATTAATTTGTTTGGCATGTTTTACAGATCCTTTGTATACTTTTCTACAGTGAATAATTAACGGCATCTCTTTCGTAATTTTCATATTTCATTGCTTTTCTACGGCAGCTTTATTTTTGGAGAAAAGAAAACAACTTGTGTCATGTGTTGCGTACACACGTATTGTATATAATATATAAATTGAGCGTTTTTTAATCCTTATTATGATGATTTGCGTCTAAATATTACTTTATATGCATATGTGACATCCAAATGTCACCACGCCCCTTGATCAGCAGGTTAAACATGCTTTCTTGCAGGATCGCCGTGCGTGCGTTCCAATAATTAAACACATACGCAGGACCGCCCAGTGTCGTAGGACTCTTGTAAGGTTCCAATTATTGGCAAAGTTTGTTCCCATTCGTATGCGAAATTGAATAAGAGAGAACAAAATGCCTGAAGATAGAAGTATTATTTTACACGCACGCACACACACGTTACATATGTATGTGTATCTATATACGTGTGCGCGGATGTTTGTAATACGTCAGATTTTAAAATTTAAATTAATATTCTGCTTTTTTATTGCAACTAATCATCAATCGTCAGTCACGTGACCAATACGAATAAATAATTGCACGCACGATACACGCGCGGCAAAAGCAAAAAGAGATAACAAAAGTTGACATTCAGTATTCTTGCAATTGTTATTTGTCTCCGATTATTCTGCGTTCCATAAAATGTACATATTTTATTATAAAATAAAATAAAAACAACGCAAAATGAGATAGAACATTAAGTGTAAAGTCAAACAAGCACTTATCGCGTGTGTGTGTCTGTGAATTATTATAATTAAAATATATCTACGGTTACATAAAGTTCAATGAAAGAAAATAATGTAGAGTAAAATAAAATGATAAAAGAAAGCATAACGAAAAATAAAATGTAACGAAATAAAGAAATAAAATAAAATAAGAAAGTGTAAGGCAAAAGACAAACGATAAATAGTGTGCAGCAATAAAAGACGTTTTTCCGTTATTTGAGCAAACAGTTTTTACATTAAATCTTAATGAACCTGATCTTATATTAACGTTTTGTCGGACCTACACTCTCGTTTTCGTCATATTATCATTTTACATAACCGATGCACTTATAACCGTTTAAACATCAATAATCTTATCGACCTATCCCGACCTCAATAACCCCATAATGTTACCCTGTGACCTAAATTCAAAAAATTTTATCGGAACGACGCATTGATCATACGTTCTTCTTACGAAATAGGGCCAGAGGCTTCGGTGATAACAGTACAGCAAAATAAATTTGATGTGCAGAGGAAGAATGATGGATAATATATGTGTTAAGATTATCGTATAAAGCTCATATCAAATTGCTTCAAGTTATATTCTGTATTTGCAAGCAGAGATAAAAAAAGATATAATAATTTTAGCTCTTTTTCAAGTTATATTTAATCTTTCATGTGAGAAAATTGTATGAAACATATAATTGTATCAAAAAATATTTTATTTCTACAATTTATTTATTAGGAAAGTTAAAAAAATAACAGATAACAAACAATTTCAATGTTTAAAAATGTATACTGTGGAAGAACGTACTTGAAGCTCGAAATTAATTTTACGTTAAATAAAGTCAGATATTTGCGCCGACCCGAAGAGACCCGCGCTGTTCACATGCAAATGCACTTTTCCTATGCGAGCGACTGTTCATGAATATATGGAAGCGCACGTGATTTCGTAATACTTCACCTATCGTCACACCATGTACAGAGACTGTTTAAAAATCTTGTTGATAAATTGCCAAGACGTAAAACTCAAATGGACGATCCTTGACAGAAAGACATTTGCAATCCTTCCTTTTTATCCAGCAAGAACGATGTATGTCAGCGAGGGAACTATTACACTTGACGCACTTTTCTAATTTTTATAACTTATAAATGTATGTATATACATTATATCTTATATAAGATGTCAATATCCGCAATCACAAGATCCTAATAATGTATTATTCGATAAATAATTGTTTCCTTAAGCGGAAATGTGACAAAGAACCTTTCGAGTAGATATATCTCTATCACTATTACTTATATAGTTTCGAATTTGTTATATGTAAATATTAAGCAATTGTATAATAAACATGGACTTGCATAAATGTAAAAGCTTTGAATAGTCTTAATACTTTAAAGGAGACACTTACAGCAGACGTCCCGTTTCGAATTTCCAATCATTGTTTATCGTTGTACCGATACCACACACATACCGTTAAAATTTATCAGACTATTGCTAACTTTTTTGGTATATATACATATAAAATAGGATTTTTTTAGTATCTTGAATTATCAGAGCCTATAGAAACATGATTCAAGACGAGACTTACTTCATAAAGTGTTAGTAGGCCACGACTGAAATATATATACCAGGCATCTCGGCTAATAGTAGCCAGGCGATGGCATTGACCGCCATATTCTTAGTAGTTTTCGAAGTGGCATTTAGAGAGCGAATTTTGTTTCTAATCTCTTTCCTTTTCTTCTTTCCTTCATGCTATTATTATTTTCTCTTCTCTCCCGCAGGTATAGCTACGGTAGAAATGGCTTTTAAGTTAGAGAACCTTCAGAATCTCTTATTTCATGTTACATAACTATACCCGAATGAGATTATTGGTGCGAGGAAAAATGATTTCTACGGAATAAGTATTCCTTTTTGTACAATAAAAACAAGGCTCTGTGAATGAACATTTTGTTTCGATGTGGTATTTTTTATTTTTTACATATTAGTTTCATATATGTGCGCGCGCGCGACTACGTGTAACTTTTACATTTGTTCGTATTTATAATAATCCCCACTTATATATTGCATATTATTTTGAATGAAAAATGAAAATATTCGACTCGATGGCGGATCGTCTCGGATCTATCTCCTCGCTCGATGACCTGTTGGTCCAACGTGGTCATGCGTTGATATCTTTCGCATAGTTAACATATACACTTTCTACGCTCATTCGATACTCACTGTCACCGAAAAAAGCAGATAACCCGAGATATGCTCGCCCGGGTACACGCGTTCTCGTTATCACATGCTCCCGTGACTTCGGCTTCAAATCGTGTTGCTAGGCGAGCATAAGATTCAGATTTCTACGTTCGAAATCACGTTATTTCATCATTGTCTTCACAAATTTATTTGTTACATTACATTCATTTTTTTTAATTGGGTGATGAATTCGTAAATTTGTAAATATTCTACGCTGTTTTATTACAATTTCACAAGAAATTAATATTAGATAAGAATGCTTATACATTAAGATTTACTTATTTATATATATGTATATGTACATAGGGATAGTCGTATAATAATAATCTGAGCTTAGATAAGAAGAATAAAACTTGTATTTAAATATGATTTTAACTTCTTTTCTCTAAATGATTTTGTCAAGATTTTTTTTCTAAAGAATGTAAAATATGACAATATTATATAAAAGATATGTCGAAGATGATGTAACATGAAAGACAAGTGCGGGCTCTTTCGAAGTTTTACTTCATACGGCCCTTTCTTGATGGGATACGCGACACTCGAAAAGATTACACTCTTCCCTTCCTTTCCTCTACCACACAAGTACTTTTCATTTTCATTTTGTCGTTACGTTCTCTTTCGCCCCCTCGGTTCTCCAAGATAGATCGTAACTATAATTAGCTCCCCTTTTTTTTATTACGCTTTGTAAACGCGTTCGCTCGAGATCAACGCGGTTGCCAATGGCGTAACAATCGATTTTCGGTCCTTAAGCAGAATAGTAAAGAAACGATTTTCTTATGAAAACGTATAAAATAACGAACTCTTAAAAGAAAACTTATATAAAAATCTTTCGAAAGAACACAACTCGCACGAACGTAGCTCTCGATTAATGTTATGTACTCTTACTGTATATAACATTTATTATATAATGTATAGGTATTATTTGTATATCGTATTTTATTTTTGCGTAACGTATATAGACACAAAAAATTGAATTCTACGGAAATTATAATGGAATCTTAGGAGGATTGATTGTATATAGCTATATAGTTTAGAAACTGTGTGATGATGGGGGCGTAGGTCGTTGACAAACATGGGAGTGCCATAGATAGAGGATCGATGGCAAAAAAAGAGAGAAAGATAGTTAAAGAGAGGACCTCTTCTATATATCGTTCGACCATTCCCTTCATAAACGGGCGTGGCCCTTAGATTGTGTGCCTTAGATTGTCGTAACGTATAATTTCCGTTTCCATGGAAAATTACATTTCAGAAAAAAAAAAATTTTAATTTAATGTTTCGCGAAGTTTTGTAAATAAAAACTGAAAAAAGAAAGTTTCTCAATACACATTTTATCAGAGCTATATACGTTAACGGGATACGCTACGTCGCAAAATCAAATCATGTCGTTGATAAACGAGCATTCTCAGAATGCAAGGTTACACGTGCAACAAAACCAACCCCATGGGTGGTTTCTATTTATTCGCGCGTTTTGTAGATCGTTTCGAGATGACCTTAACGACGGACTTATTAAAACGCATAAAATAGATATACGCGAAAAGAGAGTCAATGAGCGGAAACCAACCGATTGTACGCGCGTATAAGCAATTGTAAATCGCTATGTTAATATCGCTGCCGGGGTTCACCGGGGTCGCGCCGGGTCATCGTGACGTCAGCGGATACCGCGTCTTACCGTTGTTCGGCGAGCTAATACACGCTCTACGTATGAGCATATATCGACGGCACCAATAAAAAATATATCGCAACTATATTTTTCGTTTTCAGTTGCGATCGTTTCCTATAGTAATGTTATTTTAGTATTTAACGTGTCATACAAAAAACTATCCATATATCTATATGACCTCAATTAATATACCTGTAGTATATAATAACTCGGTGTTAATTTAATATTCCGTCACTATTGTCTATTAATTATTTTAAACAAATTTGCAAAATCGTAATCTTTTACATCCGTAAAATCATTCTTATGTCACTTTTAAAGGATTACAATTTTGCACAAGTTTGCAAATTATAATACTTTTCAATTATATATAGAGCTATATCATCAAAAAATGTTAACTTTTAAAATATATAAATAAGGATTAAGATATAAATTGACGATTCTCTTTTTTTTTTTTTTTTCAAATTCCTTGTTTTAATTCTTAGTTCTTTATATACATTATTGTTTAATGGAATTTATTACAAAATTGTTATGTCTTTTAAATTTAAACATATTTAAATATTAGCTACACAACGTACATTTTTCTTTCTTTATAATTTAAAGAAACACTTCTAAATTTTATATATTTTTCCAAAATTATAACGGTGTGTTTTATTACCTTATTTTTCCGATAAATGTAACAGCTTTGAGCAATTAATTCATTGATATATAATACGTTGTTACAACAATTCGATCATGTTCAAGTTTCGCCCTCTGTCCCACATTTCTCTTGTTACGAACTATGTAAGCATGAACGAGTTAATCTGTCGGTTTTTATATCTATCGATAAAGTAGATCTCTTATTTTGAAACGTATTCCCTTTTTACAGAATTAAAATGTAAATAATATTGTATGTACTTTATATACAATTAAACATTGTCTAACGGAATCGAAAGTGTGCCTCATTGTTCATTTACAATTTTACATATTCTTTATACCGGCATCAAATAATATTGTATTTGCTATTATTATTATTATTCGCTATTATCGATACATATATATCTATATAATTTAAATAAAAAAATTTTTTTCTCAATATTTTATATACTCTTAAACTAAATATTTCTAAACTAAATATAATTTACAAAGCTGTCACTGACTTACTTTGCAGTAAAGTTTAAATCGTTTAAATGTTTAACTAATTACTTATAAAATTGTTTGTTATTACACAAAAAAGAGATATAAACATATATTTGTAGAAACTTAATTCATAAGAATTTGTTTTCAGTTTATTAATATATATTTTTCGAATAAAACTCCTTTATTGTAAAACGTTTCTTAGGTGGTGTAGGGAAAATTTCATTATCTTCCTCGTCTGATAGATTTGCAGATTCTCGCTTATTCTTCAAGCGTGAAATATAACTAAATCTTTGCAACCTTTCGAGTATCGATAATGGAATTGCGCTTTGTGCTAAAGTATAAGCTTCTTCTAGCGATTTCTTGTCGTTTATATTATAATATCTATTCTGTTTGAATAATAAAATAAATAAATGAAAATCCAAAGAAAAAATAATAGAGAATATAATAAAACGATAAAGAGAAGTATTATATGTAATACTTAATAATTTTATATATTTTTTTTAGATAAATATAAATAAATATGATATGATACCTTTTTCATAATAATGCTCTTTCTACATTTTGTAAAAGCTTTGATACTGTTAGACCTAAGCCAAGCATGTTGAATATCATCTTTAAAGAATGTCACATGATATTTTACCTATGTAAGCATCATTCGCATTATTATATTATAAAAAGTTAATTCCGTAATCTTGATAAGTTATAACGTATTAATTAAATAAATTAAAAATAAATATTAAATTTATTAAATAAATGTAAATGTATTTAAATAAGTAAAATTTTAATTAGTTATTTTATATGTACATATGTGTTTATATATTCTAAAACTTACAGGGACTTCTGATGATTCATTCTTTAATTCATAAAATCGTAAAGTCTCAGGGCAATCGTCTACGATTGCGGGCCACCATGGACAACCATTCACGTGACCCCATACAAGACTTCCGCTATTATATTTATTTTTTATTAAATCTTCTTCGATTTCCTCTGTTATTGGTACTTCCGGTATGAGACAAGAAGCAATAGTTTTATCTATATAATACATATGTTTATATTTAATATACATTAAATACTGTTGTGTATTATATTTAATTATAATTACACATAATATTGATTACTTTAAATAAAATTATTTTAATAATTAAATTTAATAACTTAATGGTATGGGGATGGATGAGTGAGATAAGGAAAATTATAAACCAAGTCCTCTTCTTGGCCTTGTCAAAAACACTGAAGTGAATAAATATTCTATTCTAAATATTATAACTTAATACATGTATATATATATATATATATATATATGGTATACATATATATGTAGTATATCGATTAATCTATTGGGAGTACAAATTAGTTAGGTCCGTTTTCCAAAAGATGATCACCTCCAAAGACGAGTCATTTTTCCGAGATGGAATTCGAAAATAGCCTTGAGATATGGGAAAAAGTAGAAGTCAGCGATGGACAATACTTTAATTAATCTGTTAATTCATTTTATTTTGAAATAAATGCATTTTTGAACACAAAAAACGGACCAAACTAATTTGTACACCATATAACAGAGTATTTCATTTTAATTTTGCCATTGAAATAAAAGTTTTATGAAAAACTAAAGACACAACTTTTAGGATTTTAAGAAGGCTGATGGGTTAACCTTCAAACGGCACATATATTTCATCCCAACACCCATAAACGGCATACTGATGCGAATTGGGATTTTGTGATTTCATTCACTTATTTAACACCATGATAATATTCTTCAAAATTCTTTCAAAACCATACTTTTTTGGGATAAAATTTCTCAACAAAGCGATTGGTACAACTCAAATTTAGTTATATTATTCTTAAGTTATAAAAAAAGTGGTTATTAAGAAAAGATTGTGGGAAAAATGCCTGTTTTAAAAATTTTGCTGGTGCGAATTCGCACCAGTATGCCGTTTGAGAATTAAAATAAGTTAAATCTTTCGGGAATAAATATGTAAAAAAAAATCTACTTGACTTTTGATTGAGTTCAACATAATAAGTAATCAAAATTGAAAATTTTATCAATGTAATCTTATTTTCAGTTGCGTCTATAATAAAAAAATTATTTTGATTAAAAATAATATTAACTTCAGTTTGATTGATCCCAACTGTTACAAACTAAAAATCAAATCAGTTCATCAGATATTGTTCTTGAAATTTTAAAAGTTTTGTTTCTAGTTAGTTTTATGCAAAATGTTTTTTTTAGTCATTTTAATTAGCAAAATTAAACACTCTGTATATGTCAATGTGTTTATAATACAGTAGCAAACACACGTGCCTGAATTCATTTTACAGTACCAAATTTTTGGTACGTCGACAGGATCATGAAAATCGTCACAATATCGCCATTTTTTGCAAGTTTTCTTACAGCATTGGATGAACAAGCCTATGTCTCTTCGTGATTGTAACCATAATAATACCTCCTCTTTTTTTATGTCTACACTCGTACATTGCGATACTGTCATAGATGAGTATTTTTCAAAATCTAAAAAAAAACAAAGAAAACAGATTCTTCATATATTTATAAGTTTTGCTATTAATTTATTTTTCATCACGCGTGCACGTAATGTGCCTTATACCGCAACGCTTTTGCTTGCGGGAAATAGCAAATAACTCATGCCGTTGAGGTATTTCTCTAACCCCACGCAAAAGCGTTACATTAAAAAAAATAGCGCAACGCAGTGATAGCGCTCGTACAAATCAACACGGAGAAACGCACCGACCGGAACGTCCTTTCGGGGCATCTGGGGGGGGGGGAATTCTACAATAATAAAAGTATCAACTACGACAAAACAACAATGCAGTATCTAAATATCATTCAACTTATAATAACGTTTAAATTTAATTTGAAATTGTCGTAATCTCATAATTATAATTAAAAGTAATAAGTAATACAAAATTTTGTATTGTAAAAAATATTTCGTAAATAAATATTTAATTTCAGTTTATTATTTTCAATTTAAACTCTCACGGTTTAATAAGATTTAATTGAAACGTATATAGTAAAGCGTTCAGGGTAAAAGGGTATACTTTACAATATCGAAATATAAAAGATACCGGAGCTATTGTATAATAGAAGGCATTTGTATGTGCACACATGATGTTATCATGTTGTACAATATCATCTTTGCATATATGCAAGGTATCTGATTATCAAAATAAATGTCATTATATGCATACGCACACACGCGCGCATATGCACACATGCACACGTATATACATACTTACATGTGATATATACGTACAATACATTATGTATACATTTACGTAAATATATATGTATATATATAGTATATATATAGTATATATATATATATATATATATTAATATTATATACATTTATATTTATAGTTACTTATTTAAAAACCATAATTTAATAACAATTGTTTTAGAGTTTGTTACAAGAAAATATATTTTATACACCCTTTTATACGTTTTATAACGTTTTTCTTTATACATTTTTTGCATACATTATAACAATCACTATTACAGTATGTGTGTTTGTGTGTGTGACATTTATTTAATCATTTATTTAATTTCTATGATTAATGTGATTCTATACAAGTACCCAGATAGCCAAACCTGCCAAAAGCACGCATTGCAAATTTATGCTACATGTTATAATGGCAAAAATCGAGCACAGCCTGCCGTCACGTCGTGACGTTTCTGCTATCTGTACTTGGTTGCGTTCGGTTTCACGCATATGAGCGCATTCCCTTATAGTATACGTGACGCTCACTATATAAAATGCGCGCATATGCCTGAAACGGCAGCCCTTGATCACTGAACTATACTAATAGGCCTCTGTACACAGTCAGTAATATTGTCAATATCAATGAATACTGATAATATTATATTGATTGTGTGTGGTTAATATTAAGGATCGACAGGAGTGACAGAAATATTTTTGTTATGCCTTTTTACAAAAAAATAGCTCTGTACGAGCCTTCAGGAGCCTTTCCTAATTACGAATATCACAATTAAAACGCGATCCATCCAGTATTTTAGCCGTAATTTGGGAATAAAAAATTCATCTTCGACTAGAGGTCTCTGGGTCACTCCTGTTGACTCTTAATGGATTGATGTAGAATACTGACGATGATTTGGATTCAAATACATGCTTTTTCCTTAAGATCCATGTCGCGATAGATAATAATAATAGATAATAATATATACGTCAAACTGAAGTGAAATATTATCAATAATACCTGATCGTATAAAATTATAAAAACTAATGCATACTGTCAGTAATACTGATCAGTAATACTGACTCAGTATTACTGATCGTGTAAGGAGGCCTAATGGTTTAGGTTACTTGGTCCTTGTCGGTATCTGAATCAAGAGTGCTTTCCATGCGTCTGCGCATTTCATTAACTAAACCGATTCACTTCTGAATCTTCGGATCAACAACTGCTAACATTTTGCTATCTGGATATACAGTGGGTTGCCAAAATATTAGGGACAGTGCAATTTTTCTGTTATTTTTATGTCAATATTGCCAGGCTTTACATAGAACTTACAAATAAGATAAAATAACCAGAACGGGCATTAAAAATAAAAATACTTCGCGGAATTTCATTAAGAGGATTGATTTGCAAAATCAAAATTAATAGAAAAATCGCACTGTTCCTAATATTTTGGCAATCCACTGTAATACTAGGCAGTACGACGATTGCGCGACAAATATTCCAGGGGCAGGCATATTTGTCGCGCAACCCGTCGTACTGCCCCAGTATCTGAGAAAGGATTGAAATGAATCAAAATGGATTCAGATTTTCAGAAATACGGATTCATGAATGTTAAAATGAATTAAACAATTAATATGAAGAGATAAGGACAATGAGCCAATAATTCCGTTAAAATCTTTTTAAATAAATCTAATATACAGGGAGGGGCATTTAAAACAGGTCACCTGAATAACTCGCTTGTTTTTGACAATAGAAGAAAAAGTGTCAAACAAAAGTTGCTTGGTTTCGAGGGGCACATAATATGATGTCAATAATTGTTTTTTTGGTGGAAGCGCTAAAAAGATATGAAGGTCACCTCCACTTTTTAAAATGGAATTATGTAATTTTTTTTAGATAACGTGATTCCCCTAATTATTTTGCATATAAAAGTATTCAGGTAGAGATACCAAAAAACAAATAGTTTTTGAGATATTTTACACTTTATTTTGATACATACTGACACAAAATGTTTTAACTCGTAAACTGTTGACCTTTTGATTATCGTACCTTAATACTTTTGTGAACAGAATAATGAGATAAATTAAATGGTGTAAAGAAAACACATAGTTGCGTATTTAAAAAATTATCCATTTTGTATACATATTTTTTTTAAAGCAACTATGTGTTTTCTTTACACCATTTGATTTATCTCATTATTCTGTTCACAAAAGTATTAAGGTACGATAATCAAAAAGTCAACAGTTTACGAGTTATTTAACATTTTGTGTCAATATGTATCAAAATAAAGTGTAAAATATCTCGAAAACTATTGGTTTTTTGGTATCTCTACCTTAATACTTTTATATGCAAAATAATTAGAGGAATCACGTTATCTAAAAAAAATTACATAATTCCATTTTAAAAAGTGGAGGTGACCTTCATATCTTTTCAGCGCTTCCACCAAAAAAACAATTATTGACATCACATTATGTGCCCCTCGAAACCAAGCAACTTTTGTTTGACACTTTTTCTTCTATTGTCAAAAACAAGCGAGTTATTCAGGTGACCTGTTTTAAATGCCCCTCCCTGTATAT
>NW_017275390.1:1243905-1263539 GCF_001594065.2 Cyphomyrmex costatus
TCCCCCCCCCCCCCCCCAATTGCGCGCCGAACAATCGTCGATCTTGAAATGCAACTCTATTAACTCATCTAATGATAGAGTTGCATTTCAAGACCGACGATTGTTCGGCGCGCAATTGGGGGGGGGGGGGGGAAGGGAATTTACACATATTACTTTAAAATTAATGCATATTAAGCCTTATCACAAACATTTTAAAATGAATTCTTTTCAATCCGAATACGTTTTTATTCATTTATGGGAATTATTTATTATTTTTGTAATATGTACTAATTTAATAATCACATTTACACTAATGATTGATCAATTACGAATATACTAATTCAATTATTATTGTGATATCATACTGAATAACTTTTCAATATTTAATAAACTCATTAATTCATTAAAATAGTACACTGATTTTGTCATCATTATTATCATCAGTCTTGTCATTATTGTTGAGTCGTCATCGTCATCATCATTTTTACTATTATTATTGTGCCATTACAATAATCGTAATCATTAATATATCTTCCAGCAGGTTATATACGGAAGAATACAAATTCACCTTTTGGACTGCATTTTAATTCTGATGATTGGGAAGAATTATTATTTCTCGCACGTTCTTTTGCGACAGAACGATTATTTCTCGCTTTCTTTTCATATCGTTCCTGTACATCTTCTTGTCTATTTTCCTTATTTTCAAGTCGCATACTTTGCAACATGGTATTTAAGTTATTGCGAACTAATCTTCCTGATTCTTTCTGTTGCTTTGAACTTTTTTTTTTCTGTTTGAACATTTTAAAGAAATCTACACTTTTTTCAGAAGAGTTTTCGTCTGCTGTTTCATCCATCTCTTCGTCTATAAAGCAAAGCCTTTTAGGTTTCAAACCCTCTTTCGAGAACAGTTTCTTCGGTTTGATAGGAGCATTTGGAGGTACAGGCATCGTTCTTTTTGCCTGGGAGATTACAAACAATTGAGACGTATAAGAGGAACATGAGGGGGGTGTGCTCCACGCTTTGTCCTAAAAATAAAAAAATAGGCTTATTATATTCCAATTCAATATATGATTACTGATTTAATTTAATATTTATTTATTAATCTGAATTATTTCAATTTTACATATGATTATTAAAAGATATTTTACAGATTTTTTTAAAACTGTGTTAAATATATACAGGGAATGGAAAGTTACTTTGTAAACGTAACAAGTTACAGTTACTCATTACTGAGTAAAAAAAGTAACAAGTACCACACACACATTTTACCAGTTATAAAAGTAACTCGTCACAGTTATCGTACTTGAAAAAGTAACTTTTCATCATTTTTCCGTTACTTTTTTAAAATCAGTCTGAAAAGGTATTTTTGCAGTATTTTTTGTTTAAACATTAATAAAAGCAATATATATGTAACACTGACACTATGTATAGTTTTATTTTTTAGTTTTTTTTAAACACAATTTCGTATTTCTAAAATTTGTAAAATATGCAGCAAATTGAGATATACATTACATATGTCCGGTGTATCACATAGCAAAATAATTCCTGAAATAATAGTATGTATTATAGTATGTATATCTCAGCTGTCAAGGATTGCTACAGCAGTTGACAGCTAAAATATTTCAGGAATTTTTTTATACTTTGTAGAAGACTAGAAGATTCTAAAGGATTGTATAGAATTATCTGACACATAATATAAGTTAGAGATTAAAAGGGAAATTTATAATGTCTAAATACGGGCATAAAATTCTTATATTTAATTAAATTAAATTAATATCCGCTCAAATAAATTTCCAAATTATATTAATATTAAATATATTTAATATCTGTTTTTCTAATATTTCTCCTATTGTGCGCAGCTTGAAAGTAAGGATCTGCGCACAATAGGAGAAATATTAGAAATATAAGAATTTTAACTTTTCAGAATGTGTATATGCTCTTATTCTCTGAATATATATATATTATTTTCAAGCGAATACACCACAAGCTGAATAAAACGTCATTTAATATCAAAATATAATAAATAAGTACAAGACTAATAAGAGTCAAATATTCAAAATTAAAAATTGAAACAACGCTAATGCATTGACATAACTATATATATAAAAGAACTTACACAACAAATTTATATATATATATATATATATAGTTATGTCAATACATCAGCGTTGTTTTAGTTTTTAAGTATGAATGTTTGACTCTTATTAGCCTTGTATTTATTTATTATATTTTAAATACTAACCCCCGTATTCATGGTCAGACCAAGGCTTCCTTGAGGCAAGGTAATGAGTCAGGAATATATAGGAATGACTAGAAAGGAAATTCTGTGCAAGTAGTTTTAGGCGAAGTAAATTTATAAAGAAAGCGTGAGTAAAAGGTATACATAGATAAGTTGATTGATAGAGTGAAACGTAGGATTTTGAATAGGAATTAATAGGATTATGAATAGGTATGAATATAGACTTCATGTACGGATTTAAAGAGTAGCTACGAGAAATAGAATAACATAGAATAAGGAATGGGAAAGGATAGAATTGTGAAGCAAGGGAACGGGTTAGGAATACAAGAATGACTAGAGAGGTAATTTTTTTTGTAACTTGCAAGGAGGAATTGATAAATTAAATAGATAATTAGGTAAGAGAGGAAAGGTTGTAACGTATTATGCTAATAGATGAATGAAGGCTAGTTGAGTAAACTAGGATAAAGAGGAAATATGCACGAGAGCAGAGTATGGATGGATGTGTGAGGATAGATAGATAAACTGTAAACTAAGCCCCCTTCTTAGGCTTTGTATGCTTGAAGGTAATAAAGTTCTTCTTCTACTTAAATTTATCTTCAGATGATCTACGAATTATTTTATTGGCTACTGAGTATCTAAAGATAAATTTAATTAAGCCTTCCGTATAAGGTCTGACTATCAATACAGGGGTTAGATTTTACCCCCCTGTATTTTCATATTTAATTCATTTAATATCATTCAATGTCATTATTGTAATTCTGTTTGGGATGAGCGTGTGTATATTTATGTATATGTGCAGTATTTAGTTTAACGTAACTTGGCCACAAATTGCAATACTTATTGAAAAAACTTCAATATAACATTGAAAATCTTAAAAAGCAAATGTAATGCAAAAGTTTTAAAAACTTTTTTAAATCCGAATATAATAAAATTTCTTTTTTAACTAAATAATTATATCTACTGATATAAATCAATAATTAATTTACTAAATGAGAATTAACACAACTTGATTAAATATTACAACTTACCCATAAAATCTTACGTTTAACCTCCGCAATAATATCACGTTGTTCCTGGTCCTGATCTTTAAATAATTGTATTGTTGTTCTCAAATTATCTTCGTGATTGCAGTTGTCGTTCTCCATTCTCAGCCAAATTTTGAAATCTTACCGAGATCTAGAAAAAAATTTATGAGATCTTTTAATAAGATGCAAATGTGGCGAAAAAATACCACGGGGTCTACACGAGTATTAACACGATTTTCATTAACGTGGCTGAAAAAATTTGCGATTATATATTGGACTTATTTGATAGATCGATCTACTGCAGGCTATACGCGCATATATTCGCGCGTAAGGCTGACCTGATGTAAAGTCCTATCCACAATAGAAGAAACATATTAACAATAAAAAAAATATACAATATTAATGTCTGTTTCCATCAATGCAGATTAACTTTAATAAATACATGGAATAAATACAAGGGTATGCTCCAGTGGACGAATTTAAATTTTGGCTGCAATGAGTGCTTGTGCAGTGAAAGGGTGCAAAAATAGTTATCGAAAGGATGCATAGTTACCGAAGGATGAAAAAAAGCTACCATAATTTACTAATTACTTCATTTTTAATCATTTAGATTTGCCGCGTAATGATGACGTGGTTTGGTTGCAGTTTCTGATCTGGAGCAATTATGCGCGTGAGTCTACCCTTTTGTATTTATATCATGATTTTGCACATGTGTCACACTATGGACGCGGATCAGATTGAGATTGCGGATCGCGCATCGATATTCAGTCAATCAAAACAAAGCAGCTTTATCTTAATTAGTTGAATTCCGATGCGCGATCCGCAATCTCAATCCGATCCGCGTCCACAATCCGTAGTGTGACACGGGCTTTATTAAGTAATGTCTCCAATTGCTAATGCAGATGTCTGATTGATTCATGACACCTCAAAACTGATCTTAAGACGATCTTGAATAATATAAGAACTGATTATATGAATACCGGCCTATCTATATAATAAATAAAATTATCTGCACCTCAACTACATTCTAGTGCGAATGTCAGAACGAATTTTATTTATTTTTTTCTTCTAAATATAAAGGTCCCTTTGGACCCATATTCTTTTCTTTCTTTCACGTCTACCGACAGTTGTCAGTATCGGTGTTGCCCTACCGCTTAGCGATAGATATAGATACCGATTTTTAGCTTCAAATACCGCTCTGCTACCGCTCTATCGTTTTTAAACCGCTATCTACCGTTTTATGAAAATCAGTTGTCAATTGATAACCATAGACCATAACTGACCATAATCATAGTTTTAAATTTTGCTAATGTGCGCCAACTCCACGGGGTGCGTTCGGAAATTCCATTTGTAGTATACAATAACTTCAAATGACCAATTGGGATAAACAAATCTTTGCTCCTTTTGTTTTGATTGGTTAATCAAACGCTGCTCTACAGATTTTATGGTTTACGAACGCAGGCATAATAGGGAGTTTTTGGTAAATGTTCACTTTAGGGAACCCAGCTCCGATGACCTTGACCTTGACAACATATGGTCAAGGTCATCGGGTTCCCTAAAGTGAACAATTACCGAGCATTCTTCTCTTACAATAGAATAAGAGGAAAATACTTAGGGCCAATTTCACTAACGTCGGTTAAGCTAACCGACGGTTAATTCCAATAGAATTATCCAATCGCATTTGTCTTCGACCAGAATGAACCAATCACGGTTGACATTTTAACCGTCGGTTAGCTTAACCGACGTTGGTGAAATTGGCCCTTAATGTGATTAGTCGATTGTTAGGGCTGCGCACAATGGAGGAACAGATATTAGATATTAAAATATTAACCTATCAGAATCGTGTATTCCGATGTAACCGTGTATTCTGGTACCTGATAAGTTAATATTTTATTATTTAATATCTGTTCCTCCATTGTTCGCAGCCCTTATAGATTACGATTACGATTAGTTTAAATGATCCTATTCTGTAGGTTTACAAACTGTAAGGGTTGGATTATACTAGCCGTAATCTGTTAACTTATGCTGTAATCTGTAAAAATTGACCAATTATAATCGATTATTCCCCTCTCATTCGACTGTGATTGGTCAATTTTTACAGATTACGGCATAAGTTAACAGTTTACGGCCAGTATAAATCAACCTTAAGCCATTATTAAGAAATGAACCAATCTTCATCAATTATTCTTTTTATATTCAACTATGATTGGTCAATTTCTTATAACTTACGACTAGCGACCTATTGCAGAATAGCCCTAAAGTATAAATACGGTTTAAATCGATTTTTTCTCAAATTGCAGTTATTTTTATATAGCTCACACAACGTTACATAATTATATCCTATGTGATTTGTTTCGAAAAGATAAATTGTTTTTCCTGAAATTTTAAAATTATTGAAATAATCCGAAAATGTAATAAATTGAAAATGAAATATATTTTTCGAAATTTCGTCAATTTCTTCAGGTCTCTCGTGATTCGTTAATACGACCCTGTCGCTCGGTGGCTCTTAATGGAAAATGGCGTCGCAGTGCGGCGCGAGCTTTCGGTCGCCGCTCGCATTCGACAAGCAGTTATTCGCCATTGTAGATGGGACGGCGTCACATGGATGCCGTAGTTCCGAACAAGGCACGCGAAGAGAATTATCGTCAAGACAGTTGTACGAGCAATTAGAAGAGAGAAGTGAGTGAGAGTGTCGGTTTATCGAGGTGAGCATACATATTCGTAATCGGCGGCGTGAATGTTGACGAAAAGAAAATCCCGTGAAATCGAATATGGCGAATTCATGACGTGCTGTCGACAACAGCGGTGACGATGATGGCGGCGGTGGTGGCAGCACCGGCGGCAGCAGTAGCGCACCACGCTGCGCCGCATGCGCGCCATCACGTGGACAAGAGATATCTTTACCGGCCTGTAAAATCTACGCAAAATACTGTTAATTATTTTAGCTATCTTTTTTTTCACATTTTCCACCTTCCTTCTCAGGCAACAAAGTCTCCGGAGAATATTTAGTAGTGTAAATAAATGCAAAAAAATTCAGTTAACTCCAATCGTATAAGATAAACGGATTTTTCCTTTAGCTGCACTTGTGGGCAGATCGAAATAGTGTAGAAAGTGTCAATAAAGAGAATGTACGCATTTCCTTTCTTTATATCAGCATTATTTTTTACATTTTGTTCCATTTAGACTTTGTGTTTTAAATACATTTTTTTTTTTTAAATAAAAAACGGAATAACTATATATATATTACATAATATGTGTGCGTGTGTGTGTGTGTGTTTATGTGTGTATATATAGTAAAAAAAACTTGCTATAAAAAATTAACTTTATAATTTATATATCAGAAATATTTAATAATTAAGTTATATATATTGAATTTATATCTCTTATATTTTTAAATTTATTTAAATTTAAATGACAGATTTATTTAAATTATTTATTTAAAACAATTTCATTGTTGTCTAAATATATTTATATATTTATTTTTTATAATTTTAAAATATAACG
Source organism: Cyphomyrmex costatus (assembly GCF_001594065.2). NCBI lineage: Eukaryota > Metazoa > Arthropoda > Insecta > Hymenoptera > Formicidae > Cyphomyrmex > Cyphomyrmex costatus. Next base: position 1,250,653 of record NW_017275390.1, read on the forward strand.
TTAAAATATCAAAAATAATAATTACTTTATTCTCTTCTTCATAATATTGTACCTGTATCATGTTACACTATGTTTTATAAGGTTCTCATTATGTATTTATAGTTACTAAAAAGCATCATAATAAAAACAAAAAAAATATACAAATTAAATTAAATCATAAATTAATGTTTTGTTAGTTTTTGTGTGTTATATTATTTCTTTTTTTTTAATGTTTTGGTTAATCAATGTATCTCCATGTCTTTTATTTTTTTCCATATATATAAAAAAATCAACATCTTAAATAATTATCATGAATAGATCTTTGTTTGTATTATGTATTTTTTTTTTATATTAGTATATTTACATTGTGTCATGTTTTCTTTTAATTTTTCAGGTTGAGCAAAATGTCCTCTGTACAAGTGGATCGTCCTCCAAAAGTGAGTCAAAATAACAAGAAAGAAAATGAAAAATCTAGAAAAATTTTCAATCTCTCACATAAAAAGCACAATAAACATGATGACAATCGCTATTTCAAGCAGCTGCATAGAAAGCGACCTCAAAGCAGCTTTTGCAGCAATGGAAAGTCCTTTCCTCCCTACAAACGTAGAAAGAAGGAAGGTATCATCATCCCTCCCACAAAATTTTTGCTTGGAGGCAATATTTGTGATCCCTTAAATCTAAATAGCATGCAAGATGAAGAAATCAATCGTGCTATGAATGCAGTGACTCCAAAATCAAGTCCTCTTCCTACTCCAAAACATAAAAAAGAGATTATTGAAGTGATTATTCCTCCAAATATTTGTGATCCTTTGAATTTGACAAATTGTAATGATAATGAAGAATACGAAAAGCAGCTCATTTCGCCGACAAAAAGAAATTTAAAACGGAGAAATAGGAAAAGAAAGAGAGCCTATTCTGGATCTGGAAAAGACGAAGGAAAAGCAGTAAGTTGTGATGCATTTATATTTACTTATAAATAGATTTTTATTCATGTTTAAATATTTATTTATCAAGAGATAGTAATTTATAACTGATTTATAAATTTATAGATGATGATTTTGAATTGTAATTTATGTTATTTTAATTTTTAAAATGTTTAAATACTTAATGTGCTTGTTTCTTTTGTAATTACGCATGCACGATATACATATATATATGTAAAATATTTATATCATTTATTTTTTGAACACACAAAAAGGCGGACCCTAACGAAAAACTGAAGGAAACTGAAGGAAACGACATAACGGATAAATCTTTAACGGAAAGACTTACTGACGAAAAAATTAGCTTAGAAGAAGCTCCAAGTACACAAAATGAAAATTGTTTAAAAGAGAATAAGACAGAAAGTCCACAGAAAGATAAAAATAGGTTACGATTGAAAGGTTTAGAAGAAATGAAGGATAAAAGATTAAGAAAAATTGATGCAAAGGATAAGATAGTGAGCCCAGTGATTCCACAGCCTGGTGCATGGAAACCCAGACCTCAACATAGACCCAGTCAGGATAAAAAGAAGAAGCAGCAGCATTCTATGCCCAATTTTAGGCCTAAAGATGCTAGATACCAATATGGAAACTACAATAGATATTATGGATACAGAAATCCTCATCATGAAGTAGATTCTAGATTAAAAGTGTTTGCACAGCGAAAGGAACTGTTTCTACAAAAGGATATTCTGGATATTGGATGCAACATTGGCCATATTACTCTATCAGTTGCCAGGGATTTAGGTGCCAAAAGTGTTACAGGAATTGATATTGATAGAACTTTGATAAATATCGCTCGGAAGAATGTGAAACACTATGTTAATTGTGTACAAAGTCCTGCGAGCAATGAGGATAATGACAAGAGGGACTCTTCTGATGCTAGCTTCTTTCCTATGTCAATGCCAATTAGCTATGGGCCTGTAGATATTCCAGGATTTACGAAAAATAAACATAAAGGATTTCCATATAATGTCGTTTTTGTGCAGGTAATATATTTAATTAATCATATATCTCATTATAATGCCGAATATTTTTGTTACAACCATATCACAATCTAAATTTTATCAAATGTGCTTGATTTCTCTCTCAGGGTAATTATGTGCTTGAAAACGATTCACTTTTGTGTGCGGAACAGACGCAATTTGACACAATCTTATGCTTATCTATCACCAAATGGATTCACTTGAATTTTGGCGATACTGGATTAAAACAAGCTTTTAAGCGAATGCATGCGCAATTACGTCCTGGTGGAGTCCTTGTATTGGAACCTCAGGGTTGGGCTAGTTACACTAAGAAAAAGAATCTCACAGTGAGTAATGCAATAACGAACAGTACACTATTATTAAAAATATTTGTATATTAATAAAAAATTTATATTTGCTCCTTTTATTTATTGCTTTTACATATTCCTTTTCAAATTTTTGAATCAATATTTGATCTCTATTACTTTTTTTTTTTCAGGAACGAATTCATAAAAATTATCATAATATTGAATTCAGGCCGCATAATTTCACGCAGTATCTTCTATCTACTGTCGGATTTTGCCAATGCGAAGTCGTCTCTATACCGCCTCATCCTTCTAAAGGATTCCAACGACCTATACACCTCTTCACCAAAGCTGGTGGTCCCTCTTCCACTGTTACCGAACGTGTTAACGATAATATTACAAGCGATACTTTGCAGTGTCGCCAAGAGAGAATGACGAGAAGAGATCAAGAAGAGATCCGCGACATGGAAAGAATAAAATACGAGCAGGAATTATTTCCGAAAGAAAATAACAATACAGGCAATATGTCAGAGATTAGTCAGCACAGTGGAGATTTGAATCAATATGAACAATTGGCAAACGTTTATGCACCCAGTGCGACTCCGAACTATGATACTCCGAGCCGTAATAGCGATAGTCAACCTTTGGATAGTCAGCCTTCGGATATGCCAAGGATAAAAGAGGAGAAAGAAGAAAATTCGTAAATGATTGAAGAAAAGAGAAAAAAGAAAGAAAAGGAAAGAAAAAGATACAACAGAAATAGACGAGAATAATTAAAAAAAGGAAGAACAAAAGAAAAAGGAATAACAGGAGAAAAAAAAGTATTAATAAATTTAAAAGAAAGGAATATTTTCGCACTTCTACAATACGGGAAATTGAAGTAAACTTGAAATTATACATGTTCTTTTTTTCTGAAAAATCAAACTTTTTTTTTTTAATTTAGTTGCAAATCAATTTTATGTACTCGCACACTTAAGATTAATTTTTATTCTTTCAATATTTCTATAAATTTTCTGTCAACCTATTTGCAAAGATAAAAAAAAATCGATAGAAATAGATATATACTATATATCTATTTCTATTTATTTTATGCTATAGACAAGAAATAGATATATACTATATGACCAATAAATTTTAAAAGTAAATAAAAGAATAACTAATATGTATTACGTTCAATAGCTTCAATTTCTCCATTTTTAATATTTGTTCTTTCCTTTTCTCTTTCTTTTTGTTTTCTTTTATGCCTACATGTATAAAACAAATTCTATTAACTTGTTAGGGACACAGTACGCATCTTCAGTATGAAAATTTCATTTATAGATAATAGGAGTAAGGATTGTTTTAGCGCTTGCAGTATTTAAAGCTAATCTTTATCACCAGAATTATATCGAATTTTAACAAAATTATATGAAGTGGAAACATATATATATATATATATATATATATTATATATAAGAAAGAGAGATAGGAGTGATACGTTAAATGTATCAGTTAAATGTATAGATTATAGGAGGTTGTAAATTTGTGTAATACTAGACTTCAATTAGATTAGCTTATAGACTATATTTTATTCAATTCTTATGATATCAAATCTGTTCTTTATTTTTATTAATACTCTCTTTTTAATTCTTTTTCTTTCCCCATTCTCTCTTTGTTTCTCATCCGTCCTCTTCCAAAATATAAATATTAATGATATTGACTTCAACCCTTTCCTTACTTATCTGATTTACTTATCTGATAAATATTAAGTTAAACAAGAACATTTATTTCTCTCTTGTGTTTTTTGTTTTATTCATTATTATAAGATTATTATAAGAGATTTGTATAGTCGAAAAACGTCATTGGTTAATTTAATGAGAAATTCAGTGTCATATTTAATATTTAATACAAAAATATATTTTTAAACAATTTTAGATAGATATTTTTACTTATATGTTTACAGAAATTTTGTTATTAGATATTAGGTATGATTTGGACTGTAATTATTACATTTGTGCATTGAATTAAAGATGAAGTAAATTTCTAACTCACAAGTAAAGCGCGGAACTATTTACATTCTGCTTATTTTATTTTTAAAATTTAATTTTTATTCAAGTCTTCCACAGTCTATAAATTTAAATATTTCAACAATATTAGTATCACTTTGTCTACTTCTATTTATTATTTACCATTTTCTCTGCTAAATAATTTTGTACACATAATATTTCTCATATATATTAATATTGATGTAGTATCTGTATGAAAAAATTTCGGAAATTATAACACTACATTGAATGTTATCACCGAACTTTAATAATATATAAACTACACTCTTACATATTATTATTATCATACAGAAAAACTGTAAAAGAACAAAGTTATATGTCAATATTTTGTGTTCATATTATGTTAAGAAAGATAAAAACATTTGCCAAGAATGTTTCTTTTGGATTTCCATTACGTAATCCAATATTATTAGAGTAAATATTTCAATGATTATTATATTAAATATTAAATATAGCCTGAATTTGCAACAATGTGTAATATATTAATTTGATTCAAAAAGGATTAATTTTTCTATTTTTTTTATTTGTTAATGTTAGAATTGTACAGGAAAATAATAAACGAATGTATTATGTTAATAAACATGTATTTATAAATAGTTATATTTAGAGTATTAAGAGTTAAAAATATATATTAGGTTGATCAAGAGTTCGTTCGTTTTTTTCCTTTCTTTTGATTCTACTTGCATAGGGGAAAAAATGAACAAAAATTATAAGTGTCAACATATACATATGTATGTCTATATACACAAATTATATATATATCTGTGTGTGGTGTGTGTGTGTGTGTGTTTGTATATATATGTACATAAAATAAGATATTATACGTTGACTGAAATTGAAATTTTGGTTTTTTCTTTACTTACATTTTATATTACGTAAAAAACATGGGAAAAAAACGAATTTTTTAACCAACCTAATAGATATGTTTTACTTCGAGTATATAGAAAATGTAAAAATTTTATTAAAATAAACATTCATTATTTCGTGTGTGTTATGTGTGCGCGCGCGCGTGGTGTGTGTGTGTGTCTATACATATATTTATAAATTTGAAATTCTCAGCTAAGAGAAAGAAAGAGAACGAGAGAGAAAGATATGAGAGCAGTTTAAGGAATGAAACGATTATGAATGAAATTTTTGATCGAATAAAAAAATAATAAGGCGATAACAACATGTGGTGACCTATTATATATCATGTCGCTTCTTGCCGCATGTTATATGCAAGGCTCACACAGTTAGGGACATCACACATAAAATGACATAAATGATATAAGCCGCTGAACCAACAAGCATATCCGACATAAAAACATTATATTGATTTATTATACATAAGATGGTCGTTAGTCCAGCGGCCTTATGTTTATGCAGCTTATTTTATGTGTGATGATTCTTATATTAAATTGTAATAAATTTGTCAAACATTCGTTGTTTTATCGATTATCACACATGTAGTTAATTTTTTGAATTTTTATTTTATTTTATATTGTTATTGTTATCATCATCATCATCATCATTATTATCATTATTATTATTATTATTTATTAGTTACGATATTAAATTACGATATGCGCGCACAATTTTATCTATGTATATATGTACGCGCATGTACATACATATACAACATAAAATCCACAAAAAGTGAGTGCTTGCTAAATCTTGTTATACATATATTATATATCGATATCTGCCACAAGAGAGAGAGACCAACAAAAAAATGTTTCGAATGAATCTCAGATAGAGAAATATCAGGGTTGGCAGGTAAACGTGTTATTTTTGTGTAACTTGTAACGTCGTTACCGTTACAAGTTACTTTTTTCGGTAACGAATAGGTAACGGCACACGTTACATTTTCTTCGGAGTAACATTCGGAGTAACGCAGCTATACATTTTCGGAGTAATCAAACAATTTCACTAGTTACTTTTATCGTTACTTTATTTCTAGCCACGTAAAAGTTGTAGTCATAACTAAGAGCTATAGAAAACAGAAATGCTACGTTAAAGGAATACGTCTGATTGATTATCTTAATCGCATATATAATCACGACGCCTTTTTTTACACTGTTTTCACAGTTCACACGTATTATAGACGGCGTTCGTTTTCACGCATTATGTGCATGATGTAGCATTTTATCTTTCTTTAATATTCGGTGAATAACAAGAAACGATGAGAAAATTATATATCATACTATGAGTGAAACGGAACGCAGTTAAAACGTATAGCATGTAGACTGTAGTGATGAGACCAGCGAGATCACGTAAGATTCTACCCTAATAAATATAAATATATACATATATTATATATTGTATGTATATAATTAATAATTATATATGTATACCTATATTATATATATATATATATATATATACATATTTCTTTAGCTCTATTTCTCTACTAAAAAATATAATTTTGATACCTTTTTTTACATTTATCAAAAAAATCTGCACATAATATTCTGTTAGTGTCAAGAAAAAAGCAAACGATTCATTATATTTTAAGTAACGATATAACGGTAACGAGTTATTTTTGCAAATCAATAACGAAGTAACGGGAACGAGTTTTTTTTTTTTAGGAAAAAGAACGGTAACCTCAACGAGTTTTTTTTATGAGGTAACGTTGCCAACCCTGAGAAATATATACTTTGGAATATCTCAGCTATCGCTAACAAAATGTTTCGCGTAACGTCAATACATTCTAAAATAGAGAGGGATAATACATTTTTGCTCAAATTAGTTTTTTTTGCAATTACACTTGTGCGAACAGTGCTTATATTTGTACAATCGAGAGCAAAAACGTCCGATTCAAATGCAGTGAAACTGAATTATATCCATATATTAAGCTTCTCCGACGTTTCTCTTTGTCTAACATCTTCCAGCGATTAATCGATCGCAAATGCCCGCTTCTACCAATGTAGATTAACTTTAATCTCAGTTCACCTCTTGCTCTTCATCTTTTTCTAATTCTTAGAACTAGGAAAGAATGAAGAGTGTTAGTTGAACTAAAATTAAAATTGAACTACATTGGTGATAACGGGCATAAAAGGGAGAAATTCAGTGCAAGTGCAGTTCACTCTTTTGCTATATCAGTAGTTTTGTTCTCTAATTGTATATTTATTTATACCGGGCATATTGTCGCTGATGAACATGTTTTATTACTTAATAATAGGACTCCGATTAATTTTTTAGAATGCGTTGTGAAATATATCCTGATAGTACTAAAAATTTGTAGTATAGGCATGTAACGTGAATTATAGATTTTCAGTACTCAGATCAGGATATTACGAAACTTTATTCTCAGAAAATAAAGAAAAATCTTCTATTGTGTATATTGAATGTATTCTAAAATTCATAAAAAAAAGAGACCGTGTTCAGTGACTTTTTGTCCGTAAGTGTACATATTCGCGCAAATGTAAAGAATTTGATTTTTTTTTCACATGTTGGTAGCCGTATATCCCATAACTATGCGTTTTTAAGACGAATTTAATTAAACTCCAATTACTCGTTCGATAAAGTAAAAAAATATGAACAAATCAAAATGATATAACGCCATGGGGAATCCTGGGGGAATCATGACTTGTCATGACTTAACATCATACTACTGACTTGTCCGATCGACGAAACTCCAATTAACTCAGTTGGCGATTAACGTGAGCGCAATATTTCATTGTACTACGTTGTTCCGTAATCTAATCTTTTTCTTTAAACAATACAAAATTGATAATTTATTCTTATTAAAAAAATATTACGAACATTACTTGACGTCGCCGTGTAAGTTGATCGGAGTTTGGTCCAAGTCACACTTACCGTGATACAATGTACATATATATGATAGTAAAATTTCATTAATGCCTTCTACTTCGGGGAGTAAGAAATCTTTGAATCAGATTTATCACGCGTAAATATATTCATGCGTTATAGCTCATTAATGGTCAGTGTATTGTGTCCGATACTTGGACAGTTGTGAGTGTTCGGCAGATATTTGTGTATGAGAAAGTAAATATAAGATAAAAAATTAAATAACGAGTTAGAAATATTAAATTGATAAGAGAATATAAAATGTTTTTAACCGGTAGTCGTGGCGAGCGAATATCTAACTATCCGATCCAAAAATATCAGATCCATATAAGAAGTATATAATGACGATTACTGTACATATACAAAGTCTCCAAAGTCTGCATTTCGGAATTGTTCTTTTATTTTCGTCGATCCTTAAGTCCTATCCAAACAAATTCGCATAACAATAGTCAATACATAATAAATGTGCATGAAAGAAATCATGTATCTAGTTATATAAAGAATACAGCGATACTTTATATTTTAAGCATTCTTATAATATCGGACATGAATTTTTGTATGCCTATCGCATTATATGCGGCTACGCCCGTTCTTTCTTGACTTACAGACTTATTGTTAAATCTATCCGGATGAACTTCGAATCTTGAATACGCATATAAATAAGGAATATAAGGATAAATGTGTGACATAGATTTTACATGGCGCAAACAAAGTTTGATCGTTACTTCGTTAGAATCTTTTAAACTCGTGACGTCTTGGCAGTGACGATCCTAATCGCTTCTTACAAACTACTGCATATGTGAATACGAAAAACATATTTTCTCTTTTTTTTCTTCCACATTTCCCTCTAAAAATATGTGAACAAGGATAACTGGCTCATAAGAGAGGAGCGTTGACCTGCAACAAAGCTCTTCTCTCGAAACCCTTAACATTTATACGCTCTGGTAAACTATAATGATTATAACAGTGCGTGATATCTTTCCAATTGCGTTCCCCAACTTCCGTTCGCTTAGCTCTTCTTTTTTTCACTCAATATCAAGAATCCGAATCTTCTGGCAGTGGTAAATGCCTATTCATTATCCTACCTTGTCGTATACCTTTTACCCGCAAGTAAAGCTCTACTGCCGTCTCTTGATCGTCTCACGAAACGGAGACAAAGAAGAAATGGAAGAGGACAAATGCCGAAGCTCCAGTGTATGCTAGGTGTACACATATCACGTATTTATCCGCGTTGCATGTTCGAAATTTTTTAACAATAATCGAATGTATTAAAACATATACCACGAATAGGATCCAATCAAGAGCCATGTACCATTTGACAAACTTGATAATTGCTTGTTCTATATATTCGTTCAAACTTCCTTTAAATAAATTGATTTTTTCATTCATTTAAATGATAATTCTATTATTTCATCGACTTACTTAAATCACAAAGAAATAAATACATTTAGTATTTAACCGTGCGCTATATATTCATTATTTATCAGATCTATCCAATACTCTTTACATCGGCCAAAATATTTAATCGCAATTCCATCTGATTATACTTACTATACACATATCTCACTTTGGATATAGTGCAGCTAAAAAGAATAAATCTAAAAGGAGCGAGTGTGCATTACCTCCTTCCCATTAAACGCGCGATAGCTTAAATTTAAGTTTCATATGAAGCTCGAACGTTTTGTGTGTGTGTGTGTGTGTGTGTGTGTGTGTGTGTGTGTGTGTGTGTGTGTGTGTGTGTGTGTGTGTGTGTGTGTGTGTGTGTGTATGTGTATATGTGTAACATTCAAGCTTCATATATGTACGTATATGTGTATTGTATATTATATTGTATGTTATAACAATATTATATACATATACAATAGTGAATACCCTGGCCTATAATACGCTAAGTAAGAGCACAGAATCTTGCATAAAGCATAAAAAAGTGAACCAATTAAAGCTCTTTATTTTTCCTTCCTTTCTACGAGATAAAAGATACTGGTTAATTTTCTTATTCATTATGCGTTATACAAAGGTCTATGCTCCGGTCTCAAGTCTGCTACATTTTGTTGACATCGAATGCTTCCGCAAGGTTTCCCAGCTTATTTGTATCGACTCACGGATATCTCAATATTTATTGGCTCATCTCGCAATTTTACTAATAACTTGGTTTATATGTAATGCTATACTTTTTTATATAAGCGTAATATGAGGATGGATTTAAGATTAAAAGTGATTGAAATTTAAGTATACGATCTTGTTTTTGAGTTGTAATCATTTTTCAGCGATTTAACATATATTGGGGGAAAACGGAGATTTTATAGTTCTATCATTTTATTACCTTGAACAATTACAATGTTTTATATTTTATCTATCTATATATTACGCGGTCGTGTAACTAACTAAAATAATTTGAAAGATTAATAACAATAAAAATAATAAAAAAATTTTTTAGATCAGCAAAGTTTTAAATTTTCCTGTACAAAAATTATCGGGCTACAAATAAGTAATCGACAACAAAAACGAGATTCATATACTTGCATGATATAATTTTATTATTGTCTTTCAGTATTAAATCCATCCTCAAAGTTCTGTTCGTATGAAATAAAATATCCTATATATTGAAGCAACAAAATTTAGAATCAGGTGCAAATTGAATAGATCATATATCATAATGGAACTATAAATTCTCGTTGTGTTAAAAATGCATAATCAATATCTATAAAATGCTCAAATAAGCTGATGTCGAATTAGGTTTTCTAATTGAAATTGAGAAGAAAAGAACGATTTGTGACAATTTCCTTCGCGTATTTACACTTTTTATGTTATTTAATAAATATTGTTTTATATGTTGAATAAGTTGAATTCATCAAAAGACTCCCAAAGAAGCTTATCTCGTCGCTTAAAATCTACTAAAAGGCGCCAGCGCCCGTATTTGTCGCTACGACATACATGAACAATAAGTAAGGTGTTCTAATGACTTAATCTTTTTATTCGTCGACCAATTCCCAGAGCATCAAGGCAGCGTCAGTACCACCGACAGTAACGACGTTTTGATCGTTATAGAGGAATCTGGCGCAGGCTACCAACGAACTATACACCTTTTCCTCGACATATTCAGCTTTGGCGGTGGTACATGGGTATCTGAAGAGTCGAAGATATCCTTCAGCATCGCCGCTTATCAACATATCGTGCGCTGCTGATCTACTAGAGGTAGTGACAACTGTAGTCAATGGATAGTAACGATTGTTCCATTGCCCTGCAAATATAATTATAAAAATCTTGCTTATTTAATCATTTTTTGTTATTTTAAGAGCTATTCTAGATTTTCTATCTCTCCAGAGTTTCACATTCTCCTTCTATATATTTCTTGGATCGAACATCCGTTCCTCTTTATTAATGCTATATGTCCAACTATTTCTTATACCTATAATGAATAATAAAGAACTAACCAGAAGTCATATAACCAACAGTACAATTGTGGGTATACCACTTGACATCTTTCATAACCAATGGACTCTTTTCTGACGATAGCACCTTGACGTCCCCTAGAAACAAAGTTTATATTTAAATATACGTAAGTAGATTGAGTCTTTTTCTTACAGAATCTATCGCTACCATTAATTGGTAATGTTATTAATTTCTTATTATATATGTTAAATTAATGCACGTTATATTGTTTATGTTACGTAAAAATAATGGTTTTTATATAGTTGATTAAAAGTTAAATTAACAAAAATCGAAAATCCTATTGGTTTGACAAAAATTATAAAGTAGAATTTAAATGGAATCAGCAGACAAAAGAAAGTATGGTATATTCTGTTGCCAGGATTCAATAATATACATATTTAGATTTGAGCTCTTTTGATCTTTTCCTAACGAGATATTAATAGTTAATACCAATCAATGGGAAAATTACACGATAAAAAATGTTATATATATGCGCTTTATACTGCTACGCAAAAATTCTAAATATTTATTCTAAATAGATCTCATTTTGTTCAAGCTGTAGGTCAAGAATGTATATAAATAACAAATTAAACTTACAGAACAGGAGATCATAATCTTGAGTAACGGTTTGAAGAAAACGACTGTCGGAACTCCAATCAAGTTGCATTAATGGCTGCGTGCCGCGAATCTTGTTGCTTTTCTTATATGAAAATCCATCTCTAGATACTCTAAAAAGATATACGCTGCCGTTTTGAGAACCCATAGCCACGATTTCTCCAGCTGTTCAGGCAAAAAATATAAAAATTATATTTTCACATTTAGATATAGATATAAATTTACGTTACACGCGATCTTATATGTATAAAAGTATTAGAAAAAAAGTAAATAAAAATTGTGATTCAGACAATAAACTAAAGTAAGTAATTTTTATATAAACCCTTCAAAAGGTGTTGAAGACAAAAGTGGAAATGATTCGATCGGAATATATTATTTTACGTTTTTGTAAATTTAAATTTCCTCTAATTTGAATTTGTATAACATTCAATATATGTTTCGAAATAAATTTGTATCGTACTAGGATTGTATCCGATGCAAGACAAGGGCGAGCCACAGACTCTCAGAGTCGCTACGGCTGCTCCAGTATCAGCCGCGAGTACCAAAAGATGACCTTCCGATGATCCGGCCGCTAATGCCACGCCAAATGGATGGAAGGCTATGCATATACACTCGAAACCCACCTAAAATTCATGACATATTATACGTGTCTATACATACATAAAAAGTACCGAGCTTTCCTTTCTTGTTTTTCTATTTAAAGAAAACGGTAACAATCACAAAATACGCATAAGCAAGAAATCGATTCTAAAAAAAAAAAAAAAAAAAAAAACAAAA
>NW_017275390.1:1264059-1283959 GCF_001594065.2 Cyphomyrmex costatus
TATAGATATTATAATAAACTTAATGATCATTTTGAATACAAAATATCATGTGCAGCTTTTAAAATTATTTCGTTGCTGTGGCAATTGTTCTCGTACATATTTTGAGTTATTAATCGTATGTGACACACTACTATACATTTGACAAATTGTAAGATTAATGTTTTCATGAAATTTACTTGTGTGGTCCACAATAGCTTATGTCTCCGCCAGAGAGCGATATTCTTATCGTGTCCGGCAGTGGCAAAGACCTCGTCGTCAGGATGAACCGCCAAACCCCACAATTGTCTGCCATGGCCGAATACGACTTGATTGAACCTTCTTTGTAGAGAACCTTCAAGAATGTTGTTACGCGTAGTTCCCACATAAATGTTTCCGTCGTTCCGACCGGGACGTTGCGGATATATACTGCGGACTCCACCTACCGATTCTGGCAGCTGTGTAACGTAAAATATTAACTCGATTTGAATAAAGCTTACTCATTAAGTAATCACCGAGTTATTAGTTATAAACTATTAGTGTATTAGACTTTAAGCAGAAAACTTAAATAATTAATTGGAATTAGAATATTAGAATATTATTTTGGCTTAAACCGCTTTTATTTTCCTTTTTTCTATAAGCGATTAAGGTATTTTCTTAAGTTTACCTTACTTCGTTATTTATACATAATAAATAATAATTGTGTATTTTTGATCTCTGAAAAAGAGGGAATTAAAAACAAAGTAGAAAATAAAAATTATCCGATAAGCAGTTCCCAATAACATGTCCAAAAAGCAGAATTGAGAAAGTTACCTTACAAGTTACTTTTTATTATAGAAATTGAGTGCAATTATACAAACTAAATACCGATGAAAATGAGATTTGATATTGAGTGGAATTAGTTCGGGTATTTTATTTTTTATATTATATTTTATCATATTTGCTTCAATTTTGTATTACTTTTTGTGTGTGTACTCAATTTCTATAACAAATATATGAGGCAACTAAAAAAAAGTAACTCATAAGTAACTTAAAAAGTAACATTCCCAACTTTACTAAAAAGTGTCATACAGTTAAAAAATTGCTTAAAATGTTCAACCTTTGTGTCGGTGATGCGTTTATAATTCTGCAATGAGTCCCAAGCAGCTATTTTCCTATCCTTTTCGCCGCCGGAGAGGAGCGTGCCTTCCGATAACATGACGAGAGAGCTAATGCCCTTGTTATGCGCTTCGAATTCCATTCGTACAAAATATGCCCCGTCCGCATCCACCGAGTATACCGTGATAAAACCATCACTGTCCGCCGTGACGACGTCGCCATCCTGTTCGAACTGGATGCTCGTCACGTGTGTACGGGACGGCTGAAAATATATCAGATCACTTTTATAGTAAACATTTTAGATTATTAAATTGCGATAAAAATGATATACACATATTAAGTGCGCAGCTTAATTCTCGGCCTTTTTCTCTGAACTTTGATATTAATTTATAAAACTCGGTTACTCCGAGTTTCTATGAGAGCTCTAATTGTGTGCGACAGGAATTCTGTTGTTCCAAAAGTTGTTCCTCATCGTTGACTTTCTTTGGCTATGTCCTGGACGTTTTACATTACGAAGATCAAAGTTGCAAGTAGTGTATAGAAAGTAGTATCCTCTTTCGAAGCCGAACAAATCATTTCCTGTGCTTCAGCAGTATTTTTTTTATTGAAAAGCAAAAAAAGGCAATGCCTCAAATATTGCTTCTCGAACGACATTTTACTACTTTTTTTTTTTAATTACATTAGTGCAATCGCCAACTATTTAAATTACAGTTTAAAAGCTTAAAGATGGTGCTCCAATATGACTATACGGCGGGAAATATATAAATTTGAATAGGTACCCTCATTGATTAAAATCAGGGCCCGAGAATTAAGTTGCATGCAAATACAATGTAAAATATTAAAACTACTAGCATATAAGAGTTGCATATTTAATATTATATTATACTTACCGGTTTAATGATATCAGTTCGCTCGAAGAAACCATCTTTTCGCCGATTCCAGAATGTTAAATGGCCGCGCCCATGCGTTATTAAGAGATTATCATCCAGTGGATGAAATGCTGCACCCGTGAGGTCTTCCTGCATGGTCTATACAATAAATAATACAATATACGTATGTAGTATAAATTTTCAACAAGTAAAAGTTAATAAAGAATACGAAAAGTAGAGGACACAGGACTTACTGCTACTTTGCCTAACAAGTGACCCCATTGCCATTGCCACACCGAAAGTATAGCTTCTCTTCCAGAATCCACGGCAAGTACGTAACTACCGCCATTCTATAATATCAAATTATAAATACAATACTTACGTCTCTTATATAATTATCCTCGAATTTCTGGACACCCTGTGTAATCTATGTTTTAATTTATTATTTATTATGTGTTAATAATTGAGTACGTGTGTTTGAAGCACATTGTATATTACTATTCGCAATTTATTCTTTCGTTGTTTCAATTGTTTCAGTAAACATTAAAACAAACTAAATAAATATTTAACTAAACATTACTTGTAACCAAATGAAATATAGTTACCAGTTGTGAAAATGCTAATGCTGAGACGCCCATTTGAAATTCGGTCATGCCAAACACGTATAGAGTGAGAAGAGTTTCTGTTGACCAGATACGAACATGCGGCTGCGCTTTTCTATGTCTGCCTGCCTTTTGGCCGGACGCGACAAGTTCTCTGCTAGGATGAACCTGAAATGGAAGCATGTTTTTCTTTTTGGTGTTGAAAAAAGTTATTATTACATTGTTTGTCAGACTTTAATGACAGTAAATATTAATGTTACTAATAATAATTATTAATTATTATTAATATAAGTATTAATAGTAACTATTAATTATTAATAAGAAGAAATAAACTCAATCTTATAAAAAATAAAATAGCAAACATACGTGTCTTGATAAATGTAATCAAACTTATATTGATTCAACACTTTCATCATGCAGAGAATTTCGTATACTCGTAACACTCTCTTTCTCAAATTAATACAAGGGTGCAGTATTTCTATGGGAATTCAATTTCCTTAGTTCACTTTTGTTTGCACACTATGAAATCAAAATGTTACTTACCTCCATACACATAATGTCTTCTGTGTGTCCAATGTAGTGTCGTTGCGCATTCTCTTCTCGATCGAAAAGTATTGCTACGGCCGCGACGTAATACAATAATTCGCCACTGGGTAAAACCCAAAGATTTTTGCGAGTGTCAGTTCCTCGATAACCGTAGACCCACTCAAGCTGCAGTTTTTTCTCAGGTGGCGAATTATCAACTGGAGGCAGATGAGAAGGAGGATAGAACGATCGTCTAAGTCCTCTGATCGTCACCCTGGCTGGTTCCTCACGTAGCACTTCCACGACGCTGTAATCTGCTGACGATATAAGTGTGTCTTTAATCTCATTGTTAAAGTATGCTCTTTATAAAAAAGAAAAAGAGATATGAGAAAGATCGAAAACGTTAAGAATATCAAGCAGATATCTTGCACTATTTCAATCTCTCTCTTAAGTAAATTTTGCAATACTTTGTTATTTTCTGGTCGATCGTATATATTCCGCGAAAATATACTTTTTATTCAATAAATTTTTCAAAAACTAAATTTGAGTATACATACAATTTTAAGACCAATAATAAGATTAAAGTAATCAAAACTGATCGTTAGTTACTTTTACCGTTTACTCGAACAACTTCAGGGTCAGGAGCATACAAAGCTCGTGGTCTGCTCTTGCTACGAGCCCTTCTCTGACGGCTAACTTCTTCTACGACGGTGGATGGTCCACGTGATCGTGATCTTCGTACCGGGGATGTTGTGACACCACCAGCCATGACAAGAGCCGACCCGGTACCCAAATAAAATGTATCTACGTCAGCAAACTCGTTCCGCAATTGCGAGAAACTCCTCACCTGTGGCATATTGTATAAGAGTAGAGCAATTTTATTTGATGGATATTTTATGATACTATAACAAATTATGAAAAATATGCGAATACTCGATATAAGATTGCATTCATTCTTTTAATCTCACAGGTTTGTTCTGTATAAAATAAAGTATTCTAAGAGTTATCTTTACGCTCTATGTTCTTAAAATAAATATTCTTTCGATGATTATGTAGTATTACATATTGTATTAAAATGACATAAATCTTTTATGAACTGAATATGTTTAATTTCTTTGCAAGAAATCTTATATTTATGATAAATATCAATGAATGATTTATTGCAATTAAATATTTTATTATATAATATTTTATTATATACTAAAGTTTAAATATAATATATACTTAAATAATGTATGTATAATAAGAAATTAATAATATATACATACAAATATTATAATTCGAACATCAGATAAGATATAAAAAGAGAGAAAGAAAAACAAAAAGAGACAAAGAAAAACAAAAAAGAAAGATAGAGAAAGAGGAGAAGGGTCGATGACGTGCTATTTAATGAAGAAAATTGGCCCATTTGAAATTCATGTACGATCGTGACCTGAAAAGATGAATCTCTGACCTTTTTACACACACGTGGGGGTACGTTCGTTCCACTTACATGACGACCACCTTCTGTGAGAGATATATAACCGTGTAATTTATTACAATGTCAAAAATTCAGTCGTAGTGCTCGATATTAATTTTCCTTTTTCGACTTCATTTGTCGTAAGTTCTTGAACGATACATTTTAATACTAATATAGTATAAGTCTGTGTCACATAGAATAATGCATACAACAGCTTTTAGAGCACGAGAATATCGGCGATGTGAAAAAGCTTCAAGCAAAGTAAAAAATTATGACTTTTTTGTAAATTAAGTTTTTTGCTTAAATCACAAATGCAGATTATTCTGACAACGTAAAGACGGAGGACAATTTAGATCAGATTAGATTAAATAAATAAATCTATTATATATTCACAATTACAGATTAAAATTATTGTTATCTCCTTAAATAAATTTATCTTATAAACAGTTTTATATTATGATATAAGAACCGATTTAAAAATTGTATAGATATGTTTATGGCTTTTCGAATTTTTTAAAAAACAGCCTGGAAAATGACAAAAATTATAAAAAATACTTTTCTAAAGAAAAATAATGTTATTCTAATGTAATATATCATACTTAATTATCGGAATACTTATACTTTAAACCAAATATATAATATAACAAAATACTTCGCTTTCATAATTTTATTGCGTATATTGTATATAAAATTAAAATTTTTGAAAGTAATAACAACAAAGAATTTTTTAGAAATGACTTATGGAACGTACAAATAACAACCTCATTTCGTAAAATCTCAAACGAGGGCCGACCCCGTTATCGTCATGCTTCGAGTTTTACTCCCGTCTTGCTTCTCCTCGCAGTCCGGCATGCATATTTATGGATTAACGTCGCACCCAAGTCGATTTTACAAGTACAATGCTGATACTTCAGATTTACATACGCCTTTTTTTCTTTTTTACACTTTCAAATCACGCACTGACATTTTCTAGATTCTTTTCAAATACCAACCGTAAAATGGCATATTAATTTTGTATATATAAATATACGAGAATTTAATAAAGATTTATAAATTAAAATTGTATTCAAAAAAATTTAATAAATTCTAATTTTTTTTATGACAGAAGAGAATAAATTTTAAATGTATTAGAAGAATATGTAATTTTATCAAGTTTTAAGTATTATGCTTTAATATTTTTATCTATACAATATTGATTGCAACAGTATATTTGAATAATAACTGACCTCTTGTCCTGAAACAGTAAACATTCTCTTAGCCCCGTTCATCTTCAATACTTGTCCAAGATCTTCTAAAACCTCCTCGAATGGTTGCGATGTACGAAGATTTAGCAGAACTCGACACTGACGAAAAAATAATTACATTAAAATTTGTATATCCTTAAAACTTACATTGATAAACATAATAACAAAAAAATTTCTAATTATTTAAGATATTAAAATAAAATATTTATTTAAAAAATGTAATATTGTCAATTGCTGAATTGATTTAATTGAAATTGTTTCTCAATTTAAATAAAATGTATGATTGAAATGCTTCAAAAATCTTTTTTTTATAAAAAATTGTATTTTTTAAAGAAATTAATTTTATATAGATAAAAATAGAGTTTTAAAAAAATTAAAAAGCGCAAGTAAAAATTAAATAGATAAATGTATATAGTATAGTAGAAAAATTATATAATATAATTAAAGAACACAAATTTATATTAACAAATACGTAGAGTGAAATAAATTATTTAAATGACAAAAATTCTAATGTATAAAAAAACACATATTATTTATTTACATGTATATATATTATTTAATTAATTTAAGGAA
The DNA here is from genome assembly GCF_001594065.2 of Cyphomyrmex costatus. Classification (NCBI taxonomy): domain Eukaryota; kingdom Metazoa; phylum Arthropoda; class Insecta; order Hymenoptera; family Formicidae; genus Cyphomyrmex; species Cyphomyrmex costatus. Next base: position 1,270,406 of record NW_017275390.1, read on the forward strand.
AGTATTCGTTTTTTAAAACAGAACGAAGAGTTAATAAAAGTTAAGAGAAGAATTAATGCGTAGATTAGTATATAGATATATCTCAGCCGATCTTGCCGCAATATGTAATAAATTAACAATTTTCAATCATCCTACCTGAACAGTATGATCATGGTTGTTAACAATACGAATGACACGGCCCGATGATGGCTTTCCGCCACCAGGGGGTGGCGCTTCTTCAGTGATGGAAGCTTTCCGGCTAAGGCTCGGTACCGCTGGCGGTCTACTTTGCCACCCTCCAACCCCACTTACGGTCCCAGTGGTACTGCTCCTACTACCTCCACCACCTGCAGGACTAGTGTACCAGGTGTTGTTTTTCTTTCCGTAGCTGGCCGGCTGACATGGAAAATTTTTAATTATTTTTCGCAATAAATTCTTCACCTTTTTGAGATGCTTCCCAGATGTCATAAATTCAAAGAAACATAACATTAATATTATAATTTCGCTCTCAACGATATAAATGTAACATAACATGATGTTACATAACAGTTACATTGTTAAGTGCGAAATTATAACAATGTTCTTTGAATTTACGTTGACTGCAGCATCGACGAAGCATCTTAAAATTGTAAAGAATTACGATACTAAAACGATTAGATATTCGAATTTTCTAAATACATTTTAATTTTGTTTTTAAAATTATAGTATACGTTATACAGTATGTATAATGTATACTATAACTCTAAGTAATTGACAGTAAAATACATAATAATAACACCCCTATTATCATTATTATGTATTTTACTGTCAGTTATTTTTTAAAGATATTTTATACAACATAATATTGAAACAAATTAGATAGTAAGATTATTTTAGTATGGTATACATTTTTAGTGTATTCGTGATATCATCAATTTTAAATTCTTAAAAAAGTATAAAATAAAATATTTTTTATTTTTTTCTTTATACATTATATATTTCATATTATTTCTGAACATTATATGTATGTTTTAGATTAAAATTTAAAGTTTCTTTTAAAATATTTTAGTAAATTCAATAAATGTCGCATAAATATTCAGACCTGTATCATGTCGGCCGGCAGCGATATTACTTCGAAGGAATCACTCATTAACACAACAAAACTGTCTGACCAACAACTTAAGTCTCGACTGTAATATTCAGTCTCCGAATCGCTGTAGTAGTCCTCTATTTCTTGTCTAGCCAAATTCGGCTCCGAATCGTCCGACTGGGACGAAGACAAACTTGCAGGCTCAATTGTGAATCTCAATTGACTCCTTACAACCTTTGAAGATTCACTTCACTTTTGTCACATTCAATATCAAACGCACGATATACAAATTCACATAATCCAAAAAATTAGCATTTCATAATTTATTTTATGGTTTTTGAAGAATATTAATTCTTCAATATTAACGATACTTTGCAAGTATCAAAAATAAATTTCTATTATGAATATTGGAAAAAACTAAACAAAGAGACACACTGAACAAATACGTTAAGACAAATGTTTTATAGGCAGAAAACGATCGAACGAGTGAAAGATTGCTTTGATTACGATCGCAACTTTAGGTAAACTTCCATCATTTCACTGCTCACGTTACGTTCTTGAAAATTCTCAATCTTCAATCGTAATACAATCTTAATTTCAGTTCTTAACACTCTTTTATAATTATGATATCATCGGTGTTTTTTCATCGAGAATCGAGAATATTAGAAGAAATTGGAGAAGCTAAAAAAAAATAATAATAAAAGATCGCGGTTTTTTATTACGTTTTACTGAAAAGAGGCGTTCACATTGATTTTGATATCAAATTCACCAATCGACAATAAAAAGTTTCAATGATGAGATTTGGCGTGAAAGTCCGTGACAATTATCTTTTCGTCAATCTTGAATTGCGTGACACAATTGCTGTCTTTCTTTCAAATACGGACGGAACACATTGATACAACCGCGACAGTGTTCAATGGACGACTACTGGGGCAAGTAAGAGGTGGGATAGTTGTATTGAAGAACTAGGGTGCTGCAACATCCCCTACCACACTTCTCCACCTTACGTTACCATACCTTATGAAGGGCTGCCGTCGCTCAAGGACGACCATCCCCTAACCCTTCACCTCCTCTTCCACCCCTCTTAATTCTCCGCGTAGCAATATTAATTCAATTCAGTATGCTGATACTACTGAAATTAAAGGAATATGCAACACCCTTTTCACGGTTATTCATCACTTTTAATGAACATATGAGCTTGCCTTGCTGTCATTTATACATCAATTGAATAACATTGTGTAATTTAATTGTAATACATGTAATATATTATATATATAAAGTAGTCTTGAATTATTCTAGTGTTTAAATATTTTACATCTTTGCAGATATTTTTTTTAAATTTCATTTCCCTTCTTCTCTCTGATTTTTATCATGAATAAAAAATAACACAATAGAAATTATAAACAATTTTAACTCAAACTTACGATTTTATATATAAAATACACATACTCATATAATTTGAGCCAAAATTTTTTATAATCTTTATTGTATCATTTATTACAATAACAATCAAAAAGAGAAAATGAAATTATTCAATTAATTAATTTAATATATCTGTAAAAATTTAATCAAAAATTTTTGACAATATGGAACATTTAGTGTTTTAAAATTAGTTTCTAGTAGAAGTATATTGAATTGAATTAATATTACTGCACGAAGAATACACACACATACATATATGTGAAAGAATTAGTTCTTAAAATTTACTCTGAAAATATATAGTAGTTAAGGTACAATATATATTATTTTAAAGATTTTTACATGCATTTCAGTAAAATTAATCGAACTTATTTTATATTTTATTGTAGTTTTATTAATGAATGTGAGAGATTCATATAAATTCTTCGAAATATAATGTGTTGCCCCACGATTACCATATTTTCAGAATAAATTTTAAGAAATAATTCTTTTTGTGTGCATATAATTACATACTTGTAATGTATTATTTGTAAGAGCGTGCACGTACAATTTTTTTTAAACTAAACTATCAAATCTATCCATTTTATATATAAATTTCAATATATCGGGGAGATAAGCAATAGTAATCACATATGTTTTGATTATTCTTAATAAAAGAACATTATATGTATGTTTTAGATTAAAATTTAAAGTTTCTTTTAAAATATTTTAGTAAATTCAATAAATGTCGCATAAATATTCAGACCTGTATCATGTCGGCCGGCAGCGATATTACTTCGAAGGAATCACTCATTAACACAACAAAACTGTCTGACCAACAACTTAAGTCTCGACTGTAATATTCAGTCTCCGAATCGCTGTAGTAGTCCTCTATTTCTTGTCTAGCCAAATTCGGCTCCGAATCGTCCGACTGGGACGAAGACAAACTTGCAGGCTCAATTGTGAATCTCAATTGACTCCTTACAACCTTTGAAGATTCACTTCACTTTTGTCACATTCAATATCAAACGCACGATATACAAATTCACATAATCCAAAAAATTAGCATTTCATAATTTATTTTATGGTTTTTGAAGAATATTAATTCTTCAATATTAACGATACTTTGCAAGTATCAAAAATAAATTTCTATTATGAATATTGGAAAAAACTAAACAAAGAGACACACTGAACAAATACGTTAAGACAAATGTTTTATAGGCAGAAAACGATCGAACGAGTGAAAGATTGCTTTGATTACGATCGCAACTTTAGGTAAACTTCCATCATTTCACTGCTCACGTTACGTTCTTGAAAATTCTCAATCTTCAATCGTAATACAATCTTAATTTCAGTTCTTAACACTCTTTTATAATTATGATATCATCGGTGTTTTTTCATCGAGAATCGAGAATATTAGAAGAAATTGGAGAAGCTAAAAAAAAATAATAATAAAAGATCGCGGTTTTTTATTACGTTTTACTGAAAAGAGGCGTTCACATTGATTTTGATATCAAATTCACCAATCGACAATAAAAAGTTTCAATGATGAGATTTGGCGTGAAAGTCCGTGACAATTATCTTTTCGTCAATCTTGAATTGCGTGACACAATTGCTGTCTTTCTTTCAAATACGGACGGAACACATTGATACAACCGCGACAGTGTTCAATGGACGACTACTGGGGCAAGTAAGAGGTGGGATAGTTGTATTGAAGAACTAGGGTGCTGCAACATCCCCTACCACACTTCTCCACCTTACGTTACCATACCTTATGAAGGGCTGCCGTCGCTCAAGGACGACCATCCCCTAACCCTTCACCTCCTCTTCCACCCCTCTTAATTCTCCGCGTAGCAATATTAATTCAATTCAGTATGCTGATACTACTGAAATTAAAGGAATATGCAACACCCTTTTCACGGTTATTCATCACTTTTAATGAACATATGAGCTTGCCTTGCTGTCATTTATACATCAATTGAATAACATTGTGTAATTTAATTGTAATACATGTAATATATTATATATATAAAGTAGTCTTGAATTATTCTAGTGTTTAAATATTTTACATCTTTGCAGATATTTTTTTTAAATTTCATTTCCCTTCTTCTCTCTGATTTTTATCATGAATAAAAAATAACACAATAGAAATTATAAACAATTTTAACTCAAACTTACGATTTTATATATAAAATACACATACTCATATAATTTGAGCCAAAATTTTTTATAATCTTTATTGTATCATTTATTACAATAACAATCAAAAAGAGAAAATGAAATTATTCAATTAATTAATTTAATATATCTGTAAAAATTTAATCAAAAATTTTTGACAATATGGAACATTTAGTGTTTTAAAATTAGTTTCTAGTAGAAGTATATTGAATTGAATTAATATTACTGCACGAAGAATACACACACATACATATATGTGAAAGAATTAGTTCTTAAAATTTACTCTGAAAATATATAGTAGTTAAGGTACAATATATATTATTTTAAAGATTTTTACATGCATTTCAGTAAAATTAATCGAACTTATTTTATATTTTATTGTAGTTTTATTAATGAATGTGAGAGATTCATATAAATTCTTCGAAATATAATGTGTTGCCCCACGATTACCATATTTTCAGAATAAATTTTAAGAAATAATTCTTTTTGTGTGCATATAATTACATACTTGTAATGTATTATTTGTAAGAGCGTGCACGTACAATTTTTTTTAAACTAAACTATCAAATCTATCCATTTTATATATAAATTTCAATATATCGGGGAGATAAGCAATAGTAATCACATATGTTTTGATTATTCTTAATAAACGATCAATAGGGACCGTTTTGCCTCTTGTTAGTTTGGATGATAGAAGTTTTATTGAGGTTCATGCTTGTTTCGATAAAAGGCGATAAAAGCATCCGCGGAAATTAAGAACGCCCACGCCTTCCTGATAAATCTCTTATGAAAAAAAACTTGATTTCTCAGGAAATTCAGCCTATATATTAAAGCACTTAACTTGATTAGCTGCATAAGACTCTAATATTAAAAGTAGATCTCGAAAATAAAAAAAGAGCTAACGAGACTAATAGTCCAATAAGCTGAATTATGACTTCAAAACACGCTTACTATCCCATTACTATCCCACGGAAGATCAGTCATTTATATGAAACACTTTTTATATCGTAATTTTTCTAGTATTAAAAATTATGCAGTAAAGAGAATATAATGTTCTCCCAAAGAGAGAGAGTCTTCCTTAAGTATTTGGAAATATATTATTAAATTTTTTAAAAGTAAAATTAAATAGTTATATTTACCGTTTTATTTTAACAAAATTAATAATTTTATATGTTATACATATAATATATTTTTTGTTTTTTTATATGTTTAAACACAAATTTTATACGCATAAATTTCTTAATCGCATTCACACATTGTGTAAAGATGAGATTGTTGTACAAATATCAAAATATATACAGTCAACGTAAATAGATTCCTCGTGCAGTAATAATACTGGAATGTCGTAAAATTTATGTCGCAATAAATCAGCAATATTTTAATTAATAATAAAATAAATAGAGAATGTAGTGAACAATTAACATGCTTTTATGTCTACAAAGAATTCGATGTCATATTATTGAAATATAGATAATCGCAATCCTTGGATACATAAGCATTTAAAAATGCGGGTTGAAAGTTGAAATGTTTATCCATTATTCTTAAATATATATATATATATGTAATAAATTTCACATACATACGCACACAAATACCTAGGTATCTAAATTTTATGAGCATTTACTCATATTTAATTTATCTTTTATATATTTTTCTAAATTAATGCAAGCTATTGTACAACAATTATCACAAAGATAATTGTCAGTTGATCAGCAACTCATATTTTCGTACAATTTTATACTATATAATACAGTATTCTCAATACAAGGTTACGAGCGTATAATAGTTGAAACGTATTCGCGTACAGAATGAAGGTCAGCTCGCCACTTCATTCTCACGCAGACCAACCCTTCCGTTAAGCTGTCCTATATTGATATAATACTTTAACTCCTAGCTCAGGTCATTAGTATTTCATCTTTATTCACTGCACATATATATACAAAAGTTTCCTGATTGCATATAAATTTCATTGTATTTAATTTTTCTTTCTATATAAGATATTGTATTAATTTTTTGTCGCAATTAACATTTTTCCATCATATTCTCGTGTATACAATACGTATAAAATTATAATATAATTGCGACAATCGCGTGCAATGTCGTCTGAGTTGATTATAATTCCAAAAAAAGATTAGAAAAAATAGCGCAGTTGATAAGTCACGACAATAAATCTTTCCGATAAACCTCTTAATGCCAAACTCAATGCTCAAGAATTTCTTAGATTTCTCGATAGATCGAGAATACATTCTTAAATTTAGAAAAGATAACGACAACGACATATAATGAAATATTTATACGAAACTGTTTGATAAATTATGTATAATCAATTATGTATAATCAGAAAAAGTAATTTCTTGTAGAGAAACAAGTAAACCCAGTGAGAAATGACAATGGAATCGACACCGAATTAATGTCGATTCGACGTCGATTTCATTGTCATTTCTCACTGGGAAAAACATAGAATAAATCATTTTATGAGCTGCGCATTTTTCGTAAAAAAGATATATCTTGTAAAATAGATGCGTTCAGATTGAAGGCTATTTTTTAAAACACAAATAAAAAATTATTATATATCATTAATTATTTCGTCATTTCATTTCACAATAAAGCATTACTATATCTTAATTTCTATATACATACTTTATAATCATTCACGCAAGAGTTATATATAATCTTTATTACTTTACATATTTTTAAAGAGAGTGTTTTACATTATTTTTCTTTATTTATTATATTATAATTACAAATTTTTCATTTATTATTCATTTATAATTGAAAAAAAATTTTTAACTGAGAATTAACCCTTTTTAAAATCTTTCAAGCAAGCAATACAATATAATGAAAACCGACAATTCGTCTCAATTGTGTGTGGTATTGATAAATCACATACAATCGTTTCAGAGGAAAATTTACATCATGATTTCATCAAACAATTTTTCCACTACATCTAATTCCTCCGCTTGTTTTTAATTTAAAGCGGAGTATCCTTGCAATATGAAGAAATGAAGAACTAGCTCATATATGTTGCGTGACGATAGCAAGGTCTCGTGATTCAAAACGTGCCATAGCGATTACAGAAAAATAATTCGCTGAAGAAAATAATAGCTAGAGTAAGGGTACTCGTCAGCTTTCGCTCGATAAAGTTGCGATTGCGAATGATAAGAAGTCTAGCTAAAAAGAAAAATATATCTAATGAGCGTTAATGAAAACAGTTATACCCTATATATTATACGCACTTATCGCATTTCTTTTTTATTTCCGTGCTATCTTGGTGACATGAACTACAGCAAGCAATCGATTATGGTGATATCAATGCTGGGACTGTCGTTCGGTCTGCGCACGAATAAATAAATGGCTATATACATCCGTATAGAAGAGACAGAAAAAATTACGTATAATATTTACGTGTGATCGCAATAAAGATAAATTTTAAAAAATGCGAAAATAAAATCCTCGAGAGAAAAGAAAAGCAAGGGATAAGAGAACAATTGCGCGACAAGATAACATTTTTCAGGAGCAATGACCTGAACTTTAAGATTACTTTGAATCTTTAAAAGCGGTGTTCTCGAACGTAAACCAAGCAAAGAGAACTTGGTGTTTATTGATCCCAAGAGGCCGGTTGACCAACGGTCAATGAGATACGGTCTCTCCCCCATTCTCTTGCCACCCTCTACAACAGCCTTCTTAACGGAAGTAGGAATTGCCCCTCTCTTCCTACCTCCCACTTACTACTCCGTGATTCATGCGTTCTTAGCTGTTCTGACTAAGAAAATCGAATTGGTCGCTATTATGAAATCATCGAAGAATCAAGGAAAATTCATAATTTGGGAAAATAAAATCGTTATTTCTATTTTATCAACAGTCTTCTATATAATTATTAAGAAAGTATTGAAAATTATGATGTGTGGAACGTAATCTGTATGAATACAGAGCTTTCAGTGTACTTGAAAAAAAATTCCATTATTTATACAGTTGCAGGGATTGTGTACATACATTACGTTTCAAGGATTGTGCATATGGCGTACACGACGCAATAGTAACTTCTTGTTGGTAATATGTAATTAGGTCACCAATAGCGTGGCAAGCAACGCGAGGAACAAACACGCAATTTATGTTAAGAAAAGAGAACGAAGGTGAACGAACATATAATAAAAATCTAATTAATGACACGAATCTTTATCGCGCGGTACTGTATAATATAACATGTTAGGGTGTCAGAAATGATGGAAATGGAAAACAGGCCGATATTATTTGGCGCAACGTATTAAGAAGTGGCTCTGAAGAAACCTCTCACGGTTTTTGTACCTATATCGCTTTTAGTAACTGAGGAGCAGACTTTTAAAATACGTTTTGTTCAAAATTTCATTTTTTTTTTAGTTAGAAATGGCGTAGTGTTCAGTAAAAAAATTCATGTTATATAAGCTACTCTGAGATGTTCAGAAAATATTTTGTTATCATCAAATTATGTACTGAAAAATACAGACATTTCGAAGTGCATTATATTTTTTAACTAGAGACAAACACGTGTATTTGTTTAACATTTTCAGCAATTGTTTACAGCAATTTTGTTCAATACATCACATCCTACTAATTGACATTTTCTAAACTACATAGTTTTCTTTTGTGCGTATAGTTTCTGTTTTTCTCATTTTCTAAAAATTATAAATTTTGGATAAAATGCATTTTGAAAATGTGTTCCTCAATTTCTTTTAGTAATTATTTATATAAAATTTAATTTATTGAATCAAATTTCAAACTATATACTGATAATAATAGATTAATTAGTTTTAAATAATATTTGACAAACTTTAAGACTTAATGACATATGTCTGGCATTAAAAATTTAAAGTAAAGTAAAAAAATAAAAAATAATTAAACAACACACACAACACACACACACACACACAACACACACACACAGGGCTACGAGTCAACATTCGTTAATATATAAAGGTGTTAGTAAATATAAAATGTCATTAGTTAAAAATATATATAAAGTTTAATAAAATTTGAAAACAGACGTTTCGACCTTTATTAGGTCATTTTCAATGTTTAAAAAAATAAAACAGAAAAATTTCTTTCTGATTCTGAACTTTCTTTCTGATAAGAAAAAGTTAACTTTTAGTCTTTAAATTAGATTAAAAGTTGGCAGAAGTAGAAGTGCGATATACTGGCTACGGTCCTTTGTACCATATAAATGCTTCAAAGTATTTTTTGATTAGTCAATTAGTGAAAGTGAAGTTTCTTTCTTCAAGTTAGTCAATCAAATGCTTCGAAGCAAAGAGACCACATCTAATGATAATATATATAGAATTACATGTATCTAGGTTTTTTTGTATATCATTATGTAGCGAGAAGGAAAAAAAATGTCATGAAAAAGATATTCTAAAAGAATCATTCTGTTTAATAAAAATTTATTTTATAAATCGCGGGAGTGAAAAATAATGACAGAAATGGTTTTGAAATTAAGGTAAAAAGAGAGAAAGAAAGAAAATGAAGGCAAATGTAGAAAAGAATAAGAGGAAGGAAAAGAGGAAAAAAGAAAAAGGAGGGAATCTCTGAGAAGAAATACACGTGACTATTCTGTGCAAACTCACATCACCATTCGATCACGATCACCAAGTGACGCTTTAAAGTCACTTTTATAATATATTCCTCTTACTATATTTATAAATTATCATCGGTCCAATTTTGTATTATAATTATTAAAATGAAATATTTACGTATACTTTGTTTTTTGTAAATTACTTAAAAATTGAGAAAATTAATATGGAAAAATAATATTTTATCTTAAATAATGATCTTGAATATTTAAATTGCCTTTTCCTTCTTTGTTTTGTTCTCATTAATTAAAGTGGATTACATATTTGAGAATACTGATCTGATTAATTAAGGCCAATCAGTATGCAAAGCCCAGTTGTTTAATGCAAGAGTCATGCATTACAATAAGCTTCAGTCACTTTGTCGAATTAAAGAATAATCCTGCATATGCATGGCTGCCGATCAAAGTAACTGGATCGTAATTGCATCAAGGTGCATCGTAATACATAACGAGTTAAATTGGTCACACCTCTGAACTAAAGGAAGGGTGTGAACCATAATGCCCAATGACGGCAATGACGTAGACAAAATAAAATTGCTTCTCATCCATTGCATCAATAAATCAGACAAGCAATCAGATGATGAGAAACGTTTTTAATTGAGTTTTTTTTTCTATAAAATTATATTACTATGTAGAAATTATACGATTGTAAATAAATAGTACTGTAAAATCTTGAGACAAGATGAAATAAGATATTAAAATTTGTATTGTTTCGATACTAAGAAGAGAAGGAGAAAGGAGCGCTCCCTGTTCTCGCGCAAATATAATTTTGCGTTGCGTGTGGCCTGCTTTAGGAAGCTGATCTGGGCCAGATACACACGACGCGACGTCCCCTTCGTCGTCGTCATCATCATCATTAGTATTACGATTAAGCATTCTTACAAATCGTTATTATATCGCGTCTCCTTAAAAGTTACTTAAAAATTTTATATTCCGACACATTTGTAGCAACAATACTAAACTCTATTGCAATATTAGTAGTTACGTTTCTTACTCTTTTATAGTTCTTTATGGCTTTTGTACAAAATGCGTTCGTGCGTGTTTGTACACGCTTATAAATATGTAAGTGTGTCCCAACGCTTATTTCGAAATGTTAATCATAAATAACTTTACGATAACGATCGTAACAATATGTAATAGCACTGTAAAAAAATTGTTTTAACAATGTTAGCTATTTTTAATGTATTTTTGCTTGTTGAACAGGAATCTGTTTTTCAAATGTGGCTGTCACATCACAATGATGAGAAAAATAGCGTCAAAGAATAAAAAACAACAATTTTGAAAGTTATTATTAAATCGTAGCACTGATAGAAAATTTTTTTTCGAAATGTCGTTAATAAATAAAGTATTAACTCACGAAAATATTAATTTTTAATTTTAAAATGCATTTTGTTTCGTTTTAGGATGATTTTTTTATTTTTGCGATACAGGAATTTGAAATTTAAAAAATTAATTCATATTTAGTATGTTTAAAAAACAAAAGGAACTGATAAAGGTTTTTTTAGACAATAATCCAAAAATATAAAAATTTGTAGACTAATATAATTGATTATTTGTATTAAGTATGATCCGAATAAGAATTAAGAACACAGGAAAGTTCAATGTTTTTCCTTCAATCTTTGTTATATTCCCCAATACTCCCTTTACGTGTATTATAGAAAAAAAAAAATATGATATATCTTTGTTTTTATTCCGTATTTTATTTTTTTCTAATATATAAGTAGTATTATTATTATAGATTAATTTTTACTAATATTGTATTACTAACGTTGATAATATTTTTTTCATAATTTCATAAAAGATAAAACAATAAAGATTTAAAAACTACAAAAGTTAAACATATTTTTATATTTGTCATTAAAATGTATCATTTTTCATGCGTTGTGAATAATGGTCGAAACAAAAAAGATGCTAGCATGTTTACATTTATAGCACGATGAAGCCGATCGTGCTTTGAAGACGTGTTTACAACGTCAGTCAAGTTCACGAGTATCGAGGTTGTTACTTGTTACCAACTAGAGCTTTAATCGAGCGTGATTAACACATACTTTCGCTATCTATGAAATCGCGTTCTTATCGAGATAACATAAACTATCAATCGTATTTATTTTATTTAAAAAATTTACGCTCATATATTATTTATTTAAGCAAAGTGTAAAATTAATAATTTTAAATAAACACAAATATGTTGTAATCAAAATATTATAAATAAATCCTAGATTACGTTGATTCAATTTTATCTTTAAAATACGATATATATGTACATATGATTTGGACAAATAATTTTTCTTCAATCTATTGTATCTTCTTTGCAATAATCGAACTCTTGTGATGCATCGAAGATTTCTTACCTTGAAAGTTTTATAGCTGGACACTACGTAAGAGGCACCATCCTCGAGTTCATCAAGATTAATCTTCCGATCACCGTCCATCGAGAAAATGTGGCGCGCTCCTCTTGGCAGGTCCATCCGAAGGGATAATCTATCCAATAGAGCCTCCAAAGAACCAATGTCACGGCCAGGTTTGAATCTAAAAATATTCAATATTTGCTAAAGTAATATTGTATAAAGCAAATTCGAACAATTGTATTCTTTTAAAATCTTTTGATTTTGAATGAATTTTCGCTTATTATTAAAACTATTGATTATTACTGTAAATAAAAGAGTAATAAGAATGAAAACTTTAATCAACGCTACAAAGATAATGTATAAAACATAAGGTATGTTTTAAACTGTAATTCAGACCATAATTTGACAATTAAACACGTTTGAACAAAATTTATTTATATCAAAATGCAGTTCACTTGTCTAAATTAATGTTATCTTTTTAAGAACAGAACCCTTTCATGGCAATGCAATTATGTTAATATTTTTCGGTTATAACTCACGACAGCATTTTTATAACTTTTTAATTAAAATAGTTAAGATGCTAGTTAAATAAATAAATGTATTGATTAGAAAAGACATCTATCTCCATCTATACGCATTTTTCAAAATTTTTTCATACATCTTTCGCCACTTTTCCAAAAAATTTTAAAAAAGAAATTTAGTTTCTCAAAATAATTCTTAATATCTTCTGTTTAATTATAGACAATGTTATTAAAATGGCATAATTGTATGTATATGCGATTGATGCAATATAATATTATTGAATAACATTTTAAAAATATGTATGCTTTAGAGATTTATTGAAAATGTTTAAAAATATTTTAATAATATATGTTTCATTGTGTTTTACACAAGCATTATTGTTTACAAGTTATTAAATTAATGTGTGTGTGTGTGTGTGGTGTGTGTGGTGTGTGTGTGTGTGTGTGTGTGTGTGTGTG
>NW_017275390.1:1283992-1304181 GCF_001594065.2 Cyphomyrmex costatus
GTGTGTGTGTGTGTGTGTGTGTGTGTGTGTGTGTGTGTGCACGGGTATGTATCACACGCTCCTATCTTTCCCTATCTCACGTATGTATATATGTACGTATGCATGTATACTTTGTGTACATACATACGTATAGATACATATTTATCAGGCGTGTGTGTAAAATTAGTTTGTTATTTATATTACAATTATACATGTAATTATATATGTGTAATTAATTTTATTTTGATCTCTGTATAAAATTTAACATTAAAATAATTACCTCAATAATTATTGAATATGTTTAAGCTATCAGAACAAAAAAGAAATATGAATAACAGAAGAATAAAAGCCTATATATTAAATATATTTCGTTATATACTTTCTACAACAGAATAGAAAAAGAAATATTTATGTTAACAGTTTCGAATGATATTCATATAATAAATTCGTTGTGATGTATAATAATGAATCAAACAAGTATTTCTATCAACATCTTTTTAAGCTTCTTGATTTGAAGTAACGAATGAGAAATAATGTTTACCTGAATTCCACCCCCGGAAAATAAGGATCGCCATTTTTGTAAAAGGTGACTCTTCTTGCTCGCCAGTAGCCGAGGTTATTATATCTCGCGGCTTGTAGCTCGTGCCGGCTCTTGGGTCGGCTCGGCTGCTCCGACTGCTCCGGAGGCGGCATGCGGGGACTGGAGGGTCTGCTCTGCCTCCAGTAGCCGGCCATGCCGCTACCACCCCCACCTTCACCACCGGCCAACACACCCCCGACCTCTTCTTGCGTCGTCATTCCACCCTCCACTGCGATTCCACCCTCCTCGACTCCATCCTCCTCCTCTTCCTCCTCGGCGTCCTCCTCTTCGTCCTCCTCCTCTGCCTCTTCTTCATCCTCATCGTCGTCCTCCACCGGCATCGTCGATGCCGTTGTGGGCGTCGCGACGTTCGCGGCGACGCCGCCCTTCAGCGAATTCTCGTGAATCCGCGACGTTTCTTGATCCTCTTTTCTCATTGCACCTGAATGGAAGAGTAGGAACTTTTCAAATCGACTGAGTCGAATTCCGTATCGTGATTATGCTTTTAAATTTAAATTTTAGTTTTTTTTAGCCGCGTTCGTATTTTTGTAAATTAAATTTTTATTTTTGCACTGTATATATATTTGCACTGTATACTCTTATTACATATACTTTTGCTATTTGGCGTAGAATGCTTATGTAGAATAAAAGTGACTAATAGAATTTTTACATGATGTTAATATTTCACATGTGTGCTAATAATGCAGTACAATAAAAATGAAAATGATTTGAAAAAAAAAAAAAAAAAGAAAGCTTTAGATTGCTATTTAGTCGGAATAAGTTAAGACCATCGAGTCTTATTTAATTACATTACATTAATTGACATATTCCACATATATTATATGTAGAATATGTTAATTAATATAATATATATAGAATACATATGTTAATAATATGTTAATTAATATACTATAATTGTTGAGGATTATAAACAATCCTCATATATATTATACGTGATTTAAGATATGATAAGCTTGGAAGTAATCTAGATCTCTCACACTCTTACCTGCGTCCTCCACCGTCGTTGCGGTGGTTGCAGCAGCTGCTTGGTCACTAGCCTCGCGATCACCACCGTTACCGTCAACCCCGTTACCGTCGCCAGCTACGAGGAGATCCTCGTTCTGCTGGCCCAGTCTGCTGACACGCGAGTCCGACTGATTTTCAGTCTCAATCATCCGCAAAGCGAGGCCGCCGCCACTTTCGCGTGTCCTTGCTCGGCCGGTTCTTTTGCGATTATAGAAAAAAAATTCAGACCTCCGACAGGGGGATGAGGAAAGTTTGCTTATTCACTTAATGAATCATACACCTGCGGTGTCTGCAACGCGATGACAAGTTTATTACAAAGTTAAAAATTAAAAATTATAAGGGAATTGCGATGAAATAAATTAAAATTTTACGAAATATTATAAAATGTGATAATATTATAGATATAAATAATATTTATTTTAAAAAAGACTTAATTTTCAAAAACATTGGAAAATATATATTATTTTATATTGTTTGAACTATCATAAATTGGCAAAAGAATATAAACAATTAAATGTGAATAAATTTCGTGCCAATACAAATCATTACAAAAAAAGATAAAAGAATCATTGTTTGCCTTCATATAGCTGACATAAATGCATATACAGCGGTCAACTAAATTTGTCTGTAAAATTAGACCAATTGCACCTGCATCGGAAATTCGCAAGCACGAGTAGAGCGTGCAATGTTTTTTGACATTTCAAGGTTCGTTATATCAAAACATGATACAAATACCACGAATATGGCCACTTTGAGAACGCTATATAAGCGCTATGGTCAGTCGATCACCATTGCGTGATAGCCTGGGATTCCCGATCGATCGGTCGTTTTTATTTTGCAACTGCAACTCCCACTGCAGATCCATCGATCAGCAATTCGGACAGATATATGTTTTATCAATTCTCATACGTCGTCTTTTTATGATTGACACTGTTATATGACGTTATGAGTGATTGAATGTATACGAATCATACAATACATTGCTTAATTTTCAAATCTATGTCTCTTATATTTTATCGTGTGTGTTCTTATTAACAATACTTACATTACTTATTTAAGTTCTGAGTTTATGTAGCAATTTTTTTATCCTGCACATGTTTGATTATATAAATATGGAAAATTATACAACATTACATGATAACATCCATCTGATTTAATAATTTCAGATCGCGTTTATATCACGTTGAGCCCAAAACCGCGATATAACTCGAACAACTATCCCCTACTGACCCCTGGTATGTATGAGACTGGGCGTGCGTGACACACCATTCTCGAAATGCAAAACAGCATCGGCTACTTTCTGCAATGATTTATATGCTCGTTTTTCATCTCGTCTAATTTCTGTAATATTTAGCGACAATTTCACCTGACGAAGACAATACCTCGATTACAATGGATCCCGATACGTCATATTATACTAACTATAATATATATATAAATCTAATAATTTGTTTTCTGGCTCGTAGCCCTTCTACACATATTATTTTAAATCTAATAAGTTAATAAAAGAAAAACCTAATAATACTTTAGAATAATGCCAAGTTTTTGGAAAATATATTCTTGAGACTTTTTCGAGATGTGTATCGTACTAAAATGTTGCATCTATAATTTAACCGATTTTCACAGAGAAAATCTATTTTTTTAAAGGTATTCAGATTATATGATCGCGATATGATAAAAACTTTATTAGAATAATATAAAAAATTGTTCATCTTTCTATAAAGTAAAATTATTGATTAGAAGTCTAAAAAATTCAAATTAAATTTATTGATATATCATGTTTTACACTATTTAATTTTTTTTTATAAAAGACTTGAGTATTGAAAGAGAGAGTTAGGATTGAGGTTTATAACAGGCCATACATATATATATGGTATATATATATATATATATATATATATATAAAATCTGTAAGAATTGACTAATCATAGTCAATTATTTCTCTTTCATTCGACCTAATCAATTCTTACAGATTACGGCAAAAGCTAACAGATTGCGGCCTATTATAAATTTATTAAACATTATCGCAACCTTTAAACATTACTTGAAACAAGATTTAAAAATAAACGATTGCAATGGTTATCATTTTAAATACTTTTAAAACGTAAAATCGTAAAACATATGACGTTATAATCGTTAAACACGTACAATTTTGAATATAAATGAGTAAATACAGTATAAAAAGAAAAATTCATTAAAAATATAATTAAACTTGTCGTAGCTGTATTTTTTATTTAAAGATAATGTAATAAATAATAGAAATATTTTGTACTAACTTGATTCAATCAACTGGCACCGTGGAAACAAAGCAGGAGGGAATCTGCTGAAGAAAACACTAAGTTCACCAAAGTTCACTGACACTATACGTTGCAATTGTCGATTCACGATCGACATAAAATTCACGGCATTATAATTATTTCGTCGATGGTGGCGTTCATGTCGTCGCGCGAGTATGGATCGCGGACGAATAGCCTTATCGAAGTTGATTCGGTTGAATCGCGAAGATCGCAGTGGCAGTATACATATTCATGCGTCCTTCGACGATGGCGTCCCGACGTCGAGTGGTCGCGCAACCTCGGCGCCGCCGGCCACCGTCGACGTCCTTTCTCGCCGTCTCCGTCGTCGCTCTTTGTCGGGGCGGCGTCGACGCCCCGTGTCAGTGAACGCGGAACTTGTTGCATAGACATTAAAATTTCAAAGAGACGCATCACACAAGAGTGCGAAACGCATTAATTATTTTTTTTATCACCGCTAATTATACTTTTACTGTACTCGAAAGCAAATAATTGCCGATAATTCGCGTATGGCAATTGAGCAATGCGACATATAACTCATCTCTTACAAATATATTTACTTTTGGATTTTTACAAAATATTTAAATTCTTTCAATTGCAATAAATTTATGAAAATTTGGAAATTCAGTTATTTTGACGTCGCGTGATAACGTACGATCCACATGCTTATTTGTATTAGTAGTATTACTTCTATATTTAAAAAAAAGAGAGGAAAAATGGTAAAATTAGCACAAGTTTAAATTTGCTTGCGATATAAAGATAAAAATATTCATAAAATTTAACTCCACATTTTTAAGCTTTCTACACTCACAGGCTAAAACAATGGTTCACTAAATTTTAGCACAAATTTTTAATTTTTTCAAACAACGATAATTCAGTGAAAGGTCATCGTAGCGAGATGTTTAAAAAAGCATTTTAAAGCTTGAAATCTCTACTTTTCAGATCGGTACTTGAAAAAACGATCGAACTGATATTATGCGAAATTACACAAACACAAATGAAGATGCTAATGCATAAAATCTTCAAATTTTTTACAACATTTGAAAAGTTCCACGACGCGAACTAAAAATTGTGCGCAAATGCGGTTTACAGCTTTCGAAAGAGTGAATCTTTATTTCTAATTTACTTTTTTATTGAACTCTGTATGATTTTATTTCACGGAGTTATTCAACGTTGAAACAAAAAGGGTCGTTTTTGCTTCAATGTTAAATAACTCCGTGAAATAAAATCATACAGAGCTCAATAAAAAAGCAAATTAAAGATAAAGATTCACTCTTTCGAATATTGTAAACCGTATTTGTGCACAATTTTAAATTCTCGATGGAAAACTTCTCAAATTTCGTAAAAAATTTTGAGGTTTGACGTACTTTTACTTATGTAACTTCACGAAATATCAGTAATACTGTTTTTTGAAATACCGATATGAAAAGTAAAAATTTCAAACTTTAAAATGCTTTTTTAAACATCTCGATACAGTAATTCTTGATGAAGTTATTTTATCTTAAAATTTGCCTGTAGTTTTTTCTTTAATTAGAGTCATATTTGACATCAGGAAGAAGGGTTGTTTTTACTTCAATGTTGAATAACTCAGTGAAAAAAATCGTACAGAGCTCAATAAAAAAGCAAATTAAAGGTAAAGAATCACTCTTTCGAAAGCTGTAAACCCTATTTGTGTGCAATTTTTAATTGGCGCCGTGGAACTTTGCAAATTTTTTAAGATTTTATGAATTTTCATTTATGTTTGTGCAACTTCACATAATATCAGTTTGACCGTTTTTTAAGTACCGATCTGAAAAATAGAGATTTCAAGCTCTCGCTATAATGATTTTTCATTAAGTTATCGCTGTTTGAAGATATTAAAAATTTGTGCTAAAATTTAATGACCCGTTTTTTTGCCTATGACTCATATATAGGCTATGAGTGTATATTGGATCTAAATAATTATATATTATATTATGTATATATTTAAGTTAAGATTTTATTCCGTTTCTTTGAAAGTCATGCTTATAAATAGGCTATGAGTGTATATTGGATCTAAATGATTATATATTATATTATGTATATATTTAAGTTAAGATTTTATTCCGTTTCTTTGAAAGTCATGCTTATAACTTCGTTGGTGGAGAAACAAAAATTAGAAGAAACTCGACCTTAAGAAAAACAATTTTGATGCGCCGCTATAGTTGTGACGTAATAATTAATTTCGATCCTCTAACACCTCGTAGTCATACACGTTACATCGTGATCAGCTCTTATATGATATTTTAAGTTATAGTGCTAATAGACAATATATTTCTCGACATTTCGTGTCGTGACTCACGCGACGTGATTCTAGCAAGTTAAGTAATGTACCTCGCAATAAAGGGATAAGTTAGAAAACTGAATCATAGTTATCGCGTAATTATATCAAAGTCTGTATACGTATATGTACATACATCAGAAAAGGTTTTTTCACCGCAATTATACCTCGGCATAATCGACGCATGCTTATCGGTTTGACTTCAAGGAGGTCAACAGGCTTCCGTGCTACCCTTGTCGCGAATTGCTGATAAAATGAGTACTTGCCTATATTATATGTGACGTAATACAATATAAGCGTTGTCTGATTATGCAAATTATTTCCAAAAATATTCTTTTTCCTAATATATATGACAGCGAGGCAAAATGTCGGTTGATCCCTTTTTTATTTTAAAAATCGTCACGTGTGTACAGTAATTAACATATATTAAAAAATCAGAAAAAAGAACAAATTAAAAAGCTGAGACAGAGCGGGGCTATTCCGTCAGTTTTAACTTTAGAGTAGTACAAAAATTTTTACGATAGTAAACAATTAATATCTCATTGCAGTGACCATAGTGTTTATACATGTTTATACATGATTGTATAATTCCATTATACATCAATCTCGATTACTCTTTGAGAGTACAAACACAATTTTCAAATATAATCAATATGAGCTTATGTTCAAAAAATCAGGAGACGCGGTAGTGTTCAAAAACTGAGAGACACTACAAGTCTCTTATCCCGAGCCACCTAAACATTATCGCGAGAAATGAACGAAATATCAAATATCAAATAAGTATCTGTATTTCGTTTTTTTTTAGGATTTCTGTATTTCTTGAATTACTAATGAGAATGAAAATTTAAAACAAAGAATAAAAATATACAAGCAATTACAATTTAAAAAGAAAAAAGAATATTTAAAAAATGTCATTGTAAGCATTTTATCAAAAAGTTTTAGAGATTGTATGTTATCTATAGATCCTATACAGATTCTGAAGAACCTCTTTTTAAATAAAATTATATTTACTAATTTAATCGACAATACGTAATCTATTCTATTTTTATTGAAATCATAAATATTATATAATATATTTATACCTTAAGTCGTAAGAAATTGACCAATTATAGTCGAATACAAGGAAAATAATTAATATGTATATATTTCACCCATTTCTTATAGCTTAAAGTCTGAAGACTTATTGTATATAGTACTTATACAACTTATATACACACTCTCTCTCTCTCTCTCTCTCTCTCTCTCTCTCACCTTTTCTTTTTGTTTTTCTTTATTATTCAATGAATATGTACTTACAGTAGGTAAAAAAATTTGCTCGCTTTCTTAGTTATCGATCACAAATAGTCACACTGTTAAAAATTTCATGAAATTAAATTATGTACTTTTAAGTTACACAATTTGAATTCAATTTCATGATATAACATTACATTTGAAACATATTTGCGTACATGTACATAAAATTTAACGTATTTATCATAAAACTTTATGAAATTTGATATACTTTTCATAAAATTTTATGAAATTTAATGTACACGCTCATTACATTTAAGTAGCTACTGTAACTTAATTTTCAGTTAAATCATTCATTACTTTTAATTTCGTTCACCACGAGCATCATTTACATGGAAAGGAAGCATTTCTAACAGTGTATGTATATATTGGTCATTATATACATTGGGTATGTATATATTAGTCATTGACAATTAATAAAGTGGATAGAATAATCAATAAGTTTTGTTATCTTTTAATATAAATATTATGTATCTATTTTTTGTTTAGATGAAGACAAAAAAATTAAAAGAAGTACAAATACAGCACACAGATTTCTTTCTAGTCTCTTATAAAATTTAACATAGCAAAAAACTATATACAACATTCATTTATTGTTGACAATTTTTTAAACAGCGGAATAAGGAATAATTCGATGATACAATAAAAAAAATACATGATTTCTCATTTAACAACATATTTATTCCCATTTAATGAATTTCGTTATTTTTTTTTCTCTTTTTTGATGGTCTTACAGTTTCTTCCCCTTGCTCTATTTTATAAATTTCATCAATTTTGATTTTTTTTTCTTTTTTCTTTTTTTTCTTTGACAGTTTAATGTCTTTATTTTGTTCTTTTTCGTCACAAACAGTTTCCTGAAGTATATCTTCATGCTTTGATTTTTTCGTTTCCATGATGTCTAATGTCTCCTTTTGTATATCTTTAGATTCATTCAATGCTAATTTATGATTAAAATTACATAAATTGTTGCAAACATCCATTTTGTCAATCTCTTTTTTACTTTTTGCTTTTATTTTGTTATCTATATCGGATACTTCAAATTCAATAATACCTGTCGATATCTTCGTTTGTTCGTCATTCATCAAAACTGCTTCCTTCTTTTTCTTCTTCTTCTTCTTCTTTGTCTTCTTTCCACATTCCTCTTGTTGATGTGCTGATGTTGTCGCCATATCATCTTCCTTGATATTCAAGTCAGCCTTAATAAAATTCATATTATATTCGTTACCCCCTTTAAGTCTGCACTTTGGCAGAGTTACATCAAAATTTCTCTCGAATACTGCGACGAAAAAACCATTGCAAAAATCATTATCTGGCTTCGAGTACAAACAAAAATCTCCACAGTTATAATTTTTCGAGCTGAAGTTGGTCCAGTTATTTTCAAGTAATTGCCTAATTGGTAACAAACGATAAGCGTTTCCAACATTGGCCAGAACTTCGTCTACTACTTCCTCATTCTCCTCGGGATGTAGAGAACAAGTGCTGTAGATTATTCTTTTCGCATTTGGAAAATTGAACAGCGCAAATCTCAGAAGATAAACTTGGAACGATTGTAAATTTTGCAAGCGCTTTGGTTCGGGCATTCCATCCATCTCGGTCTGTCTTGGTCTGTCGACAATACCTTTAATGAAAATTGTAAGATTATATCATTAATCATACATAAATGAAAATTATGTCGGTATATTTTACAAAAAAAAGGATAATTTACGATTAAATAATGCAAAGAATCATAAAAAGAATAATTTTCTACTTCTTTAATCTTACATTCTTTGATTAATTTAAAAATTTGACATTTATATCAAAAAATAAAGGATTTTTACCTGATCCAGAACAAGTTGGATCGACTAGAATGTATGCCACATGTGAATACAACTTTGGATCGAGAGTTAAGGCATCTTGATTAAGAGATTTCACGCAGAGGGCACGAGTCTTTTCTATCTGATTGAGTAAGGTTCCAAATCTCTTAGCATCAATTTCCACAGCATAAACTTTCCTATTTGAAAATAATAATTCATATTGTTTTATACTTATTGGGCCTTATTTTATATTATTAATTCATATTAAATTATTTGTTTCTAAACTTAATTTAATTTTAGTTTACTCAAATTACTCGAAAATAAATATTAGATATTAATATATATTTTTTTTTCATTTTCATCTTTCACGTATTATCTAATAATAAATCTAATTGAGAAACAAACTGTATACCCGTTATTTTGCAGTTTTGCTGCCACATGAGTAGCCTTCATACCGGGCGCAGCGCACATGTCCAGTACTACAGAACCACTAACAGGATTCAACAAATGCACCGGCAAACTGCTAGCCTAAAAGTGAAAGAAGGTTTTCAACATTAAAAAACTATTAAACGTATCTCTTTTCTTTACTAATTTTTAATTAAATTTTAATAACGTTAATTATAAATTATGTATTAGTAATAGATATAAATTATATTAATAATACTTATTTGTTAATCTATTAAAAAAAATTTGGTAAAAGTTGAATAAATATGAACTTTTATATTAAATAGTTATAAAAACATTCTCACACATACATTTTTAAAGATATTAGTTATGTAATAAGTATTTAATAATACCAAAATAATCACACAAGTTACAAAGAAAATATTATCACTATATAGATAGAAAAGATTTTATTATTTATACCTTATCTTGAAGAATAAACTCGCCATCGTGATAGCCGCTATGTTTGTGAAAGATTGTCAAGGGCGGAAAAGCTAACATTTCTGGTACATGCAGGTCTTGAATAAAATATGGCTTTGATAACTGCGATAAGGATTGTAGATATGAAGAATATGTTGTACTTTTCGGTAGTAATTGCCATCCATCCTTTTGGAAAATGGTTATTGCTTCTTCCACTGATAAAAGAAGAGTATTGACACGAACGTATCTAGGTCTCTTTACTGAAAAGAGAAAAGAAATACAGTTGAATCTTTTTGAAGAAACTATTAAATACATTATATAATTAAATTAAATACATTATATATATTATTTTTTTTAATTTTATACAAGATGTTCGAAAATTCAAATTTTTAAAGTCAGACACCAAAAGGATTATTTTTTACAAATGGACCTAGGATCGGAAGTGTATCGTTCCATCGCTACGGCAGAGTGTTCGAAAAAGACCGGACCTCAAAACATTTCAAAAATCTTAATTGAAATCAGATATTACATTAAAATTTAAGTTTGATTTTAATCGTGCACTTAAAATATCTAATTCAATTCTTTACATTATTATATTATATCATTTGTTATAAATATACATTTTAATATTTCCTACCACATTATGAAATGAGTAGTACAATGTTTCGAAATAAAAGTATGCAAATAAGTTTTTTATTTCTCATGTAGAATAAATAGCAGAATTAAAATATTATTTTTTGAAAGGGATTTATATAGGTCAATTTACAATGTTTTAAAAATAAAATACTAAACATTTTGTTGCAATTTTATTCCATAAAAATTATTCATCATTATATCACCATATATATATATTTACATCATTTTTAGTAAACCTTATTTTCTGTATTATGCACATAGACGTAACAATCACATATATAATATAATCCTTTGTTAAGTAACAAAGAGTCCTCATTTTTAAATTAAATAATATAAAAAATATTTGACACTACACATTTTTTTACAAATTCGTATTTTGCAAAGAAAACCAATTTTAATCATCTTTCTTATTTAAACTCTCTTTAATTTCTACTCCAATTTCATCTTTACTTTGCTCCTTCTCTTCATCAGGCTCGTTTAAAGCCTGATAAACATAACAGGAGATAATCAAGTTCACTGTGATTACGGCAGCCAGTACAGAAATGTAATTAGTCACGGCAGTATCAGTTTGGAATTTTACTATCATGATATGTTGTATCGTAAAGAAAGCAGCAAACGGCAAAGTAAACATAGCAATGCTGTAGAGAAACAATGTTCCCAGTACTGTTGTCAGACCCATTATACAATTGTTCTTTCTGTCGCAAATTGTTTCCTGATGACAGGATCTGCTTTGATAATCTTGCAGGTTTCCAATTTTAACTTGCTTATTCTGTCGACTGGATAATATTCTGCAGTTGCGAATAATCAGAACCATGAAGAAGGAGGTCTTTACTGCGCTAGGATGAAACTCCGGAGACCGAAATTCTGTAAAAATGCAAACATGCAGTGATTATTAAAGGCAGTTACCTTTGCTTTTATGATCGACAAAAGTTTCTGTGTGGCCGAGATTTTTTGACTCTTCCCGTAGTTTGTTTTCGTAAGTTAGGACAGTTAGGACTGGCTTGGAGCAGCTCTTCAGGCATCTCTTGCGCCATAAAAGCTCCGTTATGAGAACTCTGGCTAACCAGGGATTCAGACGCGGTTGTTCCGTTAGAATTTGGGTCTTGTCAAACAGCTGGTCTAATTGAGGTAATGCTTGTAAGGTGCTGACCGCGAGGCCGTATATGCCGGCCACGTTCTGAATCGTACACGATAAATTAAATTCTTATAACGTAATTATAAGCAGCATAATTAACGTATGAAGAATGAAAGATCAGATATTTTCCAATTGATCTCATATTCTTCTTACGATTATCCGTTTTACACTTACAGGATGCTTTCCTTCGTAAATTAGCGTTTTTAGACTAGCACCATCTTCTCGTACGCGGCGTACAATATCGGCCGTGACTTTGTAGATACGCGGGACCGAAACAGAATGCACAAATTCATTCGACATATTACGGATGTCAACTCTTTGAAAATTTTAATCTTTTTTAATTAAGAACAAATCTACCATAATCCACCTAGATAGACTATTTATTTGAAATCATTTCAAATTGCTCCAAAATCATGGTCTTCACGGTTAGGTTTTCACATATACTACGTTTACACGGCACGCTTTACGCCGAAATTATAACATCGATGTTATGAAACTGGCCAATCATAGCTATTCTTTTGAAGAATGGAATGACTGTGATTGGCCACTTTTATAACATCGATGTTATATAACTTCGGCGTAAATCGAACCGTGTAAACGTAGTAATAGAGACTATAGGTTCTGTATCGCGCATCCAATGTCCTTGTTTAATATTTGGTGAGCAACAAGGATAAACCATACATTATGCGCACCATGCGAGAAACGAAACGCACCCTATGTTTACATTGACTATGGCCGGTATTAGAGCTGCGCAGAATAAAAGAAACAGGGAACCACAGAGAACAGAGAATAAAGGTTGGATTATACTGGCCGTAATCTGTTAACTTATGCCGTAATCTGTAAAAATTGACCAATCACAGTCGAATGAGAGGGGAATAATCGATTATAATTGGTCAATTTTTACAGATTACGGCATAAGTTAACAGATTACGGCCAGTATAATCCAACCTTAAGAATTTCAACCTATCAGAAACTAGGTCTGTTCTTTATTGCTGAACTTTTGCACTAATTCATCTTTCTTCCTCTTCTCTCCAGGAGAAGGGAAAAGGAAAGAAGATGAACTAGTGAAAAGTTCAGCAATAAAGTACAGACCTACTGTTTATTCCACAGTATATGATTTCTGATGGGCCTTCTACAATAAGCCATAAGTCATAAATCGGAAGTAAGAAACTAAAAATTGACGACTGTGGTTGGTCCATTTCTAGCCTATGACTTATGATTTGACTTAAGGCTTATTGTAGAAGGCCCATGATAGGTTGAAATTCTTATTCTCTGGGCCCATATTCTGTATACACGTCTACCGACAGTTGTCGGTGTCGATAATTAACGATAGCCAATGGCAAAGACTGTTCTAGGAGAAAAGTGCGGTTCTTATTGGCTATCACAGACGTGTACAGAATATGGACCCTGTTCTCTGTTCCTTTTATTCTGCGTAGCCCTTACAATTTCTAAACGCCCGGCCGACAGCTTTTCATCGTGCTCGAGACTCCGACGAGAAACGTCTCGCATGCGCAGAACAACATAATGTAATAAATTGCGATGATGAAATATATGTAGAAGTGTGTGCGTAGATTAGATTAGGTTTATATTCCATCAGTTTTATATATTTAAATATATATAGTACATACCAAAAATATATATTAAAAGTTTTGTATTTTTAGGTATGTACAACCTAACCTAACGCAAAAACATTCCAGAATCGTTCCGTTTCACGAACCAATCTCGGTAAGTGACGTATCACACTTCGTCTGGATGAACACTTCGATATACGGAACGCATCCCTGTCGGTATAAAAGCAGTTACAGAATAGTACCCCACGAGTCAATAAGTCATCACGCTTGCCATAACACGAAAATTGGCACGATAACCAATCAATGTACTATTTTTCCACAAACGCAAATGAATGATTGGCTGTTGGGACAACTTCCGGTAAGCTTTGCCGCCAGTTGCTGCGCTCTGTGTGCGGAAGCCAATTTAAAACATTTCTCGCGTCCATTATTTCAAGGTGTTTCCAAGCATTTCCGTGGGAAGGCCGCCATTTGCACGCGCCATCTGGAACTTACGGCCAAATATCGAGTATACCAGAGTATACTGCGAATTTAGAGTTTCCTCTCGTCGGAGACGGTTTCATTATCGTCGATATTGTGTTTTGTGTGAGGTGCGACAAGTACGACGGTTTCTGAAAGCACGTCTCTGTTTTCGGCAGCTTCGAGGTTGAGATTTATTCTGCGTTAAAGCCGAATCTTCTATCTAACCTGAACTCGGTTCTTGACTTGATTCGGTTAGAGTTAAACTTTTTTATGGAGTACCAAATTTATTTAAGAATTGATAGTGTAGTGTATTTTTGACCGATAATATTGCTCGGGAGGAATAAAATGTAAAATTTGTAAATACAACTATTTTTATGTATATATATTTTATTTATTGTAGAAAAGATAAAAAGAAGGAAAAAATCACAAAGAGAAGAAAAGAGAGAGAGAGAGAGATTCTCTGCCGCGATTGATCGATGATCATCTTGGCAATTTTGTAAAAAGTTCCAGGGAAATACAAACTTTTTAAATCTTTTGGTTTTTATATATGCTCGTACAGTGATCATAAATGCACACATATTTATGCGACTAATACTATTTTCTTAATAAGAATGAAACATATAGTGTGGCATTAGTAGTATTACTGAAGTTTTATAGTTTCGAAGTCGTAATAAGAATGCAAAGAGGAAGGTGATTATGTGATAGAAACAAGCAAAAATTACAGAATGTTTAGTAATACTATAATTTGCACTAGATTCTTTAATGATTAAGGTATTTTATTTTGCGTTATAATAATTTTTTTTAGTAAGAGAATATAAGATATTTTATATTTTGATTACATTTTGTTTATTTTTTAAAAATCTTGTCATTAAAAATATTTCAGGAATAAATGAAGATGTGGATATATTTGACATATATCTAATTTACAAAGAAGTAGAAAATAAGAAATATTGAGTAAAAATTTATCACATGCTGAAGAGCAAGTACAAGTGATTCTGAAAAATAAAGAAAATCAGGAGAAAATGTCGAATCCTGAAATCAACAAGCGTGATCATAGTTACAGTGAATCAAAATCTCAATATGCCAACAACGGTACCACTAGCATCAGCTTAATATCTCAAACAGGATCTGTTGTGGGTCAAATTCGAGATATAAATGAGCTAAAGAAGATTACGCCTCGTGTCCGTTTACAAGACACCGAGAGCTTAAATGAGTTGACCAGGATTTCATCTTTAAGTAACAGCAAGTTACAGCAAAATAATACATCCATCCTTGAAAGGACACGACAAGAACTGAAAAAATATTGTCGTACTTGCGC
The DNA here is from genome assembly GCF_001594065.2 of Cyphomyrmex costatus. Lineage (NCBI taxonomy): Eukaryota > Metazoa > Arthropoda > Insecta > Hymenoptera > Formicidae > Cyphomyrmex > Cyphomyrmex costatus. The sequence goes on from NW_017275390.1 coordinate 1,299,237, forward strand.
TGGTCTAAAACTACCTTTGGTATGAACATTGTATATTTTTTCTTTAAACCAAACAAACTCTATTGTAATTTGAATTTAATTTAAAATTAAAAAAGAGGAAAGTAAATAAAATGGATAAAGTAGTAAATTAGAATAAATAAGCAGGTAAAAAATTAAATAATTATAAAAACTGAAATATTACAGTAAATCGATAGAATTTTTTTGGAAAATAAAAAAATATTGAATTTATTTTATTTATTGTGATTTTTATTTGATTTAAATAGTAGCTTTAGTGCTTGTATTGTTTATAGTATTGAGGATCATTGACATCCTTGAGGAATGTCAAAAGACATCTTTAAGACTTTTCTAAAAAGAGATATCTAAAAATTATTTCAGTTCTGGAGAGTATAACTATTTATGTATAGCTATTTACATTATTGACACTAAATTTTATTTATATAAACAAAGTTTACTATGAGTATGGTACATTAATATATTTATTATCTATCGACAGATTTATTGAATTAATTTTCTTGTACTTCATATTTTTCCTTTTGTTAATGCATTTTCATATTTATTCTTATTTTTATTTTTTAAGTAAATGTCTGATGAAAGTCTTTAGGATACTGTCTGTAAGGCTTATAAATTAGGACATAAGACATCATCTAGACATCTTTCTGATAGTTCTAAAATGTCTCGTGTGAACATTAAGATGTCTTTATATTTTATAAAACATTTTGTTTAATGTTCTTTGGAATAGTTCTATTCACATGGTTATCTGCAGTAGATATTATGATTATTAATTACATTTGGCTATTATATCGATTACATCATAAGCTATAGCTGTTCTCAACAATTGATTTATGTTGTAGGTGGATATCTTTAGTGAAAAAGGCATCAAACTGCGATTGAGTCAGCAAATCAAGCATCTCGAAGTTAATCCTTATGATGGTCTGTCCACACAGATGTGCATGGATTGTATCTGCGACCTTAGAATGAGTTATAAATTTTTCATGCAGATAAAGAAAGCTGAAATAAAACTAAAATCTATCCATGTCAATCTCACGACTGATAACGCTGCGAAAAAAGTAACATCGATCAACGATTCTTTAATAGTACAAGAGGATAAACAGCCATCTTATTCAGGTACTCTTCTTTGCATTTTTCATGTCTCTTTTTAACATATTTCGATTTACAATGAATGTATATTACATATAGATTGTTCTACTTTGAAAGAACATTATCTGTCTAACGATTTTTAACATTTTTATTGTTTGATTTTGTTTTATCAAGATTTTAAAATAAAAACTTCACGTGTAAATAATATAAAAATTTGTTCTCAGAAATTATTTTAATTTTTTATTGCTTTTAACTGAAAATTGCTTAGATATTCTCATATTGTTAGAAAAATTAACTTGAAATTAAAAATCAACTAAAGAAAGCGTGATTACCAAAAGTACTCAATATATCATTTGTTATGTATCATACAGGAGTTTAAAATTTTTATGACTTTAAAATCTTCTGGAACATAATAGTAAATTGTAAAACGCTTAATTAAAAAAACAAAAAAAGAAGATAAAAATGTGATTATATATTGTGAAAATAAGGAAAATTCTTCTTTCCAGAAACAAATTCAAAACATCAAATAGCCTCTGTAATTCAACAAAACCCACCTTTATTATCAACAGAATACGTAAACCAAGAAATTCTTGAAAATCAAACAGATAATTCTGTTCCTAAAATCTGTGCTATTTTTTCATTAAATGAATCAAAGATGGGACATGATTTTGAGATGGAGGAGAAAAAGGAGAAGGAAAAGGAGGAAGAAAACAAAGATAAAGAGGAGAAAGAGGTTATAGAGATAGGAGGAGGTATATTCGAGGAAGTTCCAGAAGGAGAAGATGAAGAATCTATTGAAGAATTTGATCCCGAAGATCCTGCGCTCCTGGTAGATGAAGAAGATGATGAAAAATCCCTCAAAACTGTCTACAAGTATGATATGGTAGCAGATTCTTATGTGAAAGTGGAAGGAAATGAGGGGATTTCTATGAAATCTGATGTCTCCCAGACTTCAGAGAGTGAAAATCAGAAAGAGGGAATGTGGCAGCCGAATATCTTGAAAAGAAAACTAATACCAATGATAACGACAAAGAATGGAAAGGAAGATGAGATACAAAATATAGTAGAGAAACACAAGGTGCAAAAGTTAGATACGACCAGTCTCTTGAATATGACTAATCCTACAGAAGAAGAAGGAATTATGTATGTAACTGTAAAGGGATCAAAACCAAATGAGATTCTTCTGGTAAAGGTAAGTGTGCGAGTAAGTGATTTCAAGAGAGAAAATTATTGAAAATTACATCAAATTGATTAAAATTTGATAAAATTTGTTATATAGATTTTTGTTTTCCTTCATTTTGACTTTTCCATTTTATTATTTTGTTGTTGAGAAATTATTTCGTTTTTTTTCTTTTTATTTGTTTTAACACTTGTGAATTATGTTATATTTTATTTCATTTTCAATCTTTTATTGATTATTAATTTCGTTGTATCCCTACAGAAAATTAACAAAAATTATAAATAATTACCATTTTTTTGTATTATACTCAAAATTGTGTCACGATATTTATATCTTTATTTGATTCCATTTTTCTAGTTTTTATTTTTTATATTTATATTTTTTCTCTTTTTTTTATTTCATTTTAAATCATGTCATTTTACTTCATGTTTACTCAAGAAGTTTCATTATTTTCTTTCTGTGTTTTTAAGTATGACATACAGATTATAATTTTATATATTATATTTCTATATATATATTTGTGACTTCTTTTAGGTCAAGAAAATGGACAAACCTACGGAACAAAAGCGCACAGTAGCGCCGCCAATCTCTGCTGATCTAAAACCTGTGGAGCGTTTTCTCAAACGTTATGAAACACTGACGAAGGATTTTTCATCTCGACGCCCTGATGCTCGTGAACAAATAATTGAGGAACAAATCGAAGAATATAAAAAGAAACGAGAAAAAGTTCTTGGAGATCAGGCGTCAAAAACGTACACTATAAATGAAACGCAAAAAGAAGTACAAGAAGAAGAAATTTCTATCATTTCAGACTTGGAAAGGGCAGAAGAAGAAGTGATAGTTGTGAAAGAAGATGAAGAAGTTGAGATGAATGAAAAGGAGAAAGCGAAAGAGGAGGAAAAGGAAATAGAAGAAGAGGAAAAGCAGAAAAAGGAAGAAGAGAAGATGGAAAAAGTTGAAAAGATTGAGGAAAGTCAAGAAAGGATTAGTGATAATACAGAAGAACATTTAAAGTTATTGAAAATGAAAAAATTGGAAGACATAAAGTGGAAAAAAGAAATTAAGCAAATTAAGCAGAACGAATTATGTAGCGAAGAGAATTTGGAAAAATTAACAAAAGTTTTGGGAAAAACGGAAAATCTACAGGTAATTGAAATTTAATTATTAAATATTATTAAAGCTACTGCAATACTTTATCTATTTTTCTCTTAATTATTTCTCTACTATCAGTCATAAAGAAAGCCATTTGAATCACTGGTATACAACATTCTTTATTTTTATTTAGAATTTTATTTCGGTTTTTTAATTTCGTCGTTTTAGTTTCAATTTTTTTTTATTCTAGGAATTTCTTGAGTATCTCAAGCTGCGTAAAATTGTTCTTACTCGCCTCAAGGACGAGGACATAATTTCTCTTTATGAGGATCGATTCTCCACGATTATAAAATCATCATCTAAATCGGATCCTATCAATACTCAACCTTCTATCGACTTTTTTTCCGAAGAGAGTTATTTAGATTGCGATTATTGTTCCAAAACTTTCTCCAATCGCGATATCCTTGAAGAACATCTCAAGTCTCATGACTACCGTATCCTTAATTGTTGTGATGATTGCGGGGAGGAATTTCAAACTAATAAAGCGAAAAGAAATCATAATATGATTTGTCTGAAAAAATTCATTTGCAAATATTGTGACATAATCCTAGATTCCAAAGGAAAAAAACGTCAACATGAACAGAAACATGTTGATGCTCTTTACGGTCAACTTTGCGAGATTTGTGGTGAAAGATTCAAACATCAAGGAACTCTGGACCAGCATCAGAAAACGCAACACACGAGTTTGGAGAAGATTTATCAATGTCCGAAGTGTCCAAAAAAATTTGCTTTCAAACAAAAACTGAGCTTTCATCTAAAGTCTGTTCACACAACTTTAAGAGCGTATCTTTGTGAGGATTGCGGTGCGGATTTTAAGAATCCCGCGAGTTTAAGACATCATAGAATCAGAAAACATCAACCGGTTGGAAATAAGAGGGAATGTCCAGTTTGCAGGAAATTAGTGCCGTTTTACAGTTTGTCAAAACACATGCACACACATAAAGCTTACAGTATCCAGTGTCCGCATTGCGACAAAATGTTCAAAAACAGCTCGACTTTGAAGCAGCATGTGAGAATTCACGAAGATCAAAGGCAATTTCGTTGTGATATTTGCGGCGTTGGATTTAATCGGAGGGATGGTTTGAGGCTGCATTTAAGAGTTCACGAAAAAAAGGGAAGTAGAGGCTTGAAAGAATGTTCCTGCCAAGTTTGTGGGGAGAAGTTCCCGAATCATTCGACTTTAGTAATTCACAGGAATAGAGAGCATAAGGATGGAAAGCAGTATACATGTAACATTTGTAATAGATCAATGATTTCGACGAGATCGCTCGAGTGGCACATGTCACATATTCATAACCAGTCAATGCCAGGTATTGTAGATTTGATGCTTAAATGTTTTGTAAACGCTGTAAATAATTTATAATGTGATTCTGACATTTCTAATAGTCTTCAGTCTGCATATATTTTATGAAAATATTATACATAGAGAGTTTAAAATTAATATAAGATATTTATGAGGAATTTATAGATAATACATATATTGATAATTTATAGATAATATATATTATATATATA
>NW_017275390.1:1304321-1327592 GCF_001594065.2 Cyphomyrmex costatus
TATATATATATTTATATATATAAATATATATATACTATATGAAAGAAAATAAATAAGAAAGAGAAAAAAAATATTTTAATACATTTTTTATGAAATTTTCGACATAACAGAATAATTATTTCTGTTGTAGGTATTACCCAAGACGCGTCTGGTCTGCCCGAAAAGAAACGGGTTTGCTGCTATCATTGCAATAAAACATTTAAGACGGAGCTGATACTTCGTACACATATTAAAAATACGCACATGGAAAAAGACCCGATGAAATGCACCGACTGTGAGGCTATTTTCACATCCGATGTACGTCTGCGTCATCATTTGATGGTTGCGCACAATCGTCTCGAGGGTACTTTGGCATGTCCTCACTGTCCAAAACGATTCGTGAATCAATTACGGCTAAAGACTCATATGATCTCCCATTCTGAGGAAAGACCATATACTTGCGAGATTTGTGGTTTCAATTTGAAGACAAAAATTCAGCTGATCAAGCATCATCAAAACCGACACAGCGACGAGAGACCCTTGCAGTGCAGGTAAGTGAATTATTATATTTGTTATTAAACGTTTGTAGCAGGAAAAAATTGATTCTTTGAATTTTTACATATGAGATTATTAAATTATTTTATTCTTCTTGGAATATGCATGTGATAAATAATCCGTTGTAACTTTTTCTACAAAATATAAATATATTGAAAAAACGCGCGATTAAAATACATGTCAAGTATTATTATGCATTCAACAAGGAAACTGTCTAATATGTCTCTTTCTCTCTCTTTCGCACGCGCAATTGAATACGATTTAATAACTGTTTGGAAGATTGTAATTCGTAATCGTTTGCGTCTTATCAAAATGGAAAAGTTAAGAATAATATTCATACATTATATATATATTTTTTAATTTACATTATCATATTTATTTATTGTTTATTCAATATTACAGATACTGTCCTTGGCGATGCAAGCAAGTGAGTGCTCTCGTATGTCACGAGCGTACGCATACCAATGAACGCCCATATTCGTGCAGCGTATGCCGGCAACGTTTCAAATATCTCGGCGACAAAAACAAACATGAACGTCGTCACGAAAGTCTCGGTGGTGCAGGCTTCAAGCGTATTGTACCTGGAAGAAATGTCAAACAGAAGAATTCGTTGCGTGTTCGCAATTCCGACGAATCTGATCAGGAAGATTCCATCAAGCGCCCGGAGAGTCAATTGGGTATTACCGAAGAGCAATTCGAGGAACAACAGGAAGAACAATATGACAATTTACCGGAAGGACAAATAGTCAAATTCGAAGAAGTTAAATTTGAAGCTGGAGATCAATATGAACAGGTGTATGAGCAGGTAAGACTCTTACTTAGTTTTATTTTATGAATCTTATTGATTTTTTAATTTCTTTCGCGAATTTAATTGTGTTTCTCTAGGATTATGAAGAAACTTCGAGAGAAGCATCGGAAGCTACTGAATTAATCATGAACATAGAAGATTCCAATATGTATACTGAAGAAGTTACGGCCGATAGTATAGAGTCAAGTGCAGAGATCATAACAGATGAAATTATGACGAATGATATTTTGCAATCTGGCACTGCGGTGGTGTTGCAAAGCGAAGATGACTCAGGGAAGATTCAAGTGATACCCATACCAGTGGTGCTATCTCTGGCCGATGCAAATACTGAAGTTAATCTCCCGACCGCGTCAATCATGTATAACAATTAGATTTTTCTTGACAGAACTTTCTGTAAATTAAATGTATTGATAAAAGATTCAAGAATGTTAACTCCAATCTTATTTTTGAACTCTATGTAATCTCCTAATTGATTATGACAAGATTGAATATCATGGTATATGCAAATAATATCACGATATAACAGAAAAAAATATTTTATTTTTCTATCTACTTGAATTCTATCCAATTGAATTCTCATTTCTATTATGTAATTATAGGAGAGAGTTCCGTTAAATCAGAAAACTCTATATAACATTCCTTAAATTTGTGATGGAGTTTTCTAGATTTCAGATTTTTCAAATTTTCTATTCTCAATTAGAATTTTTTAAATCTTTATGGGTTAAAAAAAATAAATAAATATACATATATATTAAATTGTTATGAAAAAAATTATTTTTTTATGCTAAAAGAACACCCCTAAATTTTTATTAAAAAAATATTAAGATTTAGAGATCGCTAGTGATCGATTTTTAAATTAAATTTTCGATTTTTTTAAATACATGTTCAACATAATGCGAAAATGCATATATATCGCAAATTTAATATTATTAATGCAATATAATGCAATATTACGTCGCAAATAATCTAAATTTTAAGCATGATACTCTTATGTTTTTTTGCTTGCTGAACACGATGCAATAAATTTAGCTCTACGATATATGCTTTAAGAAATACAGCCTGATTAATGTAAGCCTGAAAAAATAATCAAATTTCGAGTTTAAGGTTGTTTTTAGCAAAGTTTTACGCGTTCAAATAGGTCCTTGCGTTCCTCAAATTGTAGGTCTATTCAGGTCTATTCACCCAGAACAAAGGTCCAGTTAAATTTTTCCGGGATCTACAGGGCCCCCCGATTCTCTAACTTTGTAACTGCATATACGTTTATCGTTCGATCATCGATGTGCATCTGAGTTTACGAATACGTTTCTCTTACGAATGAGGGTCTGAGCATAGGATTATTTTACCAGACAGATTTAATAAGTTGTAAACGTAAGCAACGCACAAGCTTTGGCGTATGAAGTTGTGAAATTAATGGACACATCGCTATATCTCTTGATAGCGTGCTATCACGTGCTATATAAGCAAAAATAAGTAATCTAATCGTTTGTAAGCAAGTCAAAAATAATCTTGTTAATTGTCCTGAAAGTCTTAATGTGTTACGGCAATCCTGTGCTCAGACTCTGAGTTAAAGAATCGGGGCCCAGAACTTTTAAAAGTTCCCTTTAACTGGACTTATTTGTTTGTAATTGGGAAAGGTGAGAGTGCGTTCTGTTTCACGCATAGTGCGTATATTATATCATTTTTATCCTTGTTCACCGAATATTAAAGAAAGATAAAATGATACATCATGTGCATAATGCGTGAAACTGAATGCAGCCTAATAAATATAAGGCTGGAATCAGATTACGCATTAAAGATTGAAATTAAAGATTGAAATTTGGCCAATCAAAATAATAAGAGCTAAAATTCTTTTATTCTTATTGATTAAATTTCAATCTTCAATGCGTAGTCTGATTCCGAACTTACTAATTGTGTTTTCTATATATTGGGAAAGCTAGAAAAACTCCGCTGCACACTAAGTGCAATTGAATGTAAATTCTACATATTTTCAGTATTAAACTAAATAATTTAATTCTTTTAACATTATAAGGTTATCGTGATAACAAAGAATATGTAACTATAAAAGGGTTAAAATATTTATTAACACTGAAAATATGTGATTTACTTTGCAATCAATTGCATTCAGTGTGTAACTTGCACTAGTGTTGCACTAGTTTTCCGAAAATGCTATAAGGCCGGAATCAGATTATTATTGATTATGTATTGAAGATTAAAGATTGAAAATTGAAATTTGACCAATGAGAGTAAAGGAATTTTAGCTTCTATTATTTTGATTGGCCAAATTTCAATTTTTCAATCTTAAATCTCAATTTTTAATGCGTAGTCTGATTCCGATTATTCGTGATTTCGAAACAAATGTTTTATTATAGTTAAACACATTTTTGTTTTTCAATCACTTGCAACTTATTATAACTTACGTATACGTAACTATTTAAAAAATAAGGCTCCTAAAAAATAAGAGCGAGACACGGGTCCTGTATTCATAGTCAGACTTTATATTTAAAACTCCCTTAAATTTATCTTTAGATGCTCATCAGTAGCCAATAAAATAATTCGTAGAGCATCTGAAGATAAACTTAAGAAAATATTAAATATAAAGACTGACTATGAATATGGGTAAGGCTCTCGCTGTCTGTTTGCTCTTTTGGTATGCGAGAGGCGAGGATAGTCTCTATGGCTCTATCGCTGTGCTTCGATCGCTCAGCGCTCGAAGTGAGCCGAACGCTACGTCACAAAAAGAAACAAAAGTGATGAGAATGATTTCTCTGCGCGCCGGGATCGCCAAGCCGTTATTGTCGCCAAATTAATAAGCCATTTGGTTTATTAAAAAATTTGAATTGCAGGAACTACAACATATAAATTAAAACAACACGAGACTATTAAAACAGTTCATGTTAAAACTGTGCAATACTAAGAAGCAAGCAGAAAATGCATTTATTTATTCGATAGCGCAACATTCCAAAATCGGGACAGTCTATCTCTCGTGAAATTTTCATAACAATGGAATCCATACATAATATGTATTCACTGATATACAGGATCTACAATATATATAACACCGAATCCGAAGTGCGCTGATGATTATAGATCTCTTAATCATCAGGTGGAGTCATTTTTCGAATCTTTAAATGCTAAAATCGCGTATATCAGCGCAAGCGGGATTGAACTCAGATCTACAAATTGCGAGTCAATCACACCGAGTGACGAGTTACTCGATGCCTTAGCAAGCAGAAAATGCAGAACAAAAATTAGAAACTAAAGACCGTTAATGTATGAACTAATACGAATACGAAGCCTATATCTGACTTGGATCTTTAATTCCTTATATATAATTTCGCGTGAATTTATACCTGCTAATATACGTAGTCCCCCCAAACTGCGCGCCGAACAAAATGATTAGAAAGATGGAAGACAAATACATATATTGGAAAGCTATTATTAAAGTGATATATAAGGTTCATAGAATATGCGATCAAAAAATGCAAAATATAAGATTCCTACGGTAGAGAAAAAAAAAATGTTTATTATAAATGGTTATAAATTTTATTTAGAAAATGAATCAGCAGTTAACTTATATCAAATATATATTATATTTTTAGAAATAAAAACAAAAAGTCATAATCAATCATTAAAAAATTACCAAAAAAATAATATCAATAAATAGAACTTTTTAAATTCGACAATTTTTATCTGAAACACACTTCTGTAAAATATATATTTTTCGTTATTTTTTTTATTATTTACATTGTGTGTAAAAAGTACCCGGGATTTATCATTTGAAAGACGCGCGTAAAAGTATTGCCACAATTTTTTTTCTGTAAGTTGGTACCACTGTACTGAGTTATCACTTATCACGCGGAATTTGAGCGCGATCTGTCACTCCGTGTGTTGACAGCGGCTTTTTGTCAATCATACTTTTGAGTGCTCTGCGATTTTTACAATGGAAAAATCAGTTGAACAAAAAGTTTGCCTTAAATTTTGTGTGTCAAACGAAATTTCGTGTGCCAAATCACTGAAAATGTTGCAGAAGGCCTACGGTGAATCGTGCACGTCAAATAGGTATATGAATGGTATAAAGTATTCAAACAGGGCCGAGAAGTGGTAATTGATTTGCCTCGTTCTGGTCGATCTTCAACGTCTACGAACGACGAAAACAAGAAACTGGTGTTCAAGAATCGTCGTGTGAGTCTTAGAGAGTTGGGCTCAATAGGTAAACATATCTCTTCTAAGTCCGTTCATAACATTATGACTGATATTTTGGGCATGAACTGCATCGCCGAACGACTAGTTCCGAAAGAGCTCAATTTTGTCCAAAGAGCATCGAAAGCAGGTCGCTGAAGACATGATTTCCCGAACTTCTATGGATCTCATCTTCATGGAACATCTGGTGGAGTAACTGGCGACGAGACATGGGTTTACGAGTACGACATGTAAACAAGCCAATAATCTTCGGAATGGCGCCTCGAAAACAAGCCGAAACCCAAAAAACCGCATCAAAATCACTCGAAAATCAAGGTCATGCTGGCAGTTTTCTTCGATTACTGTGATGTAGAGCACTCCAAATTTTTTCCAGAGGGACAAACGGTGAATAAGGAATACTATGTAGGCATCATGAGACGTTTACATGAGAATATCCACCGAAAACTGCCAGATTTGTGGAATGACAATTCATGGATTTTGCACCACAATAATGCATCATCGCACAAAGCTATTGTTGTAAAAGAGTTTTTGGTAAAAAACTCAACAAATATCATCGACCAAGCACCGTACTCGCCTGATATGGCTTCGTGTGACTTTTTCCTGTTTCCGAAGTTAAAACTGCCACTTTGAAGGCATTTTGAATCAATTGAGGCCATAAAAGAAAATTTGCTGAAGGAGCTAAAGGCCATACCTCAGTCAGCCTACGAACGATGTATGGAGGATTGGGTCAAGCGGTGGCATAGTTGCATTGCACTCGATGAGTGCCTAAAATCAATTTTAATTGAATAAATTAATTTTTTTGTGTTTTATTTAACAATTTCGGGTACTTTTTACACAGAATATACATTCATTCTTTATGTATTTATATAGAAAATATCAGACTTTGTATTTTATTTATATAAAATAAAATTTTATGTTTTTATATACAACAGGACTATTGTGAATATGCCGGATGATGCATCCGAAAGAATACACTTCATACAGCACAGAAGGATTGCAAAAACACTATAAAAATATTTCATTGCAAGGTGGCAATATAATGCAGTGTTGCGTAGTTTGTTTTGTTAACTAGATTTACTAGTTGACTAAAAAATCGTAGCGTTGGAATCTGCCTGCTGAATGTTTATCAATTGTCCACATCATTATATACATATAATTGGCTAATTTAAAATAATATAATTTCATTAATGAAGCAGTAAAAAATTACTATTAGGAAATAGCAGATATAAGTAATGTGCGCAGTTGAACTATATGCAAGTGCACCGCTCTCCTACCTGTCAAAGTAATATAAAATGTATCATCACACAACACATAATTTCAGTACGATGTACATATATTAATGATAGTGTTACAATTGTGTAATATTATATTCGGTATATATATTCGGTATTAGTAAGTAATTTAAACGGATAAGGTCGAGAAAAAAAACAGATTCAATGTAAGATAAAAAAACTTGTCCTTTTTTAATATATTTTCTAGTGTAAAAATAAATTTGATAAAAGTAGTAATGTAACCGTAAATGTTATGTTATATAATAAATAATCAAATATAATCGGTGTGTGTTGTCATAGTATATGTATATTGAGAAAAAAATTTAAGCTATGGAAAAATTATTTGGAATTAATAAAAAAAATACGTACATTTATTAGAGTAAATGGATATAATGATCTTAAAATTTTAGCTTGTAAATAGTTATTATTTTATTTCTTACTTGTCAGTGCATAAGGCATTTTCAGTACCAGATGTAGAGCTTAACAAATCAGAATAGGACTTGACAATTTTTTATTGCCACAATTGCAATGGGTCGTAATTTTGCAATATTTCTACAATATTTTCACAAAATTACAGCGTTGTGTTGTAATGTAGCTAAAGATTCTGTGCTGCATGAAATTTAAAAATGTGTAATGTTTGACATAAAATTTGTAAGTAAAGTTTATTTCAATGTAACTTACACATTTATCTGAATTAATAGTATATCTACTTCGAAGTATCTATGAAATCTTTCTGCGCTTACTCCAATGTATGTACTATTGAAAATTCTTTCCAGTTAGAATCGGAATGTTTATGTCATCTAAAAAAAAATATAAAATTCTTTTGTCCTTCTCTTTATTTTACTGTGAATCGCGAAAGAATTGTATGGCAAAATCATGCCGATTCCTTTATAAAGAAGATTGTTATACATAAAGATATAACTTTTAAATTAACTAGTAGTTTTTTGAACATGGCCGAAGACACTATCGCGTCTCCTGATGTAAGTGCAAAAGTAATATAAATATTTTATTCGATAAAATATTTAATGTACATTTTGCTAAGAATGTTATACACATTCAGTATTTTATCAATTACAATATTTATATCACGTTTTTATTATTAAAAAATTTGTGAAGACCTTTAGCATGCACTTGTATAGAATAATGTAAGTTGAAATTCAATTAATTTTCAACGAATAGTCTGAAAGTAGCTTTAAAATAAAATAATAACAAAGTCCATAATCCACAAGTTTTATTATTAAAAAACTTGTGGAGACCTTTAGCATGCACTTGCATAGAATAATGTAACTTCAAATTCAATTAATTTTCAACGAATAGTCTGACAGTAGCTTTAAAATAAAATAATATATTAATACTCTGATAAATTTGAACCAGATAAACGAATTGTATCTGGTTAAATATAACTTATAGCGTTTTTCACTGGGCCGTATTGAGTACTGTACGAGATTGTTGAAAGTGCGAGTTTTCTTGCATTCTCAGCTAAACGTGTGTCGATCTCGGTGCGGTTCAGAGCGGTTACAGTGCACACTTTGCTATATTCGATATATTTATTATGGAAGGATATAGCACATTAATTTCAAAATCAATAATGACACTGAAACTTATTACTTGATGTAAAAATAATTTAAAAAAATATAATAAAAAAATAACTAAAAAAAACTAATTTTCTCACAAGAGCTGATACTCAAAAATATTTTTTTAGTTATATTTTTTTTTATTTTTTAACAATTTTATCACAGCGTTGATATTTGTATTATGTACCGAATTTTTAAAATTATAAGTTATATTAACATTGAGAATAATCTGAGCGAGGTATAAACATTTGTTTAAATTCATTTTGTTTATTTTTAATAATATAGCATTAAAGACCTTGTTTGGTTCTTACAATTTATCATTTTAATTTTCTCATTGTTTTTTTTTTCGAAAAGTTAAGTTTGAACAAATGTAAAAAATTGCTCATGTATAATTATATATGTAATTATGTATAAGCCAACTTTTTATATTTCTTCAAACTAGAGTTTTTTTTCAATAAAAACATTACAAAAATTATCTTTTTAATTATTTTTGTATGTTTTCTCATTATTATTATTTTTCTTATACTAATCAATAGTTTTACAAAAGAATGATGTATGGATATATATGGACACATTTCATACATAATTATATGTTTATACATATATGTATATGTACGTATGTTCATATATGAAAAATTTTTATCGGAATACTATTGTTTCGTGTAACATCATAAGCTGCAAAAATAATAAAAACATTATATAATATATGTATTTACTTCCTTATTCGTAATGTTATGCACCACTTCAACAAAATTTTTAATCTTCAGAATTTTTTGTGGAATTTTTAGAAATAATTCCACTTCATCACTGCTAGATGATGAAGAAAACAAATCTAGCTGTCCAAATACTAATTGAGCATCCCGCACAGCCATATTGCACCTGACACTGTCTTCCGAAGTTCATGCCGAAGAACACGTTAGTGTGCAAAAATTCAGCACTAGGATTTCCAATGAAACACCGCGCACCGTTTTCGTGCACATCGAAACGCTCAGTGAAACACTGCTCTCGTCAAGAGTGCACCAGTGTAACCAGTGAAAAACGCTATTAGTTTTACAATCTAGATTTTCTTTACAAAAAAAGTCAATCTTTCTTTGATCGATATATATATATATATATATATCGATCAAAGAAAGATATATATATATAACTGAGTGATATATATATATATATAACAAGCTGTTCTGTATTAATTGCACTATTTTTTATCCGAGTTTCTTTTGTTAAATTACTTCTAAAATAATTTTCCAAATTTATCAAAATTTTGACAGCAGAGAAAGAGAAATGATATTTCTTTCTTTTTACTTTCTCACTTACTTTTTTAAATATATCAGTAGCCAAACTTCAAATTAAGATTTGTCAGTCCACTTAAAATTGTTTTAAGATTAGACTTTTAACACTCTTATTAACGAGTTGAAATTTTAATGTTTGTCTAAACTTTGGTAGTATTGCACAAGTATTTGCCATGCTTTAGGTGCCATGAAACCATCCGGGAGACTCTGGCCTCTGTTTGCTAATTCTGCAAATAAAATAATTCATGTTGAATCATCTAACATCTGTTTTGTTTAATTTTGCTTTTATTATTTACCTTTTGTCACTAATTATTTTACTTATAATGTTCATACATACTTTATAGAATATTAAAATTTATGTATTGTAGAATATCATAATCAAAAACTCACCTCGCATCTTTGTTCCCGAAATAAACTCAAAGTCTTGCTTTCGCTCAGGTTCGAAGTATGCCATTTTACCATTTCGCGTATCATAAGCGGCCACTTTAAATGGAATAATCTCGAGATTATGAAGACCTCGGGCCATGGAGAGTATTCTGGCACCATGAGTGGGATCGTATAAATTGCCGTCAGGCGTAGCGTCTTTGTTTGGGTGTGGTATACCCGCAGGATCCCTACCTACAATGTAGAAATTCGCGCCAGCGTTCATCCTAGCCTTTGCGTGCCATTGAACCTACATAAAAGCATAATTGTATTTATCTTATTTATGTTACTCGAGAGATCCAGCTGGTAAATATAATAATAAGAGATGCAGAGGCTTACAACAGAAACAACGTCAAAGTTACAAATTAATTAAACAATTGAAATTAACAGTAAAATTACAACTGAAGCTAAAGCTAAGGCTCGTAAAGTTAGTTACAATTTTCACCTCAATCGGACCAGCATACATCATCGGGCTGGGAAAAATGGCTAATAACGTAGAATTAGCATCCAGTACACCCTCGTCTAGAACGGCTTTATGCTGCAGGATTCTAGTATACAAGGATACATCATCTTCTTTTGTCCAGCCACCTAGCGGATGAAGTAGTAGCACAGGATTTTTGAAACCACGCTCCTCCAACAATAATCTTTTTGTATCCTTGTGTGATAAACAAGATGATTATCACTTATGTGAAGGACATGGAAACTATTTGTTTTGAACAGGTGATATACCTGCATAAGAAGCGCATGTCCATTGTGAATGGGGTTTCTTAGCTGGAAAGCAAATACCGCATCAGCCTTCATTTTTCGACATCTGGCACGGATCTCATTTGGTGTGAGTCTGTACTTGTCGAGTCCGTCATGCCATTTGATTCTCTCCAGTACTTCAAGATCGCCACCCATTAACCAGTCCCCAGAATCATAAATCATCCTGACATAGGGATGACCTAAGTTATTAGTGCCAAACTGCCAACTGCAACGCTCCTCTTTTCGATGGAAATAAAATTCCGGTCTTCGTAGAATGGCCAAAGCTTTTTGCTTATGTCTCAAGGTCACAGCAAGAGAATTTTCCAAACGGTTCTTATCAATCGTACTTATCGCAAGGACAATTGGCACAGATTGATTTACTTCTTTGCCATCTTTGAGCAAACATCGCAAGTGCTGAGCCTTAAAGAAGATAAGTTATGATTAAATTAACAAGTTAATGATTGAGTTGACGAGTAAAATCTTATCTCTCTTGTTTAACTTTCAAATAACACATATGTGGAATGCAATTATGCTTCAAGATTATTTCAAGCATACCTGAAGATATTGATGTTCCCTCATAAAACCTGTTAAGGGCGCTGCCCATCCTTCCGCCAAGATTTGCAGCCATTGCACGTCGAGTTCATTAATCTCCACGCTCTGTAGAGTTTCCGCTTCCATTTTCACAGAAACTAGTCTAGAATCTGGGATAAAGAGCTCCTTGATCAGATCTGATGGTTTTGCAAGTGGTGGAATGATCTGGTGCTTCTCTAAAAGTTCAATTACAGTCAAAGCAGACTCCTCAGGAGTACAATTCTCGGTCCTGACAATTAAATCAGGTTTCGTGGGTCTCTCGTACATTTGATCAATGCCAGTGAAACCTTTAATGGTACCCTGTCGCGCTTTTTTGTAAAGGCCTTTAGTGTCGCGAGCTTCACAAATTTGCAAGGGTGTATCTACAAATATCTCGAAAAAGGGTAAGTCAGCTTCTTTATGAATCTGCCTTGCCATCTGTCTGTCTTCTTCGAAAGGTGATACAAAGCTGCAAAGACATATTTGTCCACTATCGGCGAAGAGTTTTGCTACTTCAGCCACTCTTCTAATATTTTCTTTTCTGTCTTGCTTGCTAAAGGTTAAATTACGATTTAGACCACTCCTAACATTGTCGCCGTCTAGGCCATAGGCAGGAATACCGTGATTCACCAAAATCGCTTCCATTTGAAACGATATAGAGGTCTTGCCAGCACCAGAAAGACCAGTCAGCCATACTGTGCAACCTCGAAAGCCACGAATACTGCCGATTGCTTGTCCTCGTTTGGCTCTGGATACGTGATGCGCTTGCTCCGATACGTTTGCGCAGAGCTAAAAAAAATTTTCAAAATTTTATTATTTGGAAATATATTTTCTGAAGAAACAGAATGTAAATTGAAATTTTAAAAGATATAATGTATTTATTGTGTTCTTCACAATATAAGTTAGACATTAAAAGGAAAATAAAGAAATACACATAATCTCTTTATAATACAGCTATATTTTTACTTAAGCTATATTTTTAGCTGTAAATCAAATATAGCATTGTAATTAAAATATATATAACAGAATTTTTTTTAAAAAAGATTGTTTTCCAATTGCTCAACACAAACATACACAAATGTACAAAGTAAAGCTTTGTACACAGCTCAATTAGAACAGAATGTATATGAAGCTTCAAATAAGTTGAACTAAATGTAGCTTGTATGCCTGTATTAAATGAAAACACTCAATGTCCTCCAACCACATCTATAGCTATCGTAATTAATAACACGTAATTGTTATATAACAGAATAACATGTCCAATCGTGTACAAAAGTAATGATAAAAATAACTAAATTTCGTTACCGTTATCAAAAAAATGTAACTACATTACCGTTACAGATGAAAAAAAAGTAACGGAGTTACTAGTAGAGTTATCAAAAAAGTAACTTGTAACTGAACTTCGTTACAAGTAAGAAGTTAATTGCATTCCCTATCTCTTAGATATGCCAATTTCAAGGAAAGTTATTCAAAAAGAAAGGACAGGTGTAATTACAATTTCAAATAAATCTTCAAAAGTAAAACTTTCCGTAAGATTCCATTCCATATTTTAGACAATGCAAATTTTTTCATAATAAATAAATTTTCTTCAGTGTAATGCCATCCATAACGAATCATCCTATATAAAATAAGTTAAATAAGACATTAAGTCTTTAAACAGACAAGCAAGAAACTCCTGTTTTTCTTCTAATTTAATTTTATTTTATGCCATGTGTGATTAAACAATAAAATATTTAAATTTAAAACCTTAAATTTGTTTGTACTTTTGTATTTAAAGTAAATATGAAATATGTACATACATGTATATATTTTGGAAAAAAGAAAAAAAAATTAAAAATGATCAGCTCAATATTCGAATAATAGATACTAAACTAAAGCAAATTATATGTATGATCCATACAAAGTAGATATAAAGCCTATTTTACAAGGTGTTTCTAGTTTCTTGTTTCTTGCTTTTTGCTATTTTGTACACCTTGTCTGTTCGTTTCTTGTTTTTTGTTTTCTATCATCCAAGAAAAAGTTGACAAACTTTGGAAGAAACAAGAAGCACGTGGCAAGAAATATAATTGTTAATAAAACGGTGGCAAAGAAAGGAGAAAGCAGGAAGTAAAAAACGAAAAACAGAAAACAAAGAATGCATTGTAGAATAGCCTTAAAGTATCTTGTTTTACAAGTTTTATTATATTATTTTAATTTGATATTGAATGCGAGGCAAAAGGAGTGTTTTTGCATAAAATACACGTACCATCATCTTTTTATTCGGTGGCGGTGCGATATTCTGCTCGGCGTTACTCTGGCCAGCATTACTGGATGACATGATTGCAGCTACTGGCAGCTACTGGCAGTTACGAGTTTACGAGCATACACGTGGCAACTGTGATAAACGCAATCGGAGACAAGTACGATAACGAATAACGTTTCGTAACTCCATTGTTACAATTATCAACGTTAATTGCATTGTGTTGCAGTTTATTAAGTTATTTGCGTCTTCTTTGCTTTTGATTGGGGTTCCGATTCAGTCATCGGTGTCGATTAACCAGATACAAAATCATTGAACTATACTAAGTTACAAAGGGAACGGGCTCCCTCATCAATCTCCATCAATTTCGATGAAATAATGGCATGGAATGTGGAACCGGTGAAACAAGAGTGATGATCTCTTATCATCTCTTATATACCCGTATCAGTAGAGCCAGGGATGCACAATTGTGCACAAATGCACACTGCACATGCAAGTTTATTAGGATGCTTTCCAACGAGCGACACAACTGGACACAACACAGATGACACGGTATATCACGCCTTGTTGTTCGTCTGTTAAAAAAGGATGTGATGATCACTGATGATCACACAAGCTCTGCTATTGGATATCGTACCGTCGTTTGTCAGCCAATCAAGACGAAGCAGCTTTGTCTTGATTATTTACTGTACCGATTAGTAGTTCACTACTGATTACAAGTCAAGATCTCAAGATGACCAACCTCATTATTAGTGCGAATTGTTGTCAAATTTTATTCATAATATAATTTAGGTCTTTGCAACAATATAACTTTCTTCTTAAAGAAGTAATAATGTTGATACTTATCAATAATATATTATATATAAAATAATGTTTACGTAGTATACTTCTAACTCTATCAATAAAAAAAAAATAATTAGAAATGCAAATTTAGGTTGATACTGGAAATCAACAGAGATTCTTTACCGCACTTTATAAATTAATTTCTTCAAAATTAATTAATAATTTCGTTAGAAGTAAGTAGCAAACTAAAGATTAAATATGACAGGTAGCGTTTAGAAATCATTTTGTAATTTAATAACAAACTATTTAATTATTTTGAAATTTATTGAATGTAGATGGTCATTTGACTAGCTAGGTGTTAAAATACATCTTTAATTTGATAGATTTTAATCATTTCAAAAATTTCAGCACAATTTATTTCCATCAGGAGCGCTGTAAAAAAAGTAGATGTTGTTTTGTAGTTGACGTCCACTCTTTAGAGGGCGATAGTGTTCAAGGTAGTTTGCGGTATAGGAAAAAGGCTCTCATGTCTTCTTTCAGGTCTGTTGAATTTAATGTTAACCTAAAATTAACGTTAAAATAAGTGAAAATCGCTGGAAGCTTCAGCCAAAAATTAAGAAATAATATTTTCTATATTACGTATATACAACCTCTGTTGGAATTGTTGAAGAGATTACATATTTATTCTTATCAGTCCTCAGTAATCATTGGCTGTTATTATATGGTATTTGAGAAACATTAAACTGTAAATATTAAAAAATATAAAATAATTTATAATAGTTGTTATTAAACTGTAAATATTAAAAAATATAAAATAATTTATAATAGTTGTTATTAAACTGTAAATAGTGAAAATTAATTTTTTGAAAGATAATGATATTTAACAAGAATTGATTCAGGCATATACAGAATACTGTGAGATAAAAGCTGTTTAATTCAAAATCAAAATAGAGTAGTGGAATATTTATTTTTTTCATTCATCTTAGTTATGTTATTATAGTCTTCTGTTTTGACAAGATGTTAAATCAACAACATCCTCTGTTGAGCACCATAGACTCGTACATAGAGCCACTTTTGAAACGCGTTTTACAAACTAAAAAACTTGGTAAGTTTTACATTATTAATTTTTATTTTCATTTCCTGATAAATTGGTATTTTTATTATGGATATATTACATTTTTTGAAGGTGTTCCTTACGGTCTGATAAAATTGGATTCGGTATCATCAAGTTGCAATAAGAATAAAAATGATTGTTTCAAATTATCGATTCCCTATGCTGGAGAGCACCTTATGTGGAATATACTATTTGATTCACAATGTCCAGAAATAGGTCCGGATTTCATATTCAATGATCAAAATTTTTTAATAGATCCAGACATTGATATTTTATCTACTTGGGTACCTAGTCTTGTTAAATGGAATCCTAATGATACCGATGCACTGCTCAATGTTCTAACAGAGTTATTATTGTATTACAAGGAACATCAGGTAAGCAATAAACATAGCAATGCATAAGCGCAATGTTGATTATATAATATGGATGTTGTATGATAAATTAATATATATATGTAATATATCTTATAACAATTATAATTGGAGATCAAACTGATAAGAATAAATCTAATTAAGAGAAATCCTATTTTTAGTCAAGATGGATCTTGATTTTACTATGTTTCCATGTGAATTAAATACATGTCCAATTCTGCAAACATACTAAAATCTTTTTTATTTTTGAGATAATCATGAGCAGAACTAGAATAAGTGATATCATGTATTAAATTAAAAAACAAATAATTTTGATGCTAATTAGAGTATTTTACAAGAATATTAATAATTTAATATTAATAAGACTTAAAAACTGCGAATAAATTTATTACAAAAATATTATATTTTATAGAACTTGAAATACATAGATTTATTATATTCAGATATATGAAGGTAAAGACTTTTATATTTCTAGATACAGTTACTTGGAAAACAGGAAGATCGATTACAACTTGAATACAGCACACTTGTTGGAGAAACAGAGATATGTAAAGAAGATATAGAAGTCATGATGTTGCTAGGATTAAAACCTGTGGAAGCGAGATTTTTAATTCGCATATCTGTGGATTTTACTCGATTACCTCCGCGTATGAATAAATCACAGACTGATGAAGTAATGCTTCTAGTAACATTTTATGGACCAGATTGGAATCGTATTTCTCCACAACTTTATTTATCTAAGACCTTAGAAGATGCTATTGGTAGACCAGAACCTTTACTCATTCCACCATTACCACCTAACAAATATCTAATGGATTATGTTCCTGAAGTAATAAAATTCCTGGAAGAAAAAGTATATAATTTCTCATACATTTTACAAAATTACACAGAATTCGCAAATATTTATATATATTCTTTGTTGCAGATAAACAGTGCAGTTCAATGTTTTGAAAGCAGAAAAGAATTTATCGTGTTTCTACTTGTATTGCAACGCGGTAGCATAGTAGAATATGATGCTATAGAGTTTAATTGGATTATTATTTTATTGGAACATCGGGACTTCCATTTTCTCATACACTTTAATCTTCCATCAATATTTCCGAAAGAAAAACCACAAATTGCATTACAATCGGTATATCATTTGACATCACAGGGTATCTTATACAGAGAAGTATTGGATGATGTACCATATAGTCCTAGATGGTCGATGAAATTAATGGTTGACAAATTATTAACGTACATAATAGAAAATGCTGTTCAAAAGTTTCAAGCGAACTCTATAAAAAATAATCGTTTTTAATAATTTATTCTGAAAAAGTTATATTTTATTATAAAGAATGTTTAATAGTTGCAATTGAAATAAAAACTGTTTCGTTCCAATGTAATAAACATCGATATGTTTTCATGTATCCTTTTTTTTTAGTTTTCGACAGTTATATTTTTTAGCTTAGATAATCTTTTACACAGTTGATATGAACTTAATGAATAATTTGTACAAATCATTCTATGAATATATGGAAAATATACCAAATATTTCATAAATAGATGTTTGTAAGAAATACCAATACAAATGCTCTATTATTATTTAAGTAATTATTCAGTAATTATCTACTAATTAATACTAGCATTCGTGTTGATAGTTATTTAAAACCAAAATTATATTTAAAAGCAGTAATTTTTTTTTAAGTATTGAATTATATAAAACAAAAATTCATAGCACTAGTTCATTTGTATCATATATGTTTTAAAGAAATATTTTTATATGGCAATTTTATACCATTCGATAGAGCAAAGTTTCAGCTTTAAGAATCTGTTCTTTAAATGAATTTATAGTATGTGCAGATGATTTTTTTTTGGAGTTTATGAGCAATCAAAATCAAATGCTCCTTTTAGGCTTGAAATCTTTTTTTTTTTTTTTTTTCAAATTTAAGTTCCGATTATTTTTAACAAAGTTAAGCTGGAAACGCAATGAAAAGCACAGGCAATAGGAACAGGGAATAAGAGATTTCAACCTATCAGAAAACGTTTATTCTAGTATACACGGTTATCTGATAGGTTGTTCCCATCGCCTGTGCTTTTCATTCTATTTCCAGCTTTACAGTTTACTCGAATTTGAAATTTGTAGAAATTTTTGTTTCAATATCCAATTCAACATTTCCGGGAAAGAGGAACGTCGATTGGCCGATACGTGAGACGTCTTATTCCCTAGCATACCGCCGCGTCTCGCGTTTAGGAATTATCAATTCTGTCCGGGTTGCCGTTGGCAGCCCTGCGTACGTCGCGCAGCGCAAAGAGCGTGCGCAGAACGGAATCTTCTCAAAAGTGTCCGGCCGCCGTCACCTGTGCTCACGACTCGAGGTAAGTGTTTACGCCTTTATATCGTTTTTTAAGGAAAACTTTACGGTATCGCAGCATGTACGCGGTCGCGGTGACGCGTCGTGTGAAATTGTCGCCGAATACGGGAGTGTCACGTGTCAATACGCGTCGTGGGACTGGCAAATATGTTCGCGGCGGCGGCGGCAACACGGCGGCGGTCCTTCGAGACCACCGCGCCGCGGCTGCCTTCGCGTTGCCTGTTTTCGCCGTGGCAACTTCACGCGATGCATCGCTATTGCTGCGACTCCGCGGCGGTCGCCGCCTGCCACTTTCCTTCTGTCACCCGAAGTTCGTCGCGGACCAATTGTTTCGTGTTTTTTCTCTCATGGACGAAAACCGCACGTTGCAGCTTCTCCGCTTGTAACCGGCTGTCGCGTCGGTTTTCCCGCAGGGTCGGTCTCGTTCATCGCATCGCGCGGCGTTTGGCGCGTCCCGCATCGAGACGCCGGGATTTTACTCGTTCGTAACGTAGTCACATATCGTGTTGTGTGTATCATGCCTGCGCGTAAAGCGTCGTAAGTATCACCTGTCATGGCGCGCGCCGCCGTCCCTGCCGCCGTTATTACACGGCTTGCTCCAGTCACGGCAATATTGCAATTTGTTTACTTTCGGTCGCGCTCCTCGATTGCGTATTCAACCCTCCATAAATCTACTTTTCCTTCCTGAGGGGAAAAAAAAAAAAAATGACGATCGCGAGTTTCGCGCGTAGATTTCACCGTGCAAAATAAAAATTGCAGTTTCCAGTATTTACAGCTAAAAAAGAACAAACTTCGTCTCATCTGGATGTCAATCTTAACGTAACTCAACCCAACCTGACCCTAACCTGCCTAACTATCTATGCTTACGCGCGCAGGCATGCTCGGGCAGCCGCGCAAAGTGAATCGTCAAAATCGTCTTTCAAAATCGCTCTCGATATTTAAGATTTATTTCCTTCCTTCCTCCATATATTTCACAACATTTACATGGACGAACCTCGATTATTACGTATCTGCTCGGTAATTTTGCCGGATGGCTCAATTTCGTTCGTATGTTAAATTTGTCTCGATTGACACGCTTGGGGACTACCCGATCATGTTCTATCCTCTGGAAATTTTTTAGATGCAAGACAATGAACGTGAAATTATCGATGTTTACAGGACAAGTGTAACGTCGACGTGTTGACGATCATGTGGCGTGCAGGGGGAAAGAGGGTGGCCACGATGGCGGCCGCCACGCGCCATGTCGCAACCACGCTCTTGCACGTCATCTTGCGCGTTCCCTTTGCCCCCTTTCGGCATCCTGTTGCGCGTCGTGTCCACCGTGTGCAATGGGGGGAAAGCGCACATTAGCATTTTTTTTTTTTTTTTTCTTGTACTTGCACAGACAAACGTTATACGCCAACGGCCCTTTTCGCGACAGATCTAAGAATTCGCGAAATGTTACATTAGTTCGTTCGGAAATTTCAAATTTTCTAGCTCAAAATAGTATATTGTACATTTTTTTAAATTAGTGATTATACCGTTCCATAGAACAGTTTCAGCTTTAAGAAACTTATTTCTTAATTGTGGTACAATGATTTTTAACGGAATCATGAGCAAAATTAAAAAAAAAAAACAAAATGCTCCTTTATTCAACTTGCAAATAACTCAGGAACAAAAAATCGTAGGAACATTTTAGAAAAATGATTTTTTGTGAGGAAAGCTTCAAGCTTTCAAATATGTAGTTGACAATTTTCACAATTTTTTTGGGCACGTGAAAGACCCACAAAGCGAAAAGAAAATTTTTCTTCTTTTTCAACTTGTAGTTTTTTTATATGTAAGAAATATCAAACTCATAGAATTAAAATATTTTTTTTTTGTTTTTTAAAGGAAAGATTTCAAGCTTTAAAATTCTTTTTTAAATTTAAATTTTGTTTATTTTTTATGAAGATGTTTTATACATATACAGTTTTGAGCTAGAAAATTGAAATGGACTTTTTGAAGAATCTAATAAAAGAATTAAAAGACATACTGACATCGATCCTGTTTAAATAGAAAACAGCTATTTAAATATAACGTTGATTTTGTTTAAAAATATCCAAACTCGCAGATTTACTCTTAATGCAATCGGAATGAAAGAAAAATTGCTTACTGTACTTTTTATGATTTTTTTATTTATAATGATTCTGAACATAAGCACATCAGAATACATCAGATTTAGAGAACATTGAACTTTATTATAATTCATAATTTTTTTCGATTGAGTTGAAATGATAAGATTGGGTTTTCTTTTCCTTTATGCACACATGTTCTTTTTAGGATATAAACCCGTAGTCAGACTTTATACTTAAAGCTTCTTTAAGTTTATCTTCAGATATGCTTTACGAATTATTTTATTGAGCATCTAAAGATAAATTTATTTATTGAAATACAATGTTAGCCAACGCAAAATATTTGTGTGCGTGAAAAATATATATTAATACATAAATAAATTAGACGTTTCAACCCCGTTTTTGAATTATCCTCAGTACAGTAAAAAAATATATATTTAATTTACAGTCGTTCTTTTTTCCTAATTTTCATATATTCTAATTACTCAAATTTCAAAAATTCCTGTATGGAAATAGAAAGAAAATTGCGGATATTTAACATCGTCAAGTGTCGCAATTCCCCCGATAATTAATGATTACGAGTATAAAGTATTGACCTTGATATGCACATGGACATACTTTGAGTTTCATAAACGTTACAACCTGAAATACAGCTTTGGAGAATCGATCTGTGAATTGGAAGATAGTATCGTATTAAACCTTCCCAATGCATGAATGCGATACAAGGATTTGTAACAGAACACAAATCAACAAAGGCAAATCGGCAAAAGCAAAAGGATGAGCAAGAGAAAGAAGAGATGAGCGCAATGTAGAAAACAGCGGTGGCGTCGACAAAACACGGATGGACTAAAAATAGCACAAAGCACAAAACAGAGTGCAACGTGCGGATTATTATGCGAGACAAGGCGCGTTCTCGAAATAACGCGGTGTTTTGCTTTTTTTTTTTTTTTTTAAATATATTTGCACGTCTCTATATCTCTTCCTGCCGAAATTTGTCGTGTCACAAAAGCATCGGACTCGAAAATTCACGAAACTTGAATTCTCATGGAGTTGTCTGCGTACATAATTTGCGATATTTGAAGCGTCGTATGACGAATATCGATGCAATAAATGGAATTAAATTGGAAGAACTAAAAAATTTCTAATACTGTTTTAATATTGTTTTAAATAAATGTAGCAGTCAATATCTGGAAAACATAATCATGAATTTGAAATTGGAGTAAACAACTGATGGAATATTTTATCAATTAACAAGCTCTCGCGATTGTCTTATCTTACGATGAGATACAATACGTTGCAATCGTATTAATTGCATCGGTACCACTTGACCTTCGAGGAATCGGTGCTAACCTTGTTTAATGATTGAAAATATATGAATACGTATACCTACAATGTTGTAAATAAGTTTTCAGAAAAACGTGCATTTTTTTTTTTTTTTTTTCATTGTCAAGGCAAGATTGAATTGTTGTGTACAACATTTTTATAAAGAACGCTGTTTATTCGGATAATTGCTGTTTCTTCTCAGTCTCTTTTAACAGGCAAATCGGTATTTTTGTAGAGAAAATTAATCCTATCAGGATTTTTCAAGAACTTTAGATTAATGACGAATGAAGTTATTTACAATTGTAAAACATTGACATCAATGAAACTACATTTCCAAGATCCATATACATCGGAAAGAAATTTGATTATATCGAAATAAATTGTTCCATTATATATACACTTGCGGGGTGTTCCCTCGATGCTCCAACCTTGTTGTTTGAAAGTGTTTCGTTAGCGAGGGATACATATGTGAACGAGTGCACGTGCACGTAGTCGAGAGCCGAAGGAAAACGAGTTTTCTGCGAGTGCATAACACCGTCTCTCTTGCTCGCTCGTTACCAGCCAATCGAGATCACGGATTCAGACACAACCTCCGCTCGGCCTCCATGTCCATTGGCTGACCGCTCGGTGACGTTGTTGACCCCCTTTTGAAATTCGGTAAACAAGATCTCGCGAGAGCCCAGAAAACTGCCTGACGAATATCTACATGAGACGAATGAGAATGAGTAAATTACTTGCACAGCTCGCCAAGAATGATTAAGAAAATGTTTCTGTATGTCACGCAATCTGATCGTCGATAGTATAATTTCTCTCAAATGACGATGCTGGAAAACTTCTGACAGAAAGTCTATTCGGAAAGAAGTATAGTAACTGCTGAATTGTCGATATAAATATAGATTTTAAATAAAACGTTTAATTAGTAAATGATTGTTTCCAGGAGCAAATGATATTGACTAAATTTACAAACTTAGTAATCAATCGTTTCAAACTAGGACAGACCAAATTGCTTCAAATTAAGAACATCATTATAAATTGTCTTTTAAATGTGAAAATAAGTGTGATACATAACTTCCTAAAAAGTTGGTCACTAATCGTAAAATTTACGATGGAACGTACTGGCAAAATTCCTTCCAACTTCACACACTGTGCAAAGTGAACAGTTCGACAGAAAAGATAACGTTATTTTATTAAATTAAGCTTACTTTAATTGCGAGGTTTGAGCGAAGTAAGTTTATCTCATGCGAGAGAATCATATTGTGATAAGTGAAGCCAATGGATTTTCAATCAACACTTACGTGTCTAATAATGATTTACTAGATTCTTGGAGCACGATATTAGATAAATTGATATTTATGATAAAACATGAACAAGAAAAATTCCTTCCCGATTTCTGTTCAATTCAGCACTGTGAAAGCTTACGAAGTGAAGTTTGGGGCAGAAAAGACAACTTCATTTTATTAAATGCATTTCAATCGCGTGGCTTGAACGAAGTGAGGGCTTGTCTCACGAGGGGATCATCGCGATAAGTGAAACCAAGTGAGACCATTCAGGGTGAGGAAGCGATAGGGAGGGGGGGGGGGGGGG
>NW_017275390.1:1327806-1359039 GCF_001594065.2 Cyphomyrmex costatus
GGGAGGGGGGGGGGAGGAGAAGAAGAGAGAATTCGTCGGTCGCGCGAAGTCAAACGAAGTTCGACTCACGCATGGACGTCAAAGAGAACCTTAGAGGAAAAGGACGAGAAGATCAGTTTGACGACGAAACGCTGTAGGCACGCGACAGAAACTCGAGGGAAGGGAGATGGGGGGGGGAGGACGCGCATGCGCACGCCGCTTAGTGACGCTTCCCGGCGCGCGCCGCGTAGCCACGCTTCTTGCCATACGCGCGTCACGCCGTCACGTCTGGTCTGAACCATCTGAACATTGTCGCGAACGAGCGCGGTTTTGTTGAGAGAATTCCTTTTAAGAACGCGTGCGCGCGCGAAGATCGCCGTGATCGAAATCGCGAATAAGGGTGAAAGGAGTGGAAAAGGAGCCAAGCGTCCGAGTCAGTTTAAAGCGGTTCGAGCGAACTTTCTGGAAGCGAAGGGGAAAGAGTGAGAGACCGGATTTTCTCTTCCATTTTGAAAAAACACAAGCGGCTTGAACCCGATTATTAGTGTTGTTCGGACACATCTGTGTCAATAGCGGTCAACAGCGGTTTCTTTTTCGTTTGTTTTGATCTCGACACCTCTCCACGGTGTCGGTTTAAAAAAAAACCGGAGGATCAAGGAGCGTCCTGTGTCCCACAGGGACGGAGATCCATTTTGAGAAGGAGACAAGCGGTCGAATTGGAAACGGCGTCACTTTTGACTTGACACGTTCTCGGCGACACTGCCTTTCACCTTGGTCATTTATATTGCGTTAAATTCGGAAAAGAAGGAAATTAGAAAAGTGAAAAACTATCACTGAAAGAAGAAACGGCTCAATTTTGTAAACGAAAAATAAGTGTCTGTCACTGCCTTTTGATATAACTTAGCAACAGTGTTTTTCATCGTAGTTTCCATTAATTTCGAGATCTTCGAATCTCGATTCTTGTGATCCTTCGACGAAACATGAAGCTAGTAGCGAACGTGCTTGATAAAATCAGCGATCATCATGACATACATTTGATGTTACTTTCGCGACAACCATACTTTTTGGACACCTTATCTACGTCTGTGTTACTTTGTGAACTTCAGGCATGTTCGACTTTCAAGTATCAATTTTAATTTAAGCATACCGCGTAACTTCGTGATTAATCATGATATTCACCTGACACCGTATAAGATATGTACAAATCTTATTAATGTTTTGCGAGAAATTTTGATTTTTATAAAGACCTATATATCTTCTAAATATTCTTCCACCTTTATACGTTTTATAATTTTATGTAA
The DNA here is from genome assembly GCF_001594065.2 of Cyphomyrmex costatus. NCBI lineage: Eukaryota > Metazoa > Arthropoda > Insecta > Hymenoptera > Formicidae > Cyphomyrmex > Cyphomyrmex costatus. Next base: position 1,329,087 of record NW_017275390.1, read on the forward strand.
TTTGCCGAATATCATTTGTCACGTACTTAAAGTATGTCCATCTTATTGTTAACTTTAATTTATTCCAATTTCACATGGCGTCCATGTTATACCGCGTGATATTTTCTTATAGTGATATATTTTCTTATATTTTACGTTAAATAATTATGTTCGCGTTGAACCTTAATTTGCATAAATATTTCTGTACTTTTAATTTATTTTTAATTTTTTAAAATATTTTTGTTCTACTTATAAAATTAATACAAATTATATGATTTCTATAAATTATTTTATAATACATTTTACACATATATTTTAATTTTCATATGCTATATATTAAAAAATTTTTAGCATTAAAATATTTAAATATTTTGAGTTTCTCTTAAAAATACACTTTTTGTACAATTTATCCAAATTTTAATATAATTTTTATGCAATTATGTGTTGCTCAATAAAATATATATTCATCGTATTTACAGAATAATAAAAATTTATAAAATGACATATAATTATTTTTGTATGTGATATAAAAATGTAAAATTGTAAAGATGTAAGTTTTATAAATATTAATATGAAATTTTGTTATAACATACATATCTATTAAATTACAGAAACGATAGTGACATACACAGTGAGCAGAATGTTCAGTTTTCACAAACCAAAGGTGTATCGATCTAGTACAGGCTGTTGCATTTGCAAAGCTAAATCCAGCAGGTAAAAATATTGTATTATTCAAATATTTATACATATATGTATGTATGTCATATGATGAAAATATAATAGTATAGTTATATATATAATTTTTAATTCTTTTATTTTTTCAAAATTAATATTACATTATTTTAAGTTAAATTAATATTACAATTCATGTTGACATTAAAATCTTATATAATATAAATGTTATTTATGTAGTAAGAGTTAATGTCATGATATTAATTCATAACATATTGATGACATTACACATATTTTGTTATTATATAGTTACATATATATTATTTTATTTTTATATTGTTTTGATATAATAAGTGTTTATAAATTTTTATAGTTCGAGATTCACAGATAGTAAAAAATATGAAGATGACTTTATGCTATGTTTTCAACTCGATGAAAGACGTAGCGGAGAGATATGTAATGCTTGTGTGCTTCTGGTAAAGAGATTTAAGAAGCTTCCTCCAGGAAATGAACGCAACTGGAGACATGTTAGTATCTATATTGAGTGATAATCTTATTTTTATTATTTGAATTTTAATCTTGTGGATATATAAATATCATTATTTATTAAATTGCTTTTTGATTCTCTTGATTCAATTTTGATTGTTCTTAATTACAATCAAAACAAATATTTTTCTACTTTATGAAAGAGAGAATTATACAAACTTCTTTTTTGTGACAATTGCAAGGTATCAAATTTTTAACTTGACAAGTGACTACTGTAACATTAAGATATACAACACATTTGATATTTCAAATTATATTATCATTAAGTTTAAATCAATTTTTTTTACAGGTTGTAGATGCACGTGCTGGTCCTGGTATTAAGTCACTGACAAAATTTAAAGCAAAAAATAAAAGAAAAGTTAAAGATGCATCTGACAAACTCGGTAAGAAGAAACATGTCTATGTAAAAGCAGAAGCAGATCGAGAACAAAGCTCACCAATAAGCGATGACTTAATAGGTTGGTTAAACTGAATATACCAAATTTTTTTTATTAATCTAATGTACATGATTCAGCATTTAGAAAATATTAAAGTTAAAAGATAGAAATAAAAATTAGGTATTTTAATAATATATCTTATTAATATTTAATAATTTTATTAACACATTCTCTTTTTTTTTTATTGTAGAAGATTATACATTGGCAGATAGTAGTAAAGCTTCGAGCAGATCGGAAAGCATCTCGGATGATGACGATGATATTGGCTCTAATGATAAACAACTGGATCTCGTTCAAGATCAAGATATGAATGATGAAGATGATAATGGTTTTTTGGATTTATCTTATTACAAAAGGTAATATTATGAAAGCATTTCATAAATACTAAGAATTTTGAAACTTAATTTGCAAATTAAGAATTCTTTACAAAAATTAAGAATTTAAAAAAAATTAAACTTAAAAAATTTGTGAAACATTTTATAAAATCTAAAGAGTAGAGATGACTCAATAGCTACTTCTATTTATTATACATTTATATATTTCTTACATTTACATGTTTATTATGAATGTATATTTCTTTTATTGATACATCAAAATATTTTTTATTATATATATATATAATATATATTTTAATTTGCGTTTATTATATGATCTTTCTTTTGTTTTATACAGAGAAATTATTTGCTGTGGCAGCATTTTCAGAGGCGCCAATGGTGAAATTATAATATGTCCGTCTAGCCTGAAACCTTGCGTAAATCTTGCCAGGCGGAAACTTCTTTCTTCTTTAACAGTTGCCAGTCCCACTCACAGTTGTGCATCCACCAGTCCTATTCATAGCGTTGAATCGCCATCAAGTTCGGAAACAAGTTCGAAACAAACGAAGACAGATAGCGACTCTTCATCCGATTCTGGTTACGATGAATCCTCCAATCCGGGTGAGAGCAAAATAGCGAAGAATGTCCAAGTTCAAGCAGATGTGAAAATGATAGAGGAAGCTGTGAGACCTATAGAACTCGATCAGTTATCGAGTTGCAAAACCTTACAATCTGTCAACGTTACTAATCAGTCACTTCAATCGGTCTCCAATTAATGTCGGCCCTTTATAGAGGGTTAATTTATTCCTTTACTTATGACACACACGCATAAATATGTACATATATGTATACAGGGTGTCTATTAGATATTTTTTATTGCAATTTTTTATAAAATCTTCAATATAACGAACTTTTTTTGGCAAAAATTTCAAATTTTTAATTTTTAAAAAATTTTATATTTCTACAATACATAAAGCAAATTTTTACAATATTTAATTCTTTTAAATTTCAATTTAGAGACGATTTTTCCTCATGGAGAATATTCGAATTTTAATTTTGTAATAGAATTTTTAAAATCTTGCTTATTTAAATTATTTTTCATTATATTACTATACATTGTTAATTCTGCTTTACTTATTGTTTAAGTTATTTTTCATATTATTACATATTGTTAATACATGAGGATAATTAAATAATACAAAAACGTTATTTCTTTAAAAAAAAATTTATTAGGATTTTATGGGAAATGTTTTATGTAGTCAATTCTAAAACACGAAAGGAATACTTAACGATGATAAAAAGTTTTTCTCTCGAAAGTGAAACCGTTCATGATTAAAGTATATTTAAAACATCTACCTAAAAATCCGTACAATTTCTTTTTATGGAAAATATTTTCTCTGGAATTAGTACATCTCGCACAAGATACAGTAATTTGTTGCAGTATAACACTATCACCCTGTATATACGAATAGGTATAAGCTAACGTTAATTAAGTGCACTATCCCCGGGCAGCAAAGTGGCTCTGAAAGGTTTCAAACCTTCACCTCGAAGGTTTAAATGCCATTTGGATGCAATTTATTATGCTAAGAATAAATAGAATTAATCGTAGCAAAGGACTGACGTAAACCGCCATTTCTCGAATCGATAATTTTTAAGTCTTATATTAAGCAATATAAACACACATCAAAGTTCTGTGATGATATTGTAAAGTAAGAGACGCTCAGATTTCTTATACCGAACAGCGATCCGAGTTGGCGGTTTACGTACTCATTTTTCTAACACGTCAAGTGCCACCGCTTAAGGGGAGAGATATGTAGGGTGTACTGAAACAACCAAAGATAATGTCAAAAAAGTCATATATAATTAATGAAATATTAGTACTTTTATAAAATTTTCTAATTGAAATCAGATATATTAAATAGTTACGTGTTAAGGCTCCTGAATACCGGCGACGGCCATGTTGGAATTGTGACGTCATAGGCGAGAAAAACACATTAATTTTTCTTACGTCCCATTTTTTGATAAAGACAATTTGGATAAATTTAAAAGGCAAGACCGTTCAAAAACACTTGTGAAAATTGCCGGAAACTGTCCTTTCCTCCTCCGATAGTCAGTAAATGGTTGTAAAAGGCACGTAAAGTGAGTCTATACTCGGGCAGAATCACACAGTTTAACAACTGATGAAACGAGTTAAATATACGCTTTTATATAAATTTCACGATAACTGCAGTTTCCGTTAATTTTTAGGACTTTCACTAGTACGAGGGAAGTCACATTTTCACAAATAAGCAAATATTGACGAAATGGCACGCAAGAAAAATTTTGTCGTCAAAACTGGTCAAAACATTACTTTTCCACGCCTATTATTTCAGCCTTTTACCATGGCGAGGCACTATACACACACACACACAAGCATGAATCTCTTGTCTATGTGCTCCCCTTCTGTCCGAAAATGAGCACACGGACATGAGCTTGCATTTATGTGTATAACTATCAGTTTTGCTAGGCTACCGACTAATTCGGTGTCGCTACCATCAACACAGAGTTCTTGGCTGAGTATTCAGGAGCCTTAAATATCTGAAATTTTTTATGGAATTTTATAAAATTTTAAAGTTTTAATATTCTTAGACTTTGATAAAGAAAAAAGCAAAGTTTCATGTATAACAATTTAGTAATTGATTCAAGTATGAAGATGTATTGAGGTTTAAACACTTTTATCGAGAGAAAACTAAATTGACAAAAAAGAATAGATTTTTTTGAAGTGATATCTGATGGTTGTTGCGAGACACCTTGTATAAGTTCCAAGCTGCCAATCGATTCTCGTCTGGGTCCAAGAAAAAAAAAGAAAGCAAGGAAGATGAAAGCGGAAATTTCTTGTATTTCCTTCCAGATCATGATGTTCCATGACGTAAATTAATTAATTAATAGTAGTCATATCGACGACCCAAGACGATAGCAATAAAGAAATTGTTTGTGCAAACAATTTTACAGCGGGGCTATTGATAAAGTCTGTTTTTAGTCTGTATTTAGACAGTATTAGTAGGAAAATGAAAGATCTAGGTAGGAGAATTGAAAGTGGCAATCAGATTGGCAAACTGGACCAGCGAATCTTTGTTTGATAATTTAGAGAATATGATACTTATATACAGAACCATTTCTATAGAAAGAGAGAATAAGGAAGAGAGAGAAGAATATATAAATAAAAACTGTTAGTTCCTAGTTAACAAAGAGATGGGCATGCTTCGATTGTACGTTTAGCGTAAAGTTTGTTCAATTCTCATTTTGTATGGGACGTTCATGATTAATCGCGACTGTTTTCATATTAATGGATCTCTTATTAATTTGGAATCGGATTTTTCTGTAATGAAAGTAAAAAACCGACTCCAAATCAATTGTAAAATTTATAAAAAATAAACTTCTGCTAGTGTTTGAATCCATATAAAAATCGAGAAACAAGTTTTAAAGATAGTCGGAAATGAATGTTTGAATAAATTGTTTAATCATTTTCGACTATTCTCTTTAGCGCTAAGTACACGAAGATAAAACGGGCTAAAAAAATGTACAATCTGAGTACCTGCTGAAAACAAGCCGCAATTGTCATGGTGGATTTGTTTTCACGATGTTTTCTGTTTTTACTAACGCACAAAAAGAGATAAATAAAAACGGCCATTTGACGAAATTCATGTAGAATTTGAAAAAAGAAAGAACAAAGATTTATTAAAAGTAGGATTTATATATCCGTGGAACCGAAAATCTGTAATGTAAAGATTAATTAAATCTATTTGCATTGAAAATCCGTTTTCAACATATATCAAAGATTCTGTCTTATATAATCTTTTTATAATAAATATGCAATACGTCACATATTCGATGCTATAAAACAATACTTAAGAATATACGTTTTCATTATCTAGATGTAACAAAAAACCACGGATTTATAAATCGTTATATTTCAAACAAGCAAAGAAAACGTAATGACTCTTGGCTTAAAAGTTGGATTTGACGTAATAAAGTATGAAATGTGCAATAGATATTGTCGAACCCGTCCAACGCTAAGCGAGTCATTATCTTTTGCTCAACAAAACTCGAAATCTAGAGTTGTAAGAATGTGATAATCAAAATTATTTGAATTTCGTGGTTTTTATCATGGCCCCAAAAGAGTAATCTCACTTTGAATTTAACAAGTTTATAAAGATCAGAATAATAAAGGAAATCAAATACAATTTGATAAAATTAGAGATAAAATTATATATATATTAAGATTTAAATTATTAAATTGTGAAAATAAAAAAAGCTCGTTTAAATTGCCCATCAGACTTGCGAAAGCTCATCGACAATCGTATAAATCGTAACAGGAAGCGATAACAGTTTTTTCATAATCAAACATCGAAAAGTCTGGTCTATCAAAGGATAACGCTAATCGCCTTTTCCCGCGATAGATCACATTTGTACATTTCTTGTATGATCTCTATCATTTCTCTTAATTGTGAGAGATATATACAATACTGATCATTATTATTATATTCTCTTACTATGATTTACTATGATCGTAATTAATATGTGCGATGTGATCGAAGCTGCATCATATAGCAAGAAAGAATATATAGTACGAATTTATATTTAAATGGAATTTAGTATTAAATATTCGTTATAAATATTTAAATCTAAATTTTTTTTTAATTAAATTTTTAGCATTTAATGTATTTATGAAACTAAAAGGCTCGACACAAAACTCAGAAAGCGAGTACTATGATTCCGTCTAGATTACAAAACATACTTTCTCTTATTTATTTATTTCATAAGTCGACTTCATTACTGGACATAATATTCCTTTTTTATGTAAATTTATACATGTACATCATATGCACATATATTTTTATATGGATCAATGATCTTTCGTAATTTCTTTACACTGCCAGAAAATAAATGCAGTTATTGATAAAATAACGGGAATTGCAATGCCTGGCAATATATCGTGAAAATTTATTTATTTCTCATGTCCTTAAGTGATCAATTAGTATCAATTATTAGCTATTAAATTGGTATTAATTAATATTTTTAAATACCATTAACGTATTGATGGTACCGATATTAATTAATTTATACCAATTGTTAGTTAATTTTTTAAATATTCAAGCAAATTTTATCAACGATATGAAATTTTAAAAAATTGCAAAATGTTTTCATATTCAAATGTGGTGTGATAAATGGCGTATCAATATAACAGAAAAATATTCGAATATATTTAGGAAAATACTCGAATTTTAGAGAAATAAAGAAAAACGATTAGATTGTAAATTCAAATTTTATTTATCAGAGGATATATATATATATATAAAGATATATGATATTGTATAAATATATACAAGTACATGATACAAAAATTTACAATAGAACATAAGATATGATACAGAAAAAAATACAAAACGCAAATGATAATATAAAAATACAATAAAACTAAAGTTGTATATATCGCGGAGACAACTGTAAAAGGAGTAAAAAATTAACGAAGTTATTTAAATAAAGAATGTTTTTTACTTTTTTGTACAGCAAAATTAAAATCGCAAATTGTGAGCAGTTTTTACTAAGATTCCTGTGTAATATGTATGTAGCTTAACAGTAAGAAATGAACTTTTTATAATTTTGTGTAGTATGTAATTTCAAAAAGAGTTTTATAATTAAAAATTTTATAATTATAATTGGTATAAAAATGTCATTTACGTATCATAACTTCACAGTTCTGAAAAACTATTTCTCTTATTAATTTTGTTAATCGTAATAATAGAAAAGTCTCCGTGATAATTTGCTCCTTGTCAGTTGTTTATCCGTTGATATTGATATCGCCGAGACATCATTCGTGAATTTGTGCGTTACTTTATCGACAAATTAGTAGTATCTTAAGATAAACAAAATTCATTCTTTTTTTACATATTTAATTTAATATTATAATATTCGCGAGAACACACGCAATATAACGGCGTTATTATCGCCAGAGAAAGTTTTTCACATCTAGTTATATATCATGTTCAAAAATTCCAAGTATATTATATTTTTTATTTCAAATCAACCAGGACACGCGTGAAATAATAATTATTATTGTAATATATAAGTAAGATTACATGTACTAAATGACAAACCTGTACAAATAAAAATTTTATTCGGATTTGTTTTAAGCACTAATATATTTGTGAAATAAATTCGAATAAATCATATTTTTAAAATAATAACAATAAAAGTATATAAAATAACGAGCAAATAAGAGCAAAAATAGACGCAATTATCCGTGCATATACATAAAAATGTATTTAGATACAAAAATTATTACTTAAATCATACGTTTCGGCTCCATACAAGCCATCATCAGCGATATCACGAGTGCAAGATATAATAATCTAGTAACGTTTTGATATATAAAATTTTTTTAGTATATGTATTTACTTATTATCATGATAATAATCTATTATGATATCGACTAGCTATGTTAAATAATAAATAAATTCGGATTCTCGTAATAATAGAGAAACACAACCAAATTGTGTTCACAAAATTTTTTATACGTATTTTCTACACAAATATTGGTAAAATATACGTATTTTACATAATGATAAATATTTGATTAAATTAAAGCGCGTGTTCTCGCGTGTTATTTAATTAATGATAATCTAAGGACAGAATGTAAACAAGTAATGATCTACTGAAAATACATACGGTGTGATTTGTATATGTCTGCAAAAGTTTCGGGATTGGTTTTTTTTTACTTTTATACTATAAAATTTAATAATTGAAATATAAAAATAATGAATTATATATATATATATATGTGTGTAAAAAAATATATATATATATACATATAAAGAGTTGAGAATTATATAAATCGAGTGTTTCATATAAAATTGAATTTTTATTCACGTTTAAATTATCTTGCTACAAATCGCTTCAAAATTATTTTAAACGTTGATAAATTTTTTTATGTTTTAAATTTATAATAAATTTATTAGAATAAATTTATTTCTTAAAATTCTACAATCCTTGAATATTAAAATTTTAAAAACGTTAAAATTGAATTATACTTGTGTGTAAATTAAATTTTAATATGTAAATTTGTTTTGAGTGAAATATTGAGTTAGATTATAACTAAATTTTCGAACCTAAAATATATATATATATATATATATATATATGTAACATTTTGAAATTTAAGGAAAATAGTAAAATATGGATAAAAATGCAGGAATTTTATTTGTACGATTTTGTGTAACAGATTAATTTTTTTACATATATTGTAAGAAAAAGCATTGGCATTATATTTTCCATTTAAGATAACTATATCTTTCAACTCGAGATACTTCCATAAGTTTCAAAGATCCGGAAGCTTTTGTGAGAGATTTAAGGAAAGGTTGAGTATAAAATTTCGCATAAATATTAAAAATGACGATTGTGAGACTGACCAATGTATTTAGCGGGTAAAATCTTTTTACAATGATATTTATGTATTTTGTATAAATACATAAATATCTTTAAATGTGCGTGTGTGTATAGAGATGAGATTATACGATTAATTTTTTATTTGTGCAAATATTAATCGCGACTCAACATAAGTGATGACTGCTATAAAATTAATATATTATTATTAATATATTACATTGATCAAGAAATTCATTCGTCTTTCCTATTTAATTTTTTCAAGTAAAGTCAATAATGAAATAATAATAACATATTAATGAGAGATAAAAATATTAATAAAACAAAATACGAATGGATTTTTTGATCAGGAAATTTATATTATATATATTATATATTATATGATTATCTCGCGTTATATATGGTTATTATTATTATATATATATACAGCGCATTTGTATATATATGTATAAAATAATTCCAATCATTGTGTATAATTAGGGATATTATACATACTGTGTACATTTTTATAAGGGATAATTATTATATTGCGCTCGATAATCTCGTCGGTTCTCGGTAGGCCGGAAGCATCCTTACGAATTTTGGCCGGAATGTTGTGCAACGGACGGGACGATCGGTCCTTTTTATAAAATAAAAGAAATACGCTACCTTGTATCCATGTACAACTTTGTAATAAATCAGTTTATTTGTAAGCGAGCAGCTCCGTTCTCTTTCAAGTGCATTGTATCTTTCGAATTTATTTTTGTGTAGAAAAAAAGAATCTGGTAATTTTAGATTATACCATATATTATATATTACTTAATATTTGCAAGATATTTACACATATATTTAAATATTTTTTACATATATTTTAATTAATATGCAATTATAGAGCATGCAGTAATAACTTAGGACGCTTTTAGCGAATGTCAATTTATTTATTTGAATTATTTTTCTCTACGTGTTAAATTTTCTAAACATTTCGGTCAAGTTTTGACCATCATCGGTAGTTAAATTATTATTAAGTCACCTTTGGAATTACATTATATTTTTTAAATTTATGTAATGCGGGGCATTTGGAATACTCCTATTTAAAACACATTTGCAATAGAAGTGTATTTTGTATATTGCATTTCCACAGAACATATGAAAGTATTACGTATTTTATATTTAAAATCAGATTGCAAGTTTTCTTGTATTTTGTAATTGAAATAATAAGATTGACAGTTTCGTATTTGAAATTCAAAATAATTAATATTTCGTTATTAATACTAAGATATAAAATACGATATATTTCTATATGTTCCCATGAAATACAAAATTGTCTTACAAATACTGATTTTAAATAAAAGTATTTCAAATACATGTGTGCCAGCTCTGATGTAATGTTATTATATGTTAGTTTTTTTAATATGTTAATTTTTTGTAACTATATATACAATGGTGGCAAAAATAATAGGTACACTGCAGATAAATCGTAATTTTATCTGCAGAAGACAGAAAAAAAATATTCAGATCAAGTATTATGTGTAGAGGTAATACTTTGAGGCTTTACATTTATTAAAAAATTAATAATTTTTCGCCTAAGTCGTACAATTATGAAATATTTAGTCTTAGAAAATTTTTGATAAAAAGTTATTGGCAAAAATAATAGATACAATTGCAAATCTTGTCTTTCTGACTAATATTTAGTCGCGTAGCCCTCATTTTGCAAAACTGCTTGACATCGGCGGCTCATTGAATCTACTGAGCGCTCGCATATTGATTTTAATGTGTTGTACCGAGCTTTCTGAATTTCTTGCCATAATTGAGTTTTATTTTAAATTTTCTCCTTTGGGATTGCCTTTTTTATTTCATACCACAAGTTTTCCATGGGATTTAAATCAGGAGATTGTGTTAGCCATTTTATCACAGAGACTTGATTATCTTCAAACCACGTTTTTACAAGTTTCGACGAATGTTTTGGATCATTTTCTTGCTGAAAAGTCCGTATCAGTGGCTTATTCTATTTAGCATAGGATAACACATGATGTTATTTAAAATGTCACAATAAATCTCTTTTGTCATCGCTTCCTTGATCCAGAGGGCCGACATCATTGTAGGAGAAGCATCTCCAATCCATGATATTTCCTCCGCTAAACTTTATATTGTCTTTTTGGTGAATTTAGGATTGAACGCAACATTTGGAGACCTCCTCACAGTTAATGCACCATCAGATCCGAACAAATTAATCTTTGTTTCGTTGCTCCAAAGAATATTTCTTCACTGCTTTTTTCTCTCTTCACTAACAGTTTTTAAATATTTATTCGCAAAAGTTAAACGATCTCTAATATTCTTCTTACTCAAGTGGCACTTTTTTTGAGGTTCTAGCACACAATTTAGCATCTTGCAGTCTTTGACGAATTGTTCTTGCTGATATCGGTGCATTAGTTTGCTCCTTCAGTGTAAAAGAACTCGCAAAGGGATCGGCTTTGCATTTTCGAAGTATAGTAGCCGGTTAAATATTTCAGTTGTTTTTCGAGATTTCCCTCGCAACTCTACAGACTGCTGTGCTTTTAAGGCATTAACAACCATATTTTTAGACCATCCTATCAATTTAGATATTTTCCCGAGAGATTTTTCATTTTTATAAAGATTTTTTATCAATATTTTCTTCTCGTCTGTACAATGTTTCGATCTACTTATTTTTCATCAACTGTAAATAAGATTTATCACAAAATAATGTTGGTAAATATACTAATTGTAAATTAAACATAGATTTATAATCTCTGACAATAATAAAAGTGTCCAACAAAATTTAATAATATGGAAAACAGCTTGTACCTATTATTTCTGCCATCACTGTACATATAAAATTGAAAAATATAGAATTTTGTAAATTTTAAACTTGTCAGGCAAAGTGTCGAGATAGGCTACATTTGATGAAGGAGCTCTGGATTTTTTGACACGAATCTGATGATTATCTCGTCGATAACATATCGACCGATATTCTATTATTAATTGGATTTCAACTTACTACTCGCCAGACCAGATGTCGATGTTATCGGCCGGCTTTCATTCCATTTCATTCTTTGTTTGTGCGTAACATTTTCGTAATCACAAAAACTGATTAGAGTTTGTGTCTAATTATTTCGAGATTGAGAATCATCGAAAGCTCATTAGATATGATTAATCGTATCCGACCCCGTCTCGTAACTTTCGACGTGACTGGTACATTGCTGATGACCAAGTTCGAAGAAAACTACATCAAGGTCGGCTCGCAGCACGGTTTATTTATCGAGCCAAGAAAATTGGCGCGAAGTTTCAAAAACAATTACGCTCAGCTTAGTAAAGAGCACCCGATATACGGCAAGCACACAGGGTTAGGATGGAAGAACTGGTGGAAAATGATCGTATATAATGTGTTTAAAGAACAGCATGCTTCCGTGTCGACAGACACGTTGGATAAGGTAATATTAATGATAAAAATCTGTAGTAACATTCCTTTATTTCAGGTAGCTCCAGATAAATAGCTGTTCTTTAGATTTATTAATTTTTTTAGAACTCACCTTTTTATTTTACTAATATTACAGCAAATTTCTTTTTAATTAGTATTTCGATATCTAATGAACGAATTTTTACGAAAATTACTGACAAATTTCGTTTTATGCAATATTAGCCCAAACAAAACAAAATCATAACATCAAAATGATGTCAAAATGAGTGATTGATCGAAAAGTGATTTTTAATAATCATAGTTATTTTGACAGCATTTTAATGTTATAATGACTTGTAATATATTCAATCATTACAAATCATTTAACGATAGTGCTACAACTTCAGTATTGAAAATAATTTTTCTTGTTAGCTTTTTTCTTTCTATTTTATTTATTTTCTATTAATTGGTTCTGTTATTTTGTTATTGAATTATTACGTAAAGACCATTGATTTTATTTATCGTTCTCTTTTTTAGGTTGCTGAAAGTCTCATAAACTGCTATAGTACTAGTAAATGCTGGTATAAATATCCTGGTACTATTGATCTACTTGACTCCTTGCAGAAGAAGAATATCGTTTTGGGAGTAATCTCGAATTTTGATCAACGATTGGAATCAATTCTTGAAGACATTCAAATTCGTCAGTACTTTGCCTTTGTTTTGACCTCATACGATTTTGGAAAGGAGAAACCAAGCTTGTCAATATTCGAGGAAGCACTGAGATTAATGCAATATCATCATAAGGAGAAAATATTACCCAAAGAAGCAATGCACATCGGCGACAGAATAGACAATGATTATTTTGGAGCAAAAAGTGCCGGATGGAATGCTTTATTAATAAAACATGACAATAAGCTCGATGAAAACGAAGTGCCAAGGGAAGACATTTTTAAAAATTTGAAAGAGCTTCAAAGACACTTTGATAGCGTACTTAGAACAAATTGTATAATGCAGTAATAATTAATTATTTAATAATTATTTTAGGTTTATTTATACAGGGTGGCGTAAAGTGTTACAAACTAATAACTCTGAAAATATTTATCCTATCAAAAAGTTGTTCATGAGAAAGTTTTATATATTTTAGGGGCCTTTCTAACTATGTAAACAAAAATCCACCTTTATCCTCCCTTGAAGAGGGGCGGGGGATAACTTAAAAGTTTCAAATGGTACTCCCTATAAAATGTTACATATTTGGATTCTACGGGGGAAAAACAAATAAATTTTGTCTGAAACATTTCTTTGGAAAATACTCTTATCAAAAGTTACGAACATTTAAACCTTAATGTAGAGTGCATTGAAATTAATGATAATTAAATAAAACTTGTAGTTCTTCTGTTTTTTTTTATTTTATTAAATGTTCGAACTGTTGACTATTAACATCTAAACACTTATTAATTCTTTTTATAAAACTTTGCCTAACTCTAAACAACATTTTTGGAGTCACCTTAGTGCAAGCAGTATGTATTGTTCGTTTTAAGTCTTCTTTCGTCGTAAATGGTTGAGATGTGACATCTTCTTTAATATAGCTGCATAAAAAAATAGTCCAAAGATGTAATATCAGGTGAATGAGGGGGCCATTGAACAGGACCTTCTCGACCTATCCACCTGTCACGAAATATCTCATTTAAAAGAGTACTACATTCAAAAATAACTAAATACATCTGTATTTATATTTCCCGATAAATGTGTGTATTTATGTTTTTTTTGGTTAACATCAAGGTCGTTTTCATTATATCGTGAATACAACTTTATGTATCAATGGAGTTAAAGCGTGAATAAAATAGCTAAAAGTTTAAATGTTCCTAACTTTTGGTAGAAGCATTTTTCAAAGAAATGTTTCAGACAAAATTTATTTTTTCCCGTAGAATCCAAATATGTAACATTTTAGGGGGTCTTATTTGAAACTTTGATGTTATTATACTCCCCGTCCTCTTTAAGAGGGGACGCCGGGGATAGATTTTTGTTTACTTAGTTAGAAAGGCCCCTCAAAACCAAGCAATTTTTGTTTGATACTTTTCTTTCTATTGTTAAAAACAAGCGAGTTATTCAGATGACCTGTTTTAAATACCTCATCCTGTATACATATATAAACTTATTTGTATCTAACAATAATCTCTATGTAAAATAACTATGTTAACGATAATAACAAAATAGTCTGATAAAAAAGTAAGTTAAATATGCAAATTTATTAAGTTATACATATTGAATGTTTTTTTATATTTTTCAAATTTATGTATTTATATGCTTGTACAATTTCAATTTTTTTTATTACGTTGTATGTATATCTCTAGATATTCAGTACATCCCTTAGTATACACGATTAAGTCATTTGTGCACATTTTTTTTTTAACTAGGGATATCAAGTAATCAATTATAACATTTACATAAATTTTTTGAATGTATCAATTTTGTAAATATTTTATATATATATATATATAAAGATATTAAAATTATACATAAGAATCACATTTAATAATTTTTATATAAGTATATCTATAGTTGGATGAAAATGAACTGCGACACTAATAAGAATATATATTTAATAAACATTAAGAACAAAAATTGAACACAATTGTATATTTATAAAATGTACAAACTAAAATGGATATTAAAAGAGAATATTTACGCTATAATAAAATTTCAGAAATTATACACATTACTTTGTACAGAAATCGAAATTCTAATTAAAGTTCATAAAAAAATCAATGAAGTAGACAATAATAAAAAATCTGTCAATTACAATTAAAAAGCTTGTTATATATAAATATTAAGACTGTATGATCACACATTATATACCGATACGGAGACGGAAACTGTTGGAAACACGGTCACAATTCATAGATATTTAAATGCAGTGCGTATAATCGGAGTGTATATACAATCGGTGCAGATTCGCGTGTCTGCCTGCTAGAGGCATTTAAGACTGTGTATGTATATATACATACACGATCCGACGTTTGCGTAGGCGGACTGTGAGAACGAGGAACGAGCGTAGGAGACGGAATTGAGAAGGGGCGATGCGAGGAGGGCTCAAGAGGGCCGGGAGGTAGACGTGTGCAAGCGGCGTCGGCCGTCGCGCCGTTACACTCGTTGGTGGTCCACGGCAGAGCTCGCTCGCGCGTCTCACGTTGCCCAGCATCCGATCTATGGAAGGTTAATGGGAGATGTACGATCGATAACGATCGCTCGATGGCGGTGATCTTCGTCGATGGACGCGTTGCTTAACCTCGAAGACAGCCCTGATACGTCGGTCGGTTTCGTGAACAGTGAGAGGAGTCGGACAGAGTGTTCGGACAGAGAGATATTTTCTTACCTCGTGGGGCTAAAATGAGAGGGATCGGGATATGGGACCTGCTGTTGCTTGTGGGAAGCTGCGTCGTTCTAGCCGATCCCGAGGCCGATCCTTCGGAGGAGCTGTTCAATCGGCTGCAGCTGCCAAAAAATCGTAATGAGGACAAGTGTTATGATGAGAACGGCAGGCCGCAGGTTTGTCTCGATTGTTTGTTATTTATATGTAAACTGAATAAAAAAATGAGAATCTATAGTCTTCATTATCGTGGAAATAATCCTAAAAAAAAGTTATAGGTAATTTATTTATTTAATAAATATTGTGACGCAAATGAAAATAATATATTTGTTAGAAAAATTTCACAATACTGCTTCTATTTTTTTTTTCATAAAAAAATCCAGGAAATGTTTAAAATGTTTTCTATGCAATGTATCAATATATTTTGTTTATAATTTTATTAATTTTTTATGTAATCTTTTGTTTTATATTTTAATACTTTTCAACATAATTTTTTATTATTATGTAATTCTCTCTCTCTCTCTCTCTCTCTCTCTCTCTCTCTCTCTCTCTCTCTCTCTCTCTCGCCAACTTCATGTAATATGTTAATTATTACATTAGTTTTTTAATATGCTTATAAATTATTTTAGAATTAAAGTATTATTTATTAATATTTTTATGTAACATTTTATTTTTTCAAATAAATCCTCGTATAAATATCATTTTTAAATAAATGGCTAACTTTTTGCATCTTTAATTAAATCAGTACAATTTGGTAGCTTCGTATTTCGGGAGGATGTTAAGGTTATCATGGGGTTATTCCAAGTTACTTGAACCCGCAGATAAATTGTGTGGGCCACGATATAAATGGACAAGATATCATTCGCGAAGCCCGCAAGATATAGCTTTTATATTAGAAATAGAATTCTTTCCTATTTAGATCGCGATTATGAATTGAGAAAATTAGACCTCATTAAATGTCTTATGTTAATATCTCTCCATGTAGATATGTTTAGTATTATTATAATTATATATTTAAAAATAATATATTTTTAATATATGTATATATAATAAAATAATATATTTTAATTTAATTACTCTTTAAAAATCATAAATTTGATTTACATATATATTATATCTGCAAAGTAAAGAGGGCTATTTATAATAAATGTAGTATTATTCTATTGAAAATGTTAATATAATAAAAAATTTTGTTATTAAAATATATTTATGACGCAAAATATATTACTATCTGATTTTAATTTTAATTTAATTTTAAACAGTAATAAATTTCTCAAAGATATTGTTATATAAAAAAATGATATATGTTGTAGAGAATTTACTATATTTATAAGAATTTAATAAAGCATATAACTATAGAATAATATTTTTTGAAAACAAATTAATAAATATTACGTTAAAACATTTCTTTATTTTATTTAATTTTAACATAACATTTATTTAACTTATTTTCTTGTAACTATTTAATTACAATAAAATATATCCAAAATATAGCGCCCTGTCTGAATGTTGGCGTGTTTTAGAGATGTATACCGCCGTTTGAAAATGCAGCTTTCAATGTGCTAATAGAGGCGACCAACACATGTGGCGAGGATCGTCCTATCGAATTCTGTAAGCAGACAGGCGTGCAAAAGAAGTCATGCGAAATTTGTCGACGCGGCGACCACTCGGCCTCCTTCCTTACTGACCACGACAATAATGACAATGCTACTTGGTGGCAATCGGACACCATGTACGAAGAGTATCCCAACCAGGTCAATCTCACCCTTCCTCTAGGTGTGTTTTCATTGCAATCATCTGGGATTCCCTGTAGAAGATCTTTGTCTCTTTATTGAGAGAGCCTCTTTATACTTTCTCTCTTTTTTCTGCGTTTCTCTTTTACTCTTTCGCTTATATACATACTCTCTCTTTCTCTCATCCTACTTCCTTATCTGTGAGGATGTATGCGCGATGAGATAAATCATAACAGTGTATAAAGGATGATGAAGAAATCACAGAAAAGCTCTCATGAGCTATAAAAGCAAATTTGTTATTACAAATTTATTCTTGTTCATAATTGATTTAAAATCTATTTTAGAAATTGGAATATTTTAACTTAGAAATTTTTATTAACAATTTAGATATTTTAAACAGTCATATTAAATGGACTATCTTATGTGTGTAAAAGGTATACGATAAATTAAATTAAATTCAATGAACAACCTAGCGATTGAAATATTCTGAATAAAAATGACAGATAATACATTTTATTTAATTTTTAGAGCACAAGGATTGATTTTAAAATCTTTATTTTTAGTAAGATTTGTTACGATTCTTATTTTATTATATTCTTTGCTTTAAATATGATGCAGTGCCACTATAATGTCTTTTCTGTCTTATAAAGATTATTTTTTATTTACTATTTATGTATTTCAAATTACTCTATTTTATTACTCTATATCTATATAATTATCTACATTTTTTATCTTATTTTTATTAAATTTTTTAATACTTTTATTCCATCGTATTTACTGTTTTATTTACTACTCTCCTATACTGGCGAAACTCATTATTTATTTATTGTTATGCAATTTTTACTGTAAAAAAAAACCCTTATCAAGATATATATATATATATATAAAACATCTGATGCTTTATTTTTTGGGGTGCCGCTCTAAAAATACATCATGTGTCTTGTCTGCAAACTTATGTTCAGTAGCACATCAATAAAGCTTATTATTATTATTATTGTTATTATATTATTAATCAAGCAAGAATCAGTGTCGTTTCATAGAATACAATGATTAACAGTCAATTGGAGTCTATGTGCTGGATGTAGTTTGCTAATAATCTTTTAATATTCTATTAGTATAAATCATACAAACTTTGATAGATAATAATATCAAAGTTTGTATGATTTACACTAATAGAATATTAAAAAATTATTAGCAAATTACATCCAGTACATAAACTTCAATTACCTGTTAATTGTATTCTATAAAACTGTACTGATTTTTGCTTGATTATTAATTCGAAGAGTCGTAAATTAGATATTGATTTAGTATATTTAAATTAGTTAATTAATTATTAGATTCTATTTTTTATGTTATACTTTTATTAATGTTTTATAATATTTTGATTATAAAATTAGGAAAGACATTTGACATAACATATGTCAGAGTACTGTTTGAGTCGCCTCGGCCGGAAAGTTGGGGTATCTACAAGCGGAAGAACGAGAAGTCACCGTGGGAGCCTTATCAATTTTATTCAGCGACGTGCCGAGACACGTACGACCTGCCCGAGTCTAAAGAGACCATTCGCGGTGATGACACCCGCGTGCTATGCACCTCAGAATTCTCTGACATTTCTCCACTCACCAAAGGCACCGTCGCTTTTTCGACCTTAGAGGGCCGACCTTCCGCCTATTATTTTGAGACCAACACCGAACTTCAGGCAATTTAATTAAAAATAATTTATTCTTAGTATATAGAATATTTTGATAATTTTAATTCTATTTGTAATATACTTACACACACACACACACACACACGCACACACACACACACAGTAAATTTATATTTATATTAATATTATTTTGATTTATTAACAAAGTCAGGGAATTGCTATAAGCAGCATAATCGAAATTGATATGATTGATTAAAGAATAGTTTAATAAATTTAAAATAAGAAATAATTCGAAAGATTTAGACTTCTTCAACTATAAAATTAAAAATTTTTCCTCTAATTTGTTTATATTTATCATAATACTATAACAAGTAGCTTAACAGACGACATTTGTTTTATAGGAATGGGTACAAGCATCGGATTTGAAAATTACTCTAGACAGATTAAACACATTCGGCGATGAAGTTTTTGGCGACGCGCAAGTGCTGAAATCTTATTATTATGCGATAGCTGATATAGCAGTCGGTGCGAGATGCGCTTGCAATGGCCACGCCGGAGAATGTGTAAACAGTACTAGTGTCGATGGCAAAACTCGCAGAGTTTGCCGGTAATAAGTTCTCTCTTTTATCATTTTTTTAATATACATATATATACATACGCAATTATATTTTGATATATATTTAATATTTATAATATTTATCTTCCTTTTCACTTTTTTCCCACTTTTTTCGAAGTTTCTATGTACGAACATTTTTTGGAACCACATTTTATTTGTATCATAAGTAAGTGAGAGTGAATCAATTTATTATTGCGCGATAATTGATGCGTCAAATTAATTTATATTAATCTTCTTACATTGACATTACATCTTCATATGTTTCAGACTTTTATTCCAACACAGTTGCGCACATCAATTATGCTTGTACTTTGAAGATAGCTTAAAATAAGTCGAAACGTACAGAAAACTAATAATATAAAAAGATTAATACAAATTATTTGTTAATTATTTGTTAAGCGCACCAATTGCCGCGCGGTAATAATTTTACTCTCACTCGTGATAAAAGTATAATTATGGTTTAATGATATTCGATTCAAAAGTCCAGTTAAATTTTATATTATTTAATATTGAAAATTTTTTGGACCGTATGTCAAAATATGTTTTTGCATCATATACGTATTTGATAGTACAGTTTGTGTTGAGAATGCAGTTTCTGAATTTACACTTCTTGAAATATTAGGTCATTAAGATATGAATAAAGATGTATGATTATGCGCTTGTTTATTTAGGTCTACAAGTTTGCTGCCACCGTTTTCATATAGATAGTTTTATACCTGTAAAAACGGCAGGAACAAACTTGTAGATCAATAACATAAAATACACGCACATATATTCAGGAATGAATTATACAATATAATGAATGCAAATTAAATAACGAAACATTTGAACATGATATTAAATAAATTGTAATAAAAACATTTTATTTATAGTAAACTAATATATTAAAAAAAAATTAAATTAAATTTTAAACTACTAAATAATTCTTATCAATTTGCTGCCATCTTTGATAAAATTGTAAATAATGTTACAATATAATTGGAAATTTATTTGCAGATGCGAGCATAACACCGCTGGTCCAGACTGCAACGAGTGCCTACCTTTTTATAATGATGCTCCTTGGGGCCGTGCTACAACTACCGATGCACACGAATGCAAACGTGAGTATTTAGTAAATATTAGATATAGCATATTTTAATACAGTTTAAAGAGCAATATGCAACAGATTTTGCACATTATACAATTTTTTTAAAAATCTTGAAAAATCGATATTTAAGTAAACATCTAATGTAATAAAAAGAGCTAGTGAAAAAATTAATGATTTTATTAACTTAAATTTTAGCAATTTTTATAGGACTTAAAATAGATAAAGTAAATAAAAGTTTAGATATATTTTTGAATTAAATAAATAACAAAAAGAAAAATTATTTTTAAATCTTTTGCTACAATTTTATTTAGTTACTTATAATATAGATATTAATATTTTAATTATAAAAGATTGCCATGTTAATATAATTTAAATCGATTTAAAAAAGAAATAAAATCAAACTAGAATCGCATAGTTGAATGTAATTGTGTTAAAATGTCGGATCTTATATTTTTATATCTTTGTTACAAAATGTTTACCGGATATATAATGCGTTACACATAATGGGATTAATTAAATTTTCAGAAGCCATAATTGATCACATGTAAAAAAAATCGTTTATTTTTAGTTTTTAATGTCACCATAGAATTTTATTCGCAAATAACTTACTTTACTGAAACAATTGCAATTATGCATGAAAAACTGCATTGCGAACTTGGTTTTTCTCTGTATAATGTTCGTATTGAATGAGAAACATGGTGCGCATTGCAAAGACCATAAGCGACTGCACCTTCGTCAGTATTACCTGATACCAGCTTTGCCTTTTACGTTCATCTGCCGCTCTCTTGAGTGGGGATGCGGCTTGTAGCGAAGGTACACGGCCGTTCAATGCACTTTTGTCTGCATTCAGTGTACGACGATAAACACAACAGTTCACTGATCAAAATTCTCAAAATCCCTAATAAAAATCATAATAAAAAATATATTTTCGAAATATATCTAAACATCTAAGGAAGTGTATTCTAAGTTGTAATCACACGAAATATAAGTAACAGTGATCTAATTGTAAGATGTGTAACAGTTGAAACAATTCGATAGTTAGACTCGAGCGCAATTAAACATATAAGTATATGATCAAATAGTAATCAAATTACAGTAATATGCAGTAATAAAACAGATTATAATGCGTTGACCTCTGTTATAATATTCTCATATTGGAAAAATGAAATTGATCACGTTGTTAATGGTAGCGGATTGCATACTGCTGTGTACGCCACGGAATGAAATACGCCCTTGGTATTCAGGATCCAGTAATTAATTATTGATAATATATTGTTTATATAAAATTATTCAAATTGCAAATCATTACAAATTGCATTATATGTGAATTTTTAAATAAACTTAAAAGAATATGACCTTTTTAAATAAACTTAAAAGAATATGACCTTTTTAAATAAAACTTATATATCTTTTAATGTATATAAAAAAAAGTATTTTTTAACTTTAAAAACTTTAAGTTATTATTTAAAATTTTAATTATTAAATAAATATAATTAAAAATAATTATTAGAGTCATTATTTGTTTGATACAACTCATATTTCACATCTCATATCACACATCTTTCTGCATTATTATTTTTTATTGTAATATGATAAAATTTAATCAAAAATAAAATTTAATATTTAATGTTTAAATATTATTCTTATAAGGACAGCTTATTTGGGCTTAGTTTTTCATTATCCAAATATAATTGACCTGATGTTTTATCCAAACGGTTTCATCTATGATAATGTCACGGATAAAATCCATTGGGTAAAACATCAGATTAAACTTAGTTACAAGTTAATCAGATACTGAAAAACCAGGCCTTGGTATTTTTCTTTTTCACACATTAAACAATTTTGCAATTATTAATCTATTAATTCGACTACTTATTATTTCTTGTAGCTTGCAACTGCAACGGATACGCAGACAGATGTTATTTCGACAAGGAATTGTATAAGCTAACTGGTCATGGAGGTCATTGCTTGGATTGTCGAGCAAATCGCGATGGTGCCAATTGCGAGCGGTGTCGCGAAAACTATTATCAACGGCCCGAGGATAATTACTGCGTTGCATGCAACTGTAATGAAATTGGTAATAATGCTATAGTAATACTAAATAATGCAAATTATGATAATTGTATATTCGGTAAGATTGTGAATTAACATTACAATTTTTCTCAATATAAATACAAATTAGTTTATATTAAAATCTCTTTAAAAGAAAAATTCAAATTTCTCTGTCTCTCTCTTATGATAATAAATTAAAGTATAACGATTTATAGGTTCGAGAAGCTTGCAGTGTAATAGCGAGGGTAAATGCCAATGTAAACCTGGTGTAACAGGGGATAAATGCAATCGTTGTGCAGCCAACTTCTATAATTTTGGTTCGCAGGGCTGTACTTCATGCGAGTGCAGCTTGGCAGGATCAGCGAACAACGTTCCCAACTGCGATACTATCACAGGAGTTTGCGTTTGCAAGGAAAACGTCGAGGGAAAACGCTGCAGAGAGTTAGTCCTGTTATATTATTCAACCAAATCTTCTTTAGAAAAGAATATTTAATAAATCAATTCGCATTTCAATATATTAATTGTTAATATTTTAATTGTTCTAAATGAGAAATTTAGAGCTTTTTGATCTTTTAGTTTATATTATTATTGAGAAAAATAATTGAGATGTCATATGTGCTAAATTATATAGGACTTCCTCCACATTATATTTTAACATCGTTTCAATAACGATTCTTTAATTAATTTAGAATCAATTTTCTATTATTGTGAATCTGATTTTTGAAATTAGGATTTATTGACTTTGTTCTACTCCTCGAAAATTGAAATTAACCCGAATGCTGAAATTGACTAGGTGTCGTCCAGGATTCTTCAATCTGGCAGTAGATAATGAGTTCGGTTGCACTCCCTGTTTTTGTTACGGCCATTCCTCAGTCTGTCAACTAGCAACCGCTTACTCAAAGTTGTTCATCGAGAGTATGTTTGTGCGAGCAAACGAGCGTTGGTCTGCGTCTGTGGCCGGTAATCCGATTCAATTGCAATACGATGCACTGACGCAGACGATCTCAGCTACTGCGCTCGATCGTGACAATGTGTACTTCCTCGCGCCCGATAAATTTCTAGGAGATCAGCGAGCGTCTTATAATCAGCACATATCGTTCATACTGAGGATAGGCGAAGCTGGACCGGCTCCCACAGCGCGCGATGTAATTTTAGAAGGTGGAAACGGCGAGCAGATCACACAGCCGATCTTTGGCCAGAACAATCGTTTACCGACTGTTACG
Source organism: Cyphomyrmex costatus (assembly GCF_001594065.2). Taxonomy (NCBI): domain Eukaryota; kingdom Metazoa; phylum Arthropoda; class Insecta; order Hymenoptera; family Formicidae; genus Cyphomyrmex; species Cyphomyrmex costatus. The sequence continues at coordinate 1,353,580 of NW_017275390.1, forward strand.
GTAAGTATTTTTATTTTCACTACATTTTTTCGTCCACTACATTCAATATTAATGTGATTATTTTTGCAGCCTCAAGAATATAAGTTTAAATTGCATGAGCATGCCAACTACGGCTGGCAACCACGATTATCTTCTCGTGCTTTCATGTCAATTCTGTCAAACTTAACCGCTATAAAGATTCGTGGGACTTACACTCATCAAGGCCGAGGATTTTTGGACGATGTGAAATTAGAAACGGCTCATCGCGGCGCAGCCGGTGAACCGGCCGATTGGGTGGAACACTGCCAATGTCCTCATGGCTACGTCGGCCAATTTTGCGAATCATGCGCGCCCGGATTCCATCACGATCCTCCCAACGGCGGTCCTTTCGCTCTTTGTGTTCCTTGCAATTGTAATGGGCACGCTGATATTTGCGAGGCGGAGACTGGTAATTAGATGTCATTGTCATATATTATAGGCTTCAAATAGAAATAAATCTAATTAAATTACAGAAATAACAGGTAAAAGAATTATTTTGTTTGGTCTATAAAATCGGATTTACTTACTGTCGTGTTACTTTTTGTTGAATTTATTTAATCAATATGATAATTTTTCGAATATATTGCAAGTATATTTCAACTTTTGCTTGTTCTGTGTGTGAACTAATAGCTTTTGAAAGATAATTCGTATAAATACAGATATTTTGAAGTGTCTTTCGAAATGTTTAATAATATTTTGGATACAATATTTTCTTTCTATATTTTAGGGCAATGTATCTGTCAGCATAATACTGCAGGAAGCAATTGCGAATTATGTAGTAGGGGATACTATGGTTATCCATTGAAAGGAAACCCAGATGATTGTAAACCATGTCCTTGTCCCGATAACGGACCTTGTATTCTTCTGGGCAATAATCCGGATCCTATCTGCTCTGAATGTCCTATTGGCAGGACTGGTAAGCACATGTATATTTTTTACAGATACATTTTTTAAATACTTAAATATAGCATTGAAAATAATTAAAAGAGAAGAATTTAATTAATTCGTACTTTTTATGTTGTTCTTTGTTTCTTTTTTAATTTATCAAAAATTACATGAAATCAATGTTCTTATGCAGGACCTAGATGTGAAACATGTTCCGACGGTTACTATGGAAATCCTGAAAAAGGTCTCGCTTGCCGTCCTTGCGATTGCAACAACAATATCGATTTAAATGCAGTTAGAAATTGTAATCAAGAAACAGGAGAATGTCTAAAGTGTGTCAATAATACAGCGGGCTTTCATTGTGAAGAATGTCTAGCCGGTAAATATAAAAATTAAGAATTTTTTATAATCTATTATATAATTTTTCTTTCACACAATCTCTGCATTACATAATGCCGGTTCTACATTAGTTGCAAGCCGATCGCAAGTTGCGACAGCCAATCTGAAGCGTTGATTTCAAAATGCAAGCTTGAGATGGGCTGTCGTAACGAACTTGCGATCGACTTGCAACTAATGTAGAACCAGCTTAATATATTTTTAATTACATTTTATACATTAGGGTATTATGGAGACGCGTTATCGGATCGCAAGGAAGACGGATGTAAGTTATGTCAGTGTTATCCACCAGGCACTTTGGAACTTGATGATGGAAGAGTTGCACCTTGCGATCAATTAACAGGACATTGTGCCTGCAAACCGCATGTCATAGGTCGCAATTGTGACAAGTGCGAAGAAGGCTATTATCATATTATGAGTGGAGAGGTAAAATCTGCTAAATTGAAATAACAAACAGTCGATTTTAATAATAACTGATATAATAATTTGTTAAATTACTTATCAAATAACACGTTAATTTAATTAATGTGTTTGTCTCGTATAAAAATTTATATTCTTGTTACAGGGTTGCACACCTTGTAATTGCGACCTTGAAGGTTCTTACAATCGCACTTGTGATCCGATAACAGGACAATGTCAGTGTCGACTTGGAGTAACGGGTCAACGTTGCGATGCCTGTGAGCCCTATCAATATGGATTCAGTCGCGAGGGCTGCAAACTTTGCGATTGCGACAGTATTGGATCCCAAGATTTGCAATGTGACGCAAATGGACAGTGTCCTGTAAGTTGCCTATACCTACATAAAATTAAATAGTTAATATAAATAAATTATAGCAAAACGAATGTGTGTGATCATTAATTTTATATCAAAATTATATTTTAAATAAAAAATGTGGTTGTTAATTTTTTTGTACGTCCGATCATAAATTTATATAAAAATTTTATATATTTATTTTTTGGATTTTTAGTAATAAATTTGCTTCTTTGTATTTTTTGCTTGATATTTTTGATGATTGTTGGCAGTGCTTGACAAACGTTGAAGGCAGACGATGTGATCGCTGCAAGGAGAACAAGCATAATCGTCAGCATGGCTGTGTTGATTGTCCCGATTGTTACAATCTTGTACAGTCGGCGGTCAATGATCACCGACGACGTTTAGCTGAGCTCGAAGACACACTTTATAAGATCAACAGCAGTCCCACTGTTATCAAGAACTCGGATTTCGAGAAAGAGCTCAAGAATGTTCAAGATAGAGTAAAATCATTATTGACTACTGCTAAACAAGGATCTGGCAGTAAATATCATTATTATTATCGTTATTATGTCTATTTATTAAACTATTTATTTAACTTCAGAATTAAGTAATAATTACATGTCATTATAGTTAAATAATGAAAAAAATTTCAAAAATTTTTATCTTTAAAATTATTTATTATAATGAAAACCATAAAGTTCTGATATATTGTGATTTTCTTTATAATATTATAATATAAAAGTAAAAGCTGATATGCCTTTTAGGCGAGAATAAAACGTTGGTAGAACAGTTAGATGAGTTGCGTGAGCAATTAAATACGATTGACAAGACCTATCAAACCGTGGACGTGGTAGCAAACGATTCACGTGATATAACTGAGGAAGGTTTAATCAATATCGATGAGGCAGAGAAAGTTTTGGATAAAATCTACGAGCAGTTAACGGTAAATAAAATTTTGCTTTATAATAATATCAAAAAGTTTTAAAAACTTATTTAAGAATGCGCGTTATTTGACAATATACTCAACATATATAAGTTGCACAATTTATTTTATGTCCCTTGATTTTATTTTATATGAAAAATTTTATGAACAACTTTTATTCTAAATTGTTAAGTTATAAATTTTATAATTTTATGATAAAAATGGTAGGAAGCAGAGGATTACTTGGGTACGGATGGAGCGAGTGCTTTAAGTTCGGCGAAATTGCGTGCTGAACAAGTCGGTCAGCAAAATCAGCAGATGACATCAATTGCACAGGAAGCGCGTGTACTCGCCGAAGTGTATGTATTTTATATTGTAAATATGTACAATTTTTTTATTTATTTTATAAATAAAAAAGTTTCTGGAAAATTATTTCAAATTTTTATTTTGTTGTATTAATAATAATGAATTACTTTTTTGTTCTAAAAATCATTTTAAAAATAAAGATTTAGTTATATAAACTATTATTTAAAACAAAATAGAGCAATCGGAGGACCAAAAGCCAGTTATGTAGCAAAGAACGTTTAATTTAAAACTTAAACATTCTTTGTTATATAACTGGCTTTTGGCCCTTTAATTGTTCTATTTTGTTTTATATTTACAAAGCCTTATTATTTAAAAGGTTTTATTTTAGTAAAACTAATTAGTTTTACTAAAAAATTTTCGAAAATTTTATATTGTTATATAATATTATTATTTAATATTGGAATTCTATTCTTTTAGAAATACAAACGAAGCCAAGAAGCTTCATATGTTAGCAGAACAGGCGCGAAACACGACAATGGAGGCTTATAATCTTGCAAAGCAAACTATATCGAGATATTCCAATATAACGTGAGTGAAAGAGATATTTCCCTTTTCACTTTAATAATTTTATATTTGCAATTTTCTGATTATAATCTTATAATCACTATATCTAGAATATAAAGAAAATTCTGTACAGGGATGAACTAAGGAATCTGGAGAATAAACTAGCGCAATTAGATGATCGCATGGATGAAGTGAAGAATCTCACTGCCATAGCAGCTACTAAATCCTCAACTGTTTCTCAAGAAGCAATAGATTTACTGATTCTCGATTTAACGCTTCCTCAGGTTGATGTCAAGCAATTGCGACAACAAGTAGAAAGCGTTAGCAGTGAGGTAATTATAAATTATTATAAATAAATATACAGATAAAGAAATAATGAATGAATTTGAATAAAAAGAAACTAACTAATAAAATAATAATAAAGGTATAGTATAATATTAATACAAAATGTAAATAATGTATATGTATGAAATAGAGCTTACAGATAAAAGAGCAGGCACAACTCTTATTGGAGCAAAACGAGGATTTTATCAAAGAAATGACTGAAAAAATTAAAAAAAGCGAAGAACTTTTAGAAAGAGCTCAAGATCAACAAGCTGCAACTGCTGAACTGTTAGCTGAATTAGATAAAGCCAATGAGACGGCAAATGACGCTGTCAAACGTGGCGATCAGACACTAAAAGAAGCTCAAGAAACTTTAAAAAAATTAGGAGGTAAGTTCTTTAAAAAGAACTCCAGAAATGTTTTATTCTATGAAATTAGAAAAATGGAAAGACTCACGAATTTGTTCTAAAAATCTTTTTCTTTAAACAATTTTTTTCATTACAATTTTTGCATTGTATTAGAATTTGATGCTGAGGTGCAACGTGAACGTGTTAAGGCTCAAAGTGCTTTGAAGAACATTCAGAAAATTGAAGAATTGATTAATAATGCTAACTTGCAAACTAGAGAAACAGAGAGAGTATTAAATGGATCGGAGGGTAACGCTAAAAGTGCACGCGAAATTGCGCAAAACGCTCAGGTAAAATTATTAAAATTAGTTATTAAATAATAAATTTATTATTAATTTTTTGAAATTAAAACTAACTTTCTAATTTTATCTTTTTATATCTATTCATTTTATATTTATTTTTATTCTTATAAACTTATTATCTATTATATATAGAATTATTTTTTAATTTCATATGTATATGGGGCATTCCATGCCAAGTGGGCCACCCAATTTTTGGGCTTTCTCGTCGCAGCGCTCTTTTCGCTTGTCGTTAGTGGGCATGAAAGGCAATTTTGAAAATAAAGTGCAGACGTATTCTTATAGAAAATTGAACGCTCTTTCACGTAAGAATATTCTTTTTTTGATCAGACCGGTTTACGATAATGTTTTTCAGTTTTGAACTTTTCAAAATGGCGGCGCGACTAAAAGGCCGCTCTCAATTTTCTTTTAATATAGCTCAAAATGTAGCTCCAGGTCTCTACTTTGTTACTCTAAAAGGACTTAATGGCACACGCATTCGTTTAGGAGTAAGAGCTAGGAAAGTGAGGCAATGTCGCTCCGTCCCCCTGCCGCACCACTCATTTTCCTCACTTTCCTAGCTCTTACTCCCAAACGAATGCGTGT